>NC_140954.1:16686411-16748911 GCF_014529385.1 Adiantum capillus-veneris
CATTTTCATACCTTGCTCTAGCAAGCATATCTACAAATGGATTATCTTTACCTTGCAATATGCTTAAGTTTTGCATTTAAGGACTTTAAGTAGGAAATCCATCTCAACATAGCAATGTCAAGAGTTGATAAGCTTGTGATCATTCCAAGAAGGGATACATTTGCTCCTATTAGATACTCTTTATCACATTTTAGGTGCAGTGACTACTCCCCATAGTTCCCTTTTCACCTGTGAATAATTGCGTTGACAAGAACTTAGGGCCTTTTCTCCAAAGCTCCCCACATATAGCTTTCCATCATCATCATCTTGCCCAAGCGCCCATCCAATTCTTGTGGGGCTAGTATCCACTCTAACAATCACATGTCTTCCACATTCATAGTTTACTTTCCTCAAAGATGGAGAGAAAAGCCACAATTTCTTTAATTTTCTCATGGCATGTGTATGCATTTATTCCCATTGGAATTTCTAGTTCTTTCTCAAGAGTTGGTACAAAGGTTCTGCCACATGCATATAATGTGGAATTTAGATAACATAAAACACGCATGCACCCATGAACCTTCAAACAATAAGAACTTCATTCACTTCAAACACTGACTTTTGCCCAGACAAGGTAAGGTTCCCTTCTTCCAACCTTGACAAGATCTTATCAAAATCATCGATATGACTAGCCACATACTTGTGGCACCCCCTCAAGTCCATATCTGTTTGTGTAAAGGTGCTGCATCCTTGCTTAGGGCTAGACGTTCAGTGTCCGATCGCCCACCCACCGTGTGTATGTACCCTTATTCATTATATACATATGAATAAGGAGATTCTACCTCAATACTTCTTCAGGTTGCTCCACCCACACTCTCGTGCTTCTCCCTTTTCCCACACGCACCGCACCGCATTGCCCACGCACGCATCTGCGCACACTCGCCCTCACAAGTGGTATCAGAGCTACGACTTGGCGATGATGGTGGTCCCTCAACAATGATGGAGCTCATACAAATCTCGACGCTTGGTGGAATCAGATCACAAATCCAATGAGATTCGGCTGCATTCGGAGGAGATCGAGCAGATTTGTGGATCTCTGAGTCCTAGTGCGCACTGCCCCTTTTGGGGATCTTGAGGATTCTCAAAGAATCGAGCAAGAAAGAAGATTTGCACGTCAACATAGAGAGCAAGAAAAGCTTGGCAAGAATTGAAGAGCTTAGCAGCACACTGCGAGCCTTGGCTAGGGATTTGCAAGCAAATTAGGCAGTGAAATTTGGAGCCGCATGGTGAAGTCGATGCACCTTGAAGGCAAACGAAGTAGGTAGAACCCCTAGCAAGGCAAGGCTTGGAGCACGATCGAAAGAGATCTGCAGAATCAACCAAGTTGGGCAGCTTGTGGAATCGGTCTAGATGGCAAGGAAAAAGGCAAGCTTGGGTAGATCTACTGGTAGCCAAAGTAGCAATGGCATCTTGGTTGACCGTGAACCCACCATAGCCCTCGCTCTCCCCGCCCTGAGAGGCAGTGAGCAAGCTTGAGAGAGAGAGAGAGAGAGAGAGAGAGAGAGAGAGAGAGAGAGAGAGAGAGAGAGAGAGAGAGAGAGAGAGAGAGAGAGAGAGAGAGAGAGAGAGAGAGAGAGAGAGAGAGAGAGAGAGAGAGAAAGATCAAGTTTGGGTAGATCTACTGGTAGCCAAAGTAGCAATGGCATCTTGGTTGACCGTGAACCCACCATAGCCCTCGCTCTCCCCGCCCTGAGAGGCAGTGAGCAAGCTTGAGAGAGAGAGAGAGAGAGAGAGAGAGAGAGAGAGAGAGAGAGAGAGAGAGAGAGAGAGAGAGAGAGAGAGAGAGAGAGAGAGAGAGAGAGAGAAAGAGCAAGTTTGCGAGTAGAGAGTAGACACAGGTGTGTGCAAGTATGGGCAAATAAGCACAAAATTTCTCTTCGGCATTGGACCTCTACCACCATTGGCTTTGAGCATCAGTACACTCGGTGTTTTGGCATATCCATGGCATCCACTTGCCTGTTTCTCCCACGACAGCTTATTCTTGGAATCAATTTTGGACACTGATTTGGCGGCTTGGCTTTGGCCTTGACCACAGGTGGCTATGGCATTGGTGCTTCCGTTCGATGGCGGAAGGCGGCATCAGCGATATTTTCCTCGGCTTCAACATAGCGATAGTGAGAGCGAGAGTGGCAGGGCTCTCCTCCAATGTAGCCTCGCCATCAGCTTCCCTTCCATGCTCATTCCAGAGCAGATTTGGCTCTGATGCACATCCTTGCCACCCCAACATCCCAACCTTGACATTGCAGGAGACTTACAAGCGAGAGCGGCATTGGTTCTCCTCTAGCCCCCATCCGAAGCAGCCTGACTTTAACGTACTCTTCTGGCATTTTGGCTTCAATTATTCTCCAGTTTTCGGCTTCAACGACACACATACGACACATTCGGCTCCAACGGCCCATTTCAGAGTGGTTTTTGCCCTCACGTGCGCTCAACTCTTGGACAGAATTTCCGATTGATGATTTTACCTATCAATGAGATAGTGTGTTCCAGTTTCCCAGTGGTTTTTCTCACAGATTGTGCAGTCTTTCCAGCACATCAGATGCCACACATGTAGTGCTCATATATAATTTTGTAGAGCATTCCAAAGAGCTTCTGGCAAGGTCTTGTGCAGTTTTATGCTATGTACACATTTGTGGAAATAGCTTGAGCTTGGTATAGCTCGCTGGTAGCAGGTGCGTAGATTACAAGTGTTTTTGGACAAGTACATACATAGAGCCACTCGGTTAAGAGTGAGCTATTTTGCCAAGATTTTGGCAGCGTATGTAGGCCATTTGTGGATCTGTTTACTGAGACACCGAGTGTTTATTTTGGTGCAGTATTTTGGTGAGATTTTTTGAGCTTTTGCTCAAAATACATGGGAAATTATGTCCGTTTGTCCCCAGATTCTTGCCATGTTTTGTCTGTATTTGTATTTTACTCTTTGATGGTTTAATGGTCGAGTTTACTCCCACTCTAGTAGTTATCTATAGTTTTCTAGCTTGCGTTTTGCATTGAGTTTTGGTTCATGTTGCCAAGGAAACTCTGCTCGTTTTTCCTTGTCTTCTCGCCATGAAATTTTGCAGTGTTATGCCATCTTGTACATTGGTCAATATATTTCCACTTTGATAGTGATCAAGTGTTTACTCTCACTTTGACGCTTGGACCCAGCTTGGTGTTCTTATATCCACTCTTACAGGGGTGAGGTTAGTGTATGCTTGTATGGCTACAGATAGACAGTCACACGTTTCACAAGTTTTTGTAGAATTTTTACAGACAATTTTTCTTGTGGATGTGTTTTGAGCTAGTTTGCTCTCTACTTGTGTCTATGGTTATGCGCTTTATGCTCGGTTGAGTTATTTATCCCAGTTTATACTTGCAGATAGAAGATTGTGGAGTTGTTTTATGTATATGTGAGAATCATTTTTTATGCAACTGGTCATGGTTTTCATGATTGTGTAGTGATCGAGTGATCTCCCACTTTGTTGCAATTTTGGCATTCACTATGGCAGCAAACATGTGTGATAGTGAGAGACGACAATCTCGTTCTTGCAGATACTTGCGTTGTTGGCATTGTGGTTACACAAGGCACACTAGGCACCATTGTTTTAGATGTATGAGACAGCAGTAGACATGTATGCGTGATGCAGATATGGCTTTGACACATGTTAGGAGGCAATTTACAGGGGTAGTCTATGCCAATGATGGTGATGGCATGCTTGCCTCGAGTGTATCTCTTGCATATATACCTATGGATAGAACACTTTCTCTGCAATGATTGCTAGATAGCGATGTTGCTTTCGACATCACAATATTTCATGAGTGGTTCAATACATTTTTTAGTGGGAGACTTAGATGTGTGCACTTGGACCATGGTTCGGTGTTTGACATAGAGGGTGCAGGAGACGTTTGCTAGTTATTGCCCAATGGTTCATCATACATGCTAGGACATGTGCACTACGTTCCTTAGTTGAGATAAAGCTTGATCTCAGCGAGACAGTTATACTATTTTGGTTGTCACACACTTCTTAGAGAGGAGTCTTTCCAGATGCATTACGGTTCATTAGTGATTGTCAGAGGAGCCCATAGTGGCTTGGTGTATCATATGCATGTGTTTGAGGGTCGAGACTACATAGTATCAGTTTTGTTGTTGGCATGCTTTGAGCAAGAGACGAGACATGTCTCCTTCACAGCGGATGAGCTCCACCATGCTCATGAGACAGAGAATTTAACTGTGCAAGACGTGCCAGTAGACTCTGTAGAGACAGAGGTAGAGTGGCAGTGCTCTAGTGAGACATCGTAGGTGTTGTCAGAGTTTGTGCGGGTAGAGGTAGAGCAGGTCTACTAACTAGAGACACACAAAGAGATGACAAACATGGAGTTCTTTAATATGCTCATGCTAGAGGCTGATGAGTTGATACCAGGGCACACGGTTCCGCCTATGGGTGAGAGAGACGTAGCAATCCCAGTGTCATTAGTGGCACATTCATACCCGATGAGTAGTCTTGATGATGTAGTGCATGCAGATAGCACACGAGAGGCTAGGACAACCACGTATTTGTAGATTTCATCAGTGTTTGAATGTCTCATGTATGACCTACTAGTGTCGAGGCCCGACCTAGCCCTACAGTGGGAGCATTTGCACCAGAGATTGTAAGTCGTACGGTGATTGACACTAGCATGATGCTTTGTGGAGCTTTGCAAGCCATATAGAGTTTTCTGTAGGATTTACATGCAGGCTCTAGCATGGATATTGGAATTGGAGCTAATCTCTTGAGACAGCTAATTCGAGTGTTGGAAGATTTCAGCTACTAGTGTAGGGAGATTTCAGACAGTAGACTGGACAGAATCAGAAACTAGACTAGAATGTGGATACTGAAATTAGAATCAGACTTATGTACTGGAAATAAGGTTCAGATTCAGATTCAGATTCAGAAGATTGGACGAGAAGTAAGTATAACTGGAATATGCCATGATTGGAATTATAGATCAAGGTTACAGCGAATATGATTTACAAAGAGAAAGTACAGCCGATAATATTGCCAATGATTCTCAAGTACAAGTACAACCAAGGTGCTAACCCAAATGATAATAATTGCCAACCCGATTACAATGTAATAGGCCCTATTTATACACTTCGAGTTTACTGTAGTAATTACCATAGTAACTACTAAGTAATTCGCTGCCCATCTTCTAAGAAGACGTTACCACACAGTGAACTATCCAGCCGTCTACATCCTTCCCTTCTTTCTTGAATTTTGGCAAGATTCCAAACTTTCTAAAAAATTCCCCTGTCTGATTCTGATGTGAGACTGAAAAATCCACCGTCTAGTTCTGATGTTGGGAATCCAGCTTGACCACTAACAGAATGGCCATACAAAGATTGCGAGTAGGCAGCTGAAAAGGCCAAGGATTGCTAGAGGCAACTGAAAAGGCCAAGGTGGAGCTCTCACGAGGCCAAGATGGAGCTCTCATCAGGCCAAGGTAGAGCTCTCATCTCCACCTACCTGCTGAGGAGAAAAGTCACCGCTGAATTCTGAGATGGAACTACCCAGTATCCTTCCATTGGACTAGCTTCCGTTTGCCCTTTGACCTGGAGGGTGCCTGAGAAGTCCCAGTACCAGCATTCTCCTTCTGAATCAGTCGGTAAATGGCCTCCTGCTCAAGCTGATCCCACTGGTTGGTGGTCATCTCTACTTCATAAGGCGTGAGGGAATGATAGGTTTTGGTGTCAGGGTCATAGAGTGTACGCCTGCCCTTGCTAAGTCTGGTTCTGGCCAGCTTATGACAATGCGAAGCAGTATGGATCCATCCTTCTGGAAGAGGCTGATTAGTTTTGACTCGAGCTTCAAAAAGAATCTCAGCCATCTCCCTGTACTGTGGTGCCAGACCCGGCTTTGCTGCAATGTCTTTTTCAGGCAATTTAGAAGATTTGATCGTAAGTTGTAGCAACTAATTAGTAATCCTGGTCAGTCCTCTGACTTGAATCTTCCACTGGCCCATACACAGCTGGATCCTATGCATCTCCTCTTTCAGTTCCTGAATATCATTGATTTGGAGAGCATCATTGAACAGCGTCTACCAAGTCTTCCATTCCACAGTCGATCGCTCATACCAATCCTGAAGCTCATCAGTGATTTTGAAGTATGTAAGGCGATCAACTAGTTCTGGATGTTGAGGATACAGTATTGGAAAGAATCTTGGCAGCTCTGTTTCTCTTGTTGGAACAGCATACAAGAGAACTGGAGAATCAGGCACAAATTCTAAGAAATTGAGAACAGCCTGGTTCTCTTTCTGCATCATCTTTCTGGTGATTCTCACTAGTTGGAACAATGTTCGGAGAGCAGTTGCCTGTGCTCCGATTGACATTCTAGTCTGAGGTCCTTTGCTAGTGGCTATCTAGTCCTCAAGAATGTCTTTGACTCTCTGATCCAAAACACCTCTGGCAGTTTGCATTTGCACCAAAACTTCCTGGAGTTGTACCCTAACATCCTTCATACATCGGTAAGTTGGTTTGTTACCCAGCAGAAGTTCTAGTTCCAGGGCAAGGGAGCGACAATCTGCAGTAGACTGCCTTTGCAAGTGCGGGTTTGCCACTCTCTCGTCAGCGTTGAGTATCCATTCAGGAACTCGTTCCAGCAGCTGGACTGTACTGGGATGCGCAGGTAAACGGCAAGCTTCTTTATCATGGAAAGCTGCTGATTTCCAATGTTCCACCATTTTCCTGGCTCCAACATATAGCCTTTCAAATCTTTCCAAGTCAAACAAGAGATCATCATCCTCCAGATACTGTCTGGTTATGGAAGCCTGTTGATGTCTCAATTGCCTATTCAGGGTAATGAGCTGCAATGAATGTTGATGATCAACAACTGGTCCCTCATCCTGCACTTTCATTTTCCCTTTAGCATCTTTGTTGAGCTGGGACTAATCAGTTGGCTGATTCCCAGTGTGACTGGGCTGCTGCTCTTTAGTCTGCTGGTTACCCGACTGATGCCCTTCATTCTGTCCTTCCTGCTGGCCCTCATTCTGGCTTGGCTGGTCTCGCTGTGACTGGCCTTCTTCAGTTGGCCCTGTCCCACCAGTACTAGGCCCTGGAGGTGGAGATGGTGCTGGGGCATCATCATCATCATTTGTATGCCCTGCTTCTTGATCATCCTCCTCCTGATCAACTTCATCTTCCTGGTCTTCTTCTTCCTCATCCGGAGAAGTCTGCTACTCAATATAATCTAATATAGCTTGATTCATCAGAGCAGTTTTATATTCGGTCACCTTGTCCTGCAAATCACTCTGCATACTTTCCATCAAGGACTTCAAATTCTCTAAATTAAAAACAGTATTGCCTGATGGATTTAGAATTTCAGCCAAGCTGCTATAGATGTATCTTTTAGTCAGAGAGGCCTTCAGAGCTGTATGGCGCATTAATAGGTTTTTGAATTCCGCCTGCTTCATCCTCAGCATTGTTTCAGCCCGTTCTGTAGCTCTCAGTGCTTCATTTCGTTGGTTCTTGATGATCATTATTTCAGATTCATCCTTAGCTAACTTTTTGTTTAACAACTCATTAGTCCTTTCTGAATGAGTTTCCAGTACCTTGTGTTGTATATTCTGCTCTTCCCGGGCTTTCTGGATCTTTTTAATCTGATCTTGTGCCTCCTTCAAGTCAGTTTTGAGCTTTTTCACTTCATCGTCTGATCCAGTAGCCTCCATCAATTGTCCCATACAACTGACAATGGTATTCCAAGAAGACTGTATGAGGACTGAACATCTGTCTTTGACTGTGGTTGGATCAGAATTAGTAGGCTCATATATTGTCACTGGAGCCATGTAGGGTAAAGTTGCATAATCAACTTTGTGTAGCAGAAGATGCCCTTTCAATTGTTTAGTCTGCATTTGCTGCAACTTGTCCTGTTTTACCAGTTGCAGAATGTTTTCAGTATTTGGAGTAGGAACTCCACCTGGCAGAGTCGAGGAAGCTGGACCTTTCCCCTTGTCCATTTGGCTCTTGCCTTTGTCCCCTAACTGGTCTGCCATCTTCTTAGAAGTGGCTGGCTTGGCCTGATCTTTTCCAGAACCAGTAGCAACTGCACTTTGTGCTATTGACTGGTTAGGCACAGTCTTCTGAGCAGATTGTTGCTCTGTCTGGCTCACTACAGCTTTCTCAGTATTTACTGTCTTGACCTAGATTTCTATCTGCTTCAAAAACTCACTGCTCTTTGTCAGTGTAGTCTTTGGCTTCTTTGAACTGCTAGCCTGTTCTGCAGTTGCTTTCCTTTTCAGGTCTGTTGAAATAGTTTGACTATCCGTTTCTTCATCGTCTGAGGATAGCTCAATGTTTTTCGGCTCAGAAATTGGCTTCTCACTCCAAACCTTCTTTACCTGCTCATTAAGATCTGCAGCAGTAGCCCAATACAGGAATTGCCAAACATACCAAGCTTTGAAAACATTTTGAGATTTTAGCTTGGTAGTTTGCTGGAGTACATTGTGCGAGAGAATTTGACAAAGGTTAATAGGAACCTGTGGGTCCAATATCTTGGCCAACAGCATAGCAAAAAGTTTTTCGGATACATACGTTGGGTTGTTTTTAAGGCTTACTGCTTCTGCTACAAACCTGTAAGCAGTGGAAGCTTCCAGTCTTGCTACTGGAACTCCTTGACCACTTGCCTTGCGCTTACGTTTAGCCGCTTCATCCTCCTTCAGAGCTATACTTATCTGTTGTGCAGTTGCCACAGATGGTTTGGGCTCGTTGGGCATTTTGAATGCAAAAGCTATGGTTTCTGATGTCACTGACGCCTTCCTACCATTTACCATGGCACTGCCATCTTCAGTGTCGAAAGAATCAAGAACTTGCCTGATGATGTCTGTGTCAAAAGCAATTCTTGTAGCTTGCAACACAACTCGGAGATCCCATAGTTGTAGTAGAGTCATTGCTTGGTCAGTGAATACATAATGCTAGATTTTATTGTACGATATAATGAGAAGGCTTGTCTTTGCAGCTGTAACTATGGCCTGGGTTTCCTCAAGAGACTCTTGCATCTTCTCTGAACGTTTCCTTCTACCCATATACTGTGAAGATGATGACAATGAAACAGGCGAAGGAGAAGAAGACTTACTTGTCGTGTCAAAGCCGTTTCCTATTGTCGCTAGCTGACAGTCAACTGTCTCTTCAGAGGTCGAGGTTTGCGGCTGTAGCAAAGAAACCTCGGAGCTTGGCGATGGCAAATGGTTAACAGGAGGAAAGCGTCGTGCAGGGAATTTATGAGGGAAAATGCTAACTCTCCTGATTGTTATACGTGTTCGCACCATAAAAGCTCCACCACTCGCCGTTCCTAGACTTGTGTGCGTCGCTGCTATCATGGAAGACATACATTGGACAAGACTGCGACCCATCCTTGAAATAATTACTACTGGCATGCCATCTGACCGTTGGGTGCTTAAAAATTGGAAAGTGTGTTCCCACTGATATTGGATTGATTTCCAGTCTGGCTCGACCATACTGGTATTGATTCTACGGTCAGCCTCATCTGGTTCTTCTGGTACTGGTTCTGAAATTGGAACTAGTTGCACATGAAAAAATCCAAAAATGTCTGATTCTGGTATCTCTTGATCAGCAAGTTCCAGTTCCTTAGTACCTTGTTCTTGCCCAGTTTCTCTGGCCTCTGAATAATAAAGCTTGATCTTTGCCCCATTATATACTCCTAGCAACAATAATCCAAATAAATCCTTCACTCTGACTGTGCCATTGGAGAAGACCCAATCTACCTCAAATGGTCCTGCCCAGGCAATCTTCAGGTTTGGCTTCTTTGGACCTAGGCTAGACTGATATAGAAGAACTAAGTCTCCTTTTTGGAATTCTCGAACTTTAATTCGGCGATCATGCCAGTGCTTCCTTCGTTGTTGAACAATTTCTTGTTCCAACATAGCCCGTTGCCTGAGTTCATCTAATTGCATCAGTTCATCTAGCCGTTTTTTAAAATTATGGTTGAAGTCTAAACCATACTTCACAGCCATGCTCAGACTTGGGATCACAAACTCCATAGGAACCACAGCTTCAGTTCCATACACCATTCTGAATGGTGTCATTCCAGTAGTTACCTTATAAGCTATCCTATAAGCCCATAGAGCAGTCTGAAGTTTCAAATCCC
Source organism: Adiantum capillus-veneris (assembly GCF_014529385.1). Lineage (NCBI taxonomy): Eukaryota > Viridiplantae > Streptophyta > Polypodiopsida > Polypodiales > Pteridaceae > Adiantum > Adiantum capillus-veneris. Next base: position 16,696,563 of record NC_140954.1, read on the forward strand.
ACTGGTCTGGTTTCTTTTGCACCACCTTAGTGAGAACAGTCTTTATTGTCTTGTTGCTACTTTCAGCTGTCCATTGCATCTGGGATAGTAAGGAGTAGATTTCCGATGCTTGACTGAAGCATATCCAATAGGATTTCCATAGTGTCGTTGATAAAATGTGTTCCTTGATCGGTCACAATCTCTACTGGACATCCATATCAGCAGACAATATTCTCAAATAGAAACCTTGCAGTTGACTTGGTTGTATTGTCAGGAAGAGCCTTAGCTTCAACCCACTTGGTTACATAACAAGTAGCCATTACTATGTACTTGTTCTTCCTGAGAGTAACCTTCTTAAAAGGTCCCATAAAATCTAGTCCCCATTTCATGAATACTCCCAGTGGTTGTACTGGCATCAAGAGAATCATATCTGCAGCTATTGGTCGACCCATTCTTTGACATATGTCACAAGTTTTACAAAAACTTCTGACATCAGCAATCAGTGTTTGCCACCACAGACCAGCTTACAGAATCTTCTTGTAGGTTACTTCATTGGAAAAGTGTCCACCAGATTCAGCATTATGCGCTTCTGAAATTACTTGCATTCTTCCTTCCATAGGGACACATCATCGAAGTATATCATCAATACCTAGTCGATAAAGTAATCCTCCTATGATAGTAAATTTCAGGCTTTTTATGATCAGAGCTTTCTTCTGATTCTGCTTCCAATCCTCCGAAAAGGCACCTTGGGAAAGAAATTGATAAATATCATACCATTCAGGATCCACTGAGTCTTCTACCTCTAACTGAAATAAATCAGCATCCACTGGTTTATCTCTCAAGGGTGATTCTGAATATCCTTCCGTACTTCTTAAAAGAAAATCAGCTCCACAATGGTTTCGGCCAGGCTTATGGAAAATTTTGAATTCAAATTCCATAAGGAACATCATCCATCTTATCAGCCTGCCTTGAATAATGACTTTATTAATCAGAAATAGATTAGCTTGATGGTCCACATAAAAATGAAATAACTTTCCCAACAGGTAATGCCTGAACTTTGTAGCGCTGAAAACCATTCCAAGGGCTTCTCTCTCAGTAGTTGTATAGCCTTGTTCAGCCTGACTAAATCTGCGACTAGCAAAATAAACCGGATAATCAGTTCTTTCGTCTGGCTGAGCTAATATTGCGCCCATTGCCAATCCCGAAGCATCAACATGTACGTGGAAAATAATATCCCAGTTTGGCTGCCTAAGGATTGGTTGACTGGTAATAGCTTTTTCCAGATTCTGGAAGCTCTCCTCGCATTCAACAGTCCAGTTGAACTTACTGGTCTTCTTTGTAAGCTCATTTAGTGGTACTACTTGAGAAGCAAACTTATGTACAAATCTTCTATAGAGATTCACATAACCCAAGAAAGAACTCAACTCTGAAGCAGTTTTGGGTGCTTTAGCTTGCTGAACACACTGTATTTTGTCATTGGCCATCTCTATTCCATTGCGGGAAACCACATGTTCCAGTAGCTGTCCCTTCCAGACTAGAAAAATAGATTTGAATGGATTCAAACAAATCCGCTTCTCTTGACAACGTTTGAAAACCATTTCTAAGAATAGGAGGTGTTGTTCCTCATCTGAATAGACAGTGAAGTCATCCATGAAAATGGCGAGGAACCGATGAAGGAATTCATTAAACATCTCCATCATACACCGTTGAAAGGTAGCTGGTGCATTGCACAGGCCAAAAGGCATCACCAGATACATGAAAGATCCCCACTCTGTGATGAAAGTGGTCTTGGCTCTATCTTCAGGAGCGATCTGTAACTGGTTATAGCCGCTATAACCATCCATGAAGCTATACATTCCATATCCTGCGATCTCATCAAGCAACATATCAGTAAAAGGGGAAATGGATCCTTAATAGTTTGGGCATTTAGTTTCCTATAGTCGACACAAACTCTCAATTTTCCATTCTTCTTGGGGACGAAAACTATGGGAAATAGCCAATCACTGCTTGCCACTTTAGTAATGAACCCAGCCTTGAGAAGATAATCAATCTCCTCCTTGACCTTCTTTGCATAGTTGGGGTTCATCCGGTATCTTTGCAGTCGTACTGGCCTAGCATCCGGTTTCAGTGGTATTCGGTGCTGACATACTTCAGGATCTACTCCCTTCAGATCTGTATGTTCCCAGGCAAACACATCTTTATAGCTCTGGAACATTTTTCGTGGCTTTTCCTTCATTGCTGGATTGAGGTGCTTGTTGACCTTGATCATTCTAGGATTATCCTCTGATCCTAGGTTCCACTCTTCCACTTCCTGGTCGTCTGGAAGCAACCAGTTTGGCCCGCCTCCTTTTTGTTTGGTTGATTCTTCAGCGTAATCCCAGGATGGTCCATTTATTTCTAAATCAGTATTCTGATCCACTGGGTACTCTTCAGAAAATATTGGTTCCTCTACTATACCAGTATCAGCTGGTTCCACCATCCTTCCAGTTAGCTGAACTGTTCTTTCCCCTGTATTGACTTCAGTAAACTGATCAGGGAATTGTCTCTTCTGCTTGTCAGCCTGCTCTTTGTTCAGCAAGACTGCATTCAAGTCAATTTCTGCCAAAGGGAATATGTTCATAGCCGCTAGCATTCACTCAATCTTCTTGGCTCTGTACTTCTGAAATAACTCCTTCGGCCTCAGTTCCTTTTTCCAGCTCCTGGTATTGTTGGTCTAGATTTGGATTCTGCCACTGGCCCCTTCTATGGTCAATGTTTGGTTTGCATAGTAATGAACAGCATGTGTTGTTCTCAACCATGGGCACCCTAGTAGCATCCCATATGCTCCTTGCACATCGAGGACTAGGAAACTGGTTTTGAATTCCTCCCTCCCAACTCTTATCTGCATGTTTTCAATCATACCTGTCGCCTGTACGACTCTATGATCTGCCATTCGTACTTTGAACAGTGTTGGCTTCATATTAGTGATACCCATTCTTTGCTGAAGATGGGCTCCCATTATGTTGACTCCTGCCCCTCCATCCAGGATAACACTTGAGAGAGGTTCCCACTGCTTCCTGACCTTGTAGTCCACCTGAATAAGTGGAACTTCATCATCTCGGACGGCCGTCAGGTCCACTGTTCTGGCCTCTGCCTCAGTTTTCCTGCGCTGTCTGATAAATTTGGCCACCTCAGGCAAGGTTTTTCTTATATCCTCCAGCTCTACAGTCAGCTTCTAAATTCTATCACAAATTTTCACATGAATTTCTTCTCTCTCTTGGTCAGACTGATTGTCAGAGCTTGAAGAACTGGTATCTTCACGCTACCATTCTTCTTTTGCAATGCTTCCACTCTTTCCATCTACTCCCATTTCATCAGCTTGTCCATGTACCACAGCCAGTATGGTCTCATTTATGGCCGGTACTGAGTGATCTATATCAGTCGATTGGGCTGGTATCCTCTGAATGACTATAGCTTCGGAACTTTCTGGCTACTCTGGTAGCTTCTTGGCTAAATCCTCCATGATTTTAGTCGCTAGTTCCCTCTGCTCTTGCCACTCATCTACCACCTTCTCTTTACCCTTGTCCTTCCAAACTTCTCTTTGTTGAGCCCACTTGCTGCTATTAGGATTGACTGGTGCTTCTGAAGTGTCTGGGATTTCTTCAATGACTACCCCCTTGCTCCTAGTAACTACCCTAACTGGGACTGGCTCCAGTGCCTTAGCCTCAGTAGTAGTCGTTGTAGGTGCATCTGGGCATTGGGTTGCAAAATGACCATACTTCCCACAAGTATAGCAATTCATGCTCCTATTTTGGAAGTTGCCTCATCCTCTACCTCCACCCATACCTGGTTGGAATCTGCCACGTTCACTGGTTCAGTGTAGGCAACCACTTACAGATCTTTTCCTTTCTTAAAGTGGTGAATTCTGATGCCACAATTATTCCATAGGTGACCAAAAGCCTTGAAGTAGGTACATTGCGGACATTCCGATGGAGATATGGTCCTTGGACTTGCATCTTGAACACCAAGTCTCCATCTTTCAAACTGGCTGTCTTGTGTGGCTAATTTCGGCAATCTGCCTAGCCATTTCTTCAATTTTCTTGGTCCAGGATCCCTTCTTTGATTTTTCCTTTGCTCGTTCATTAGAGCTGCTCTCGGAGCTACTAGACATCTCACTGGAATCAGAACTTTCAGTAGCAGAGCTACTGCTACTGGTCCTTCGCTTCTTGTGGCTCTTTTCCTTCTTAGCCTGTTGTTCCAGCTTTAATGCCCTTTGGACCAGATCATTGAATTTCTTGGTAGGGGCTAGTACCTCTTGTTCCCTAAGCTTTTTGATTCTGAACCCATTCAGGAACCATGCCCTCAACCTCTTCTCAAATGGCGGTTCTTGTAACTGCTTGGTTAGCTCCTTGATCTTTTACACATAACTACGGACTGACAAATTTCTCTGTTTGATCTTATCTAATTCACAGAGAATATCTTCGTCCCCTCTATTGTCGAAATATTCCAACCTGAAGGCTTTGAGAAATTTGTTATATGATCTGAGCTGGCAGGCAGGGTAATGGTAATACCATTTCCTCGCTGCCTCCTTCAAGGTTTGTGGAAAATATTCCCCCCAATCATCTTCATCAATATTTTTCAGTTCAGCATACTGCTCGAAAGCTTGTATGTGAACGTCTGGATCATCCTTCTTCCCTCCCTTGAATATTGGAAAAGAAATCTTCAGGGAAGCTGTGTAATCATTTCGATTACTACTGATCTTGCCACTTCGCTTCTTGGATTCAGAATGACGCTTGGGAGTCTTCTTGCAATTGTCAGTGTCAGCATCCCAATCAATCTCTGTCTCTGTCTCAGTGTTAGTGTCTTCTCTGGTTTGTCTGCTAGAAGTACGGTGACTTCCTTTACCTCCCTTGGTATCCTCATCTCTCTGTCGGGACCGAGAACTCTTAGAACTCTTAGCCTTCCGTGCTTCCCGTTCTGCCCGTCGACGTCGAGAAAACTGGAGTGCTGTGAGTTCTGCGCCTCATCAGCCTAACTATGCTCCTCCTGAGCCTCAGTGTCAATCATCTTCTCTTGCTTGGGGTCAGACTCTCTTCCTAACTCCTCACGAATGGGGTCAACACGAATGGTGGATTTCCAACCACGATTGGATTTTGGTGCCATTGCTGAAAACTTCGAACTGGGAGAAGAGTCTTTCAATCAACGAGCTTCAGCTCGAGCCACCGTGATCGCCAAAATGGAATTAGAGCTGATCTCTTGAGACAACTAATTCCAGTGTTGGAAGATTTCAGCTACTAGTGTAGGGAGATTTCAGACAGTAGACTGGACAGGAATCAGAAACTAGACTAGAATGTGGATACTGAAATTAGAATCAGACTTATGTACTAGAAATAAGGCTCAGATTCAGATTCAGATTCAGAAGACTGGACGAGAAGTAAGTATAACTGGAATATGCCATGATTGGAATTATAGATCAAGGTTACAGCGAATATGATTTACAAAGAGAAAGTACAGCCGACAATACTGCCAATGATTCTCAAGTACAAGTATAGCCAAGGCGCAACCCAAATGATAATAATTGCCAACCCGATTACAATGTAATGGGCCCTATTTATACACTCGGGTTTATTGTAGTAATTACCATAGTAACTACTAAGTAATTCGCTGCCCATCTTCTAAGAAGACGTTCCCACACATTGAACTATCCAGCCGTCTACAGATATCACATCCTTTGATAGGCACATCATCAAGAAAGGGCATTTTAGTTTGAGGTATGAAGTCACACCAGACTTTGTCTATACCATTCATCATATGTGCGATGCATTATTTGCAATTTTCAATGGTTGTGGAGGGTATCATTAGTTACATAGCCATCCTCGCTTTGTCCCCCTTTGCTTTTATAATCAATAAATTGCAGTGTGTAGTCAGAAGTGCTTTCTTTATTTGTTGAGATGAAGGATTTTGAAAGTGAGTAATCATGATAATGAAAATTGAGCTTGTTGGCTAGTAGTCCTCCCTTTTTCCTACAGGATTTCTTTTGTGGATTAGCTGAGTTCAATGGCCTCATAGACAAGAAGTTTTGGACAAATTCTCATTATAATTCCCACATTGTGACTTACCTCAACATCATGAGTTTCTGTGAGGGAGGCACTGCATACCTAGCTAGGTACGATTGGGGGCTGGCGGTCCGGCCCCCTACCCCCAATCATACCTAGCTAGGTATGTGGTGCCTCTTGAGAAGAAGCTCATGATGTTATGCATTGTATGAAAAACATTGAAAAAGACTCTGTTTTCCTACATGAGAATAGTTCTAAATCTTCTTGTGATAGTGGAGCTTCTACTTGCGCATCGATATGATAAGCTCCTAGATAAAGTTGAGGTGGGCTAATACTTCCTTCTTTTGAAATGGAAGTTTTGCTCCCATCTAACAATGAGAAGATACTTAACAGTTTCAACGGTTTGTGGTTGACAAAGGCAAGAATAGGAATTGTTGTTTTTTCAGGTAGTGGCCCTCAAAGTTGTAGGGGGTGAGGAACTTATTGAACCTTGATTTTTCAGAGCTTTGGGGTTATTTTACTGATGCTAAAAGTGGTGAATGAGCTAAAAGAGTATGGATAATGTGAATACAGATTTTTGTATTGTTTAAAATAAACGATTCTTTTGGTACTCTTGTTTTATCATCCTTATTTTTTTCTATGTATATTTCTGTATACTCTAGTGTGAAACTATGTTTTCCTCTAGAGAAGCTCTTCTTAGCTTGTCTTGCTATTGGGATACGGCAATGGGCATAGCCCTATCTCAGCATTTGTAGCCAATTGGGGAGCTTCTGTTTATTTTAAGTACTTCTGTGGAATTGGAAGGGTATGAATTATTGTAGTGCAAAGGAAAAAGTTGTCTCTATGCTCCTTTTAGTTGTTGTGGTACAAAATAAAATTCTAGCAAATTTTGGATCGAAGAGAAGGTTTATCTCTGTGCAAATTTACCATGCTTGTAATGACACAATTTATGCTAAACTCCTCCGAGTATTAATCTTCTATTGTGAAATTTAGAGAGATAATTTGAATGTTGTTGGTGCCAAGACACTAAATCTAGGTCTTTGACTGCTTGCATATGCATAGCTCGAAGAGACATGAATGGAGAAGGTAAATAGGCCTGCCATTGGTTAGAAATCCTAGACTTGCTTTGAGCTGCATTGGCAATGAGGTTCGATCCCTCATTCGTGCACCCAAGATGACGCCTCATTTTTTGTCATTGTATGTGAATTTTAACTTGCCCACTCTCTTGCTCTTGTAGTTTCCCCTTGGTTATGAGTTTAAGCCCTTGGAGGTGCAACCTGAATGACACTTTATTGTTTATCATTGTGTACCTTGCATGTATATCGTAGCTTGCCCACACGCTCTCTTGTATTGGATGTGGGGTGCTCACTGGCCACATTTATGAAAATACCAAGATCATTAATCTTCACTCGTAGCAAAAACAACCTTATTTATAGCTGCTAACAGTCTCTCAGATTGGGAAGCATTACACTCCTATGCTTGTGATTTTCTATCTATAGCAACTTAACACTAGTTTGGTACCAAAACAGAACACTTTAAGTGTCCTTTTCTAACAATTTTAAATTAAATGTTACTTACAGTAGACAGTTTATTTAAGAAAACCCACTTGATATGCTTAAAAATGTTAGCTAGAGGATTTTTTAAAAATATAACCTTGCATTTTAGAATGTATCATGATCAAGAACTATACTCATTAAGTTGACCCTCGTAAGACTGTGATTGACGCTTTGAAGAAATCGCCTTTATAAGCTCAAGAAAAAATGAAGCGACCTTGTAGAAAATTTTAGGTGACTCTTCCACAATTTTTCTATACATAATTGAAAGTTTCATGTGCAAAAAAATTGACTTTGGAGTATATTTTAATGGAAAGTTCCATGTATTTTATATGGTCATGTCAAGCATATCGTTGTATACAAAGAAAAATATGTTTCTGATGCATTTGTGAGTTTTAGAAAGTGATACATTGCTTGGCCTTTCCATTGAGCATTCAAGGTGGCAAGTAGAACGGCTTTGGTATGCAACAATTATTGGATCATTTTAGTTATTCAAAACTGCATAAGAGAAAACTTTCATATTTTCATTCTTGAGACATAAGCATTCAAAACCTCAAATAATATCAAACTTTCCATATAGATCAACTAAATGTATCAAAGTACGTGCTACATACACAATTGGGGTGCCTAAAACCTTGGTTTCAAAGTTATTATGGAGAACTCAAGATTTTCAAGAGTTTTTGCAGGATAAAAAAATTTAGATAAAGTTCAAGCAACGAAATTTAATTAAGTTAGGGAGCCCAAAAAATACGTCGTTTCTTGGTTTAAACATATAAAGTCATTTGTAGTAGTCAAATTGCACTAGAATAGTACCAATTTTCATGAGGGGACCTTTGGAAGACCAAAATTATGCTCTTATTCAGCACCTGCTCAAGTATGAAATTATGTCTATAGCTTGCAAGTTGAAAACTTATCTTTGAAGTGCATTCCACTATTTTGTAACACTAAGTGCTAACACTTGGATTTTATAACCATAAAAAAGGCCATCTCTACAAACAGATATAATAATTTTATGGATTTTTTGGCAAAACAGCTTGAAATTTTACTACAATTTATGTCTTAGAACTTACCAAAATTCTCTCCACACAGATTTTATTTTTATATGGAGAAAAATCCAGTGTTTTCTTTCCATCATAACCAATCTATGGTCGAAGCAAGGTGTAAAAAACTTCTTTTTAGCTTGACAAATAAATTGTCAAAATCTAGTAGAAAAACAGGACACTTTAGTGTCTCAGGACCCTTAAGTGTCCAATTACAGAACTAGTATTTAAAGCCGACATGTCGCACTAAGCTCTCTCGTTAATATTTGATACCAAATTTTGCCCATCTTAAAGGTGATTCATGATATGCTCTATGAGAGGTTGTTAAAATAACTTGTTCTCAATCACTTGCTATAATTAAAAAAAATTGACAGATGAAATTCAAGAAGGTCTTCATGGTAGGCACATGGTTGGGTGTGCACACACTACCTTTGGTAGTCTTGTTCTAGCACTCATAATGGAAGGAGATGATATGTGGATGTGACTTTTACGAAATGCCATATCATTGGATTTTTATAAAGGTTCATTTACTAATCTTTACTTACTAACCTCATCGTCTACCAAATCTTTCTTACAAAAGTCACCGGGTGATTAGGCAAATTCAGACAGTGAGGTTAGTAAGTAGAAGTAGTATAACGAGTGTGTGACAAGTCCGAGAGGAAGAGAGGGGACACTTGACGGACACCAAGCTCCCAATATTTTTTGACGGATCCTGTTGTGTAGTATATTCTCTATATACTAAACAATGGTGAGCTGCCATAATCTGGTTGGGAGCTCACCATCCTCCACGTGCCCTCTTTCCCATCCAAAGGTCGGGTCATACACTCGTATAAAGAGAGATACAAACCTTTTGCGAACAAGAGCTCTTTACTTGGTGAGCCAAAGGCTCTTTTTAGTTCTTTGAGCTCAGAAGCCTCCACATGGAACTTGACAAAAAGAAAAAAGAAATTTTTTATTTATATAGATTTTCATGTCGGTGCGCTTTCAAAAGCACTTTGCGCTCCTATAAAACAAGTTTGCAATAGTTTGCTCTGCAATCAGCATAATTGAAATCTCCACGAGCAGCCCACAATTTTCAGCATTGTTTGCAATTGGAATCTCCACAACCAGTGCAGCGTGGGTTTTTTTTCAGGTTTGTCTCTACCCACTGCTTGAGAGAGAGAGAGAGAGAGAGAGAGAGAGAGAGAGAGAGAGAGAGAGAGAGAGAGAGAGAGAGAGAGAGAGAGAGAGAGAGAGAGAGAGAGAGAGAGAGAGAGAGAGAGAGAGAGAGAGAGAGAGAGAGAGAGAGAGACACTGTTAAGCCAGAGACACACAGAGGTGATGGGCAAGAGGCCATGCTAGATTGATTAGAACAGATACAACTATATACATGACATATAGCTATTACAATATGGTCCACTTCATGTGATTCATGGGGATGTGTAGGTGCATCTAAGTGACAGATGCAATTTTGTGTATGCTTTGGTTTGTACAATCACGCTCATGGAAACTCACATGATGCAATAAGGGGATTGCATCAGCTTGGATCATTTGGCAACCTCACCACAAAGAAGATCAACGACTCTGATTGATGCTTTGCTTGAGCTTTGAATTACTTCATCACTTTCGTAGCATGAATGTTTTCGCGAGCTTATTGCAGATTCCCCTGCAAGTGATTGATAGGACCAAGGTTGTAATGGAATTGATATTTTACTATTTATTGCACCTGACATGTAAAAAAAGAATTATGACCAGCCATCCAGTTTGTACTCACTTTGACCATTCAAGAAATATATAAAGTAAATACTGCAAGAGGGAAATGGTCACTCTTGCACGCGGGGAGATTGCACTCAGTGTCTGTGTCATTCTCCTGCTCCCTCACTTCTCCTCTCATCGTGCCAGTGTAGCACTCCTCTCTAGGAGGTGCGCTTGCACACTTTCTTTCTCTCTCTCCCGCTCTCTATCTCTCTTTGTTCGCATATATCGTTGATTATGTGCTCGTGGATGTGTCATGTATGCAACTTTATCGGTTTTATGGCTTACAACGTGTTCCTTTTGGTATTTTGCAGGGCTCACGGCGCTTCCGTTTGTAGCAGTGGTATTAGAGCATAGGCTACGCTCCAAAACTAAAGATTTTGATCAACATGAGCTCAGTAATTTTCTTCGTATGTTTGTAATTTCATTAATTGCTTCAATTTGTAGTTAGTGATTTTTGGAATTAACGAGAGTCCTTCATAATATAGTGATTGCTAGTGTAATTATGTTAATTAAACATGATAATAATAAGGATTAATCTAAATCATACGGGAATACTCAATTACAAAAAAGAGGAATAGTACATAGCCCTATATGGGATACTACGAAGAGAAGAATCATGTTCAAGAAGACTCGGCTACAATTCACCTCATAGGATGACGAGGAGGAGTTTAAAGATTGTAGAAAATCAAACCTAGATGAGATAAAGTGGATGAAAGAACAACGATTGAGGAGGACGAGGTATTGCAAGAGAGAAAAAAATTTAGTGTCCTGCAAACCATCCTAAAGGTAGAGAATTTCCATGGGAACGAACTCCAAAAGGGTTATTTTCAATAACCTTTGCTCTCTGCATATTGTATCGCGACACATGTGGCACCCACTTTGACAATCCAGTGCATCCAGCAAGAGCAGGAGCACCGCAGCACTATTCATCAAAAGCAATGTTTGATAGGCACTATTGAAGCGCCATCAAAACTTATCCATTTGCATGGTTATTGATATTTTTCACCCCAACAGCAAATTGGGTGCCAACCAACCAGCCCCCACCAACCTCACTCAGCTTTTTTATCCTTCGCATGACCCCCTGCCCCTCGCGTATCACACTCGAGACCTCTCAACCACTACATGGCGTCTCAACATGCACGCGCAGCCATTGTAGCCTCCCAATGACTAAAGTTTTAGTTTCCTTCTACGTTCATATCTATTACCACTAATTGTAAACACGGGCCTGTCAGAGGCTGTTAACAACCACACGCCCCTGGTCCACCCACCCAATCACCCAGTGATCATCATGCAGTGTTCAATGGCACCGTCGACAATTCTCTGCAGTTCCATCCAACTCTCTCTCTCTCTCTCTCTCTCTCTCTCTCTCTCTCTCTCTCTCTCTCTCTCTCTCTCTCTCTCTCTCTCTCTCTCTCTCTCTCTCTCTCTCTCTCTCTCTCTCTCTCTCTTCTATCTATCTATCTTTGTTTCTCTCTGTCATGTTCACAACTGTCAGTTTTTGTCCCTCAGTCCCCCCCAAGTAATCTAACCACCCACCCGCACACTCACATCTATCTCATCTCTGTTGCCTAGTCAAGTCAAGTTTAGCTTGGATTACAACCGTACTACGACTCTCCAGTTGCCTTCATTCCCACGGATCACATACCACCATGCAAGGAGCCTTACTGGTGTCATCCAACATCATATGTTCATGGAATCTACACCTACCAACCTTTTCATGCAGGTGATGTATCTCCCACTCTCCCTCAATCTATCTTGTGGCCAAGCCGAATATCAACTATGGGGCACTAACAATCATTTGCTCGCATGCGAGCTACACGATGGGGTGCATGAGCCTTCCCTTTTTGGAGCTGAACATTCAAAACCCCACCCACCCCTTCAACACTTTGTGTGAATCATGCTATGCATGCTAGCGCCCACCAGAAAAGGAACATACACACACACACACCCTCTCGTACAGCTTGATTAGCATTTTAGGGATGCACTTATGCTATTCATCTCTAATGGATTTTCTATGGGTGGTTTTACGGCCTTTGTGCTGAATCTAATCCTGCCATTTAATGGGAGCCACAATTATGCTAAAGAGGCTAATTGAGAGTTGCTGAGACTTAAAGCAGATAATTGAGGCAGAAAGTCATTTCGCTAATCTTGAGTTGATAAAAAATGAGGCCCAAGATGTGTGGCATTGTCCATTCGACCAATATACTGTCAAAGATGAATATACTTCCCTATACGCGTCCATTCTTTGCCCTTGCACACTCAACCATATACTCATACAACAATGAGGGACTTAGATTTATGAGAGATACCCCTCCCTTGGGGTCTATGCACAAAACAAACAATTTACAGCTTTATATGATTTTCAATATACATCAGAATTGCGAAATCAGTTGCATAGGGGACGAGTTCTCAACGCTCAACCAAGCATGGAGTTTAGGCTATGAGCCGGACTACATCCAGAGGCACCTAGCGGCTAGTGCTACCCTTGAATGGGTGTTACGAATGAAAGCGTACTCAAGGGAAAATATAACATTGTGGAGGGTGAATATATGTGTACACTGCATTGTGGGAAAGGAGGAGAGAGAGAGAGAGAGAGAGAGAGAGAGAGAGAGAGAGAGAGAATATAGTGGAGGATGAAAATACAGTGCACAGAGACACATGAGAGAATAACAACAGAGAATATTTAAATGCCCCATCTAAATGAAACAGGAAACCATGTATTAATGTAATGACAAAAATTTGTGTATACCATAACATCAAAAAGAATATGACAAAATAACTAGCAGAGCACCAGACCCTGTGTAGGGATCGACCAGTCCACCCATCCACTTCCATTCTACTACGGACAGAGAGAATTTCACTTAGCCGCCAGGATCGAGCCAGAACAACTCCAACCTACTTGAGCCAGACATAAGCTAAGGGTGCTTCGCCTCCTTCCACGAACCTAAGCTTTGAAAGGATCCCAAGTACTAGTAGGTGGTAGGGTAACAACACCAACCATACCAATTTAGGCTCCACACCTTTTCGATGCCCAGCATCGGGTGTTTAGGCAAATCCAAGGCAAAATCACCAATGTGTTAGCCGTGTAGGTTGTTCAACCCCCAATGCACTAACCGTGTAGATGAGCCTAACAAAAAAGAAGAAGACCTAGGCAACACCCCTGATCCAAAAAAGCCCCAAGTCAACGACCCTTTTATTTAAGGCTAAGCGATGTACATGATCCTAGTCTTGTAACGACGCTGCTATGAGAAACATAATATGTGAGTCCAATCACAATAGCACCTTCTGAGTCCAATCACAATAGCACCTTCCATATGTACAAACAATCTTTTCCAAGCAATTAGATTGTACAAGGTCTCTACCCTTACACGTCTACCATAAAACTCCAAATCACTTCATGATCTAATCCCAAATCCATAAACCATAATCCAATCACATCACATGGGTGAACACTCCACCCAACTCGGGTGAGGCACAATCAACCGTGCATAACCACTTTAGAACATAACGTGGCTGCAAAAATTTTGGCAGCATAACCATACCCAAAAAAAACCAAGAGCCACACTGGGTTCCACCATAAAATCACAACCATAATCCATAAGGGATCTCAGCCCTTAACCACAAATCATATTCAAACTGAACCAACTCCCACACTTGGAGTTTGACATATTCACTACAGTCAATCAAAGTCCACACACATGACCCTTAAGAAATGAGCTCCTCATGCATAAAATAAGTCCAACCAGCACTAAACATGATATAAAAAATAAAATTTTGGCAACATCAAATCATGCAAAGTTGATGCATCAAATTTGCACTTCACCTCTCTAGCACATAGAGCTAGTTTTGACCTAAAAAGGTGGAAAGCAATCATACCCATGCACATGAGGCATACACATCTATCCATAAGGTTCCATACATCATATGATATCATTTTATCACCATAAACATGATGCAAAACATCCCCGACCTTTAGGTTGACCATAAACCATAACTTCACACATATGCAAAAAAACAACTTTTTGACATTTTCAGGAGCATGCAAATGAAACTTTTTGACCTCAAACCAATGCATCAAGCCCAGGTCAATAATATAGACTAACACTCCATGAAATCACTTTACCCATTTGATATGCATGCAACAAACGATAACACAGAAAAAAGCCACTTTATTCTTATCTGCCTATGCGGTTCGGGTTAACTAACCATATACCCTCACATGAGTTTATGGGCATCTAATAGTTGAAATCAACTCATCAAAATAAAACATGAATCATACATAACGGCTCGGTTAACTCACAATGTTATATGGTACTCCCCATAGTGGCACCCCTATACGCATAGGCCCAACCAGGTTATGGAAGGATTAATAACTCGCATACCCAAGGTGAGAATGGATACCTAATACATTTATCATCAAGTTTAATCAATATTTTCAATTGGCTAAGTGGGTTTGTCCATCCAATGAATCTATATAGTGGTTCTCCAAGGAGCCTGGGATCCAAAATTTTAATCGTGCAGTAGGCAGCAAGCTGTTTTTTGACCATATCTCTTAGCTTGTGCGTGATTTTCACATGACACCTAAGAGATGTTCTAAATGATGTGTTTTATCTCTGGCTTAAAGGGTTCGGGCTGATTCATAATGGTTTGTGAGTTATGACCAAAATAGTGCTCCTACCGCTTCTATGACGTGAAATGAAAAGTGCTTTTTATGCACACATGTGACCATAAACACATCGTGTGCGTAAATCAGTGTGTTAATCATGATAAATTAATCATGAGGCAAATCCATACATACACTCGTATATGGAAAAATAATCACCGATGTCAAATCAGAAAAAACGATATATATATATATATATATATATATATATATATATATATATATATATATATATAGAGAGAGAGAGAGAGAGAGAGAGAGAGAGAGAGAGAGAGAGAGAGAGAGATGATGATGATGGCTATCGAGTTTAGAGCTTCTCACTGAAAGGTATCGGAGAGCACCACAGATGGAGAGTAAGAGAGAGAAGGAGACACACGACACACAGATATGGGTGGGGAGACTCAAAGAGTGAGCAGCCCCCTATACACTTATGCTATGTATAAGGTATACAAGTCAGTGGGCGCCTAGACTCTGGGCGGCCGGGCAAGGCACAGGCGCCTATACCCCAACAACCTCCCACTTAAAGGCGACTGTGCCTTTAAGCAAGGGACCTAGTCTAGAGACTACAAAAGGTGAGAGAAAACCGCTCTCAATCGATGCCCACTGGCTGGCTGTGATCGTGTGCATCCGGCTGTCCTGCTCCTGTGTAAGTCCATACACCACCAGACGTACCGCACATGAACTGCAAGTATGTACGCAATACCTGCATATCTCCCTAGTGCACTATACCATCATCAGTCAACAAACAACTGACAACCCCAACTGCAAATGCTCCCACTGTAGCTGCGATATCCGGTCTCAAGATCAGCATCTCATACATGAGACCACCGAATGCCGATGCAATGCTAGCGGGCCCTGCTAGCTCTATGGAGCATGCATCAACATATATATCCCTAGCAATAGGCATCTCTGATTGACAAGGCGTGTCAGCCACATGCATCTCCTGACTGTCCGCAAAAGACGCATCAACATGTCGTGCAACCTCAGAGCAAACCAGCTACTCTAGGTGTCTCCTGGAAGACATATCCTGCACAACTATATCTCCATGCTCACTGTCGAGCATAGAAAGGAATGATTGCATAATTGCTGATGTCTCAGCCTCCTTTGCAATCATCCATTGCAAACGTGACCACTCAATCTGTTGTGACTCACTAGAGTCTCATGCTCTAACTCCTTATGCATAGACTCTTGCACAACTTCCTCCTGTCGTGACTCACTAGAGCAAGACCGCTCTACCTGTCTATCCTGCATAGAAGTATCTCGCACAACTGACTCTCTGCTTTGCTCAATCACTAGCAAAGCATGCATGTATGACTCTGTCACCTCTCTGTGTGACTGCTCAAGTCGTGTCCCAAACTGTGTGCACAACGAGCTCACTACTCTGCACTCCATGCAAAGCACCCTGCAACCCATGAGCAAAAGAGACTGTCCAGGTCTCTCACTCTCTGTATGGCTGTAGCAAGATTGAGACTCGACCATCTCGCACCAGTACTGCGTGCAATGGGTACCATGTGCCAACTCTATCACCTCTCGCAATCACTAGCGAACCTAGATGCAATGCAAAAGATCGCTCAAGCAGCGATACCCAACATCCACTATCCCGTAACTGTCTGACTGAGATCAAATACCGTCTCAGATCTGGCACATAACGCACATGACGTAGGGTAAATCTCATACCACTGGGCAAGGACAAACATACGTCTCCTGCACCCTCAATGTCATAGACAACACCATTAGCCATGTGCACACAACCAAGTCTCCCACTAGAAAACGTGCTAAACCACTCACGATGCGACGTGACATGGAATGTAGCATTTGAATCTAGTAACCAATGTGAAGACAATGTGCAATCTGATATGCAATCCGTAGACATAAGATTGTCTGAAGACAAGCTAGATGTAAATGTGACATCGTCGTCACAAGCATACTTAGTAACCACCGTACTGATCTCACTAGCATATGTCATGCACAAATCTGCATCACGCATCTGTCGCCTCCGTTGTCTCAAACGCTTGAAACATCGACGCCTAATGTGCCCTCTATGTCCACAATGCCAACATGTCAAGTCTCTATGTTGTCGAGACTTGCGTGTGGGACCAATCTCTCCCATGGACATAGAAGTGGGACTAGACTCCCCTGTAGACATGGATGTCGCATACATAGCATGTAAACTCTACCATAAAGCATGAGTTGTAGTCTCCCTCAAGACCTGCCAGTAAAGAGACTCCACCAGATGCAAATGAACCGTAGACATGGCTAACTCATCAAGATCCTGCCAATCATCATCACGCATAGACTTGGGCTTCGCCGATAAACCACGCAAGGGTTTATCCTGCCCCAAATCCGTCAATGCAACAAGCATATGCTCCTTCCAAGCAACAAAATCTGCACCATCAAACTGTGTCAGACCATAACGCTGAAAGTCAAATGAAAAATCAACCATAATGCTCGCAAAAGAGCAACCAACAATGAGTAGCAAATGTCAACCAAATCAGCCTTAAACTGGCTTGAATCGCATCAACAAACGTCTACAAATATGGCTCAAAACATGATGCAAAATTGCACCAATAACCGTGCAAAACCTTGCACAACATCACAAGTCAATATGACTCGAATCCGGCTACCTAGCTCGTAGCCACACAAGCATACATCACAATATTCACTCTTGTGAGCATGCCAAGATAATTGTATGCCTGTCAAGCCGTGAGCTAATCACCAAGCCTACACTGTGCGGTATCGATGCATACACACGCACAAATCTCCCACCTGCACAGAACACCGCACGTAAATGCTGAGTGCAACCCGCAATCTCTACCTAGATCGCATAAATGATGCGCATAAAACTCCTGGGAAAATTTCGCCAGAGCTTCGACGCACAATGGCTATCAACACAAAATAACCATTGTCCTACAAGCTCAATACAATGAGCAATCAATGCGCATCAAACTACACTCAACATACATACATAAGCTCTGCAAACCTGTGTCCAACAAATGCTCACAAAGAGTACCACAGGTGACCATACATGTCATCCACAACCAACCTCTGTACTTGCTCACAAGATCTACTACTCACCACATAAGCATACATATAGCATTACCCACTCAAAGACCATGTATGCAAGCCACAACACTGCAGAAGAACCACTCAACTGCAATTGGCAGCACCTGTGGGAGTACTAGACTCAACCTGTACTTGGGAGTCAAACCCGATCTTGTAACACCTCATATGTGCCTGCTACCTGCAGTGTGCACGGGTAAGCTGTCTATAGCAAAGAAAACAACAGAGCCCAAAACTGTCCTGAAAAATAGTCTCTGTGTTTTTAATTTCAGACCCACCTTCACTCCAAATCAGAAAACAATTTCTACTACAAAGTTGTAGAGCTTGAAGCCAGCTCCGTTTTGAACCAAATTTTTTTGAAATCGGAGCTTTGTAGCTCAAGTTATGAGCAAAACAGTAGACTGTTGTCAAACTACCAAAAACTGAACGATTTTCTTATGTGCTTCTTTGAGCTCATAGAAAGGCTCAAACTCACTTCCCACCTCGATGTGTGAGCTGAATGTATCAATCTCACAATGCTTCCATGTCTATGGAAGCTCCAAGCTCCAATCTGTCATCGATGTAGCCGTTGCAAAGCTTGCCGAGAAGAGGGAAGATGATGTACACAGTGGGCTGATCTATAGAGGAATTGTGGACTGATCTATGAGCACTAGGAAGCTCCTGAGAGCTCTCCTACAAGCCTCTGTATGGCTGTCCACAAGTCTCCTCTATTTCTTTGCTCAGATCTGTGACCTCTCCGCCATAGCCGATGAGTTCGTCGCGAAGCCGTCCATCTACGCTCTCACACCTGTCGCTCTGATACCAATTGAAGGGGATCGGAGAGCACCACAGACGGAGAGTGAGAGAGAGAGAGAAGGAGACACACGACACACAGATATGGGTGGGGAGACTCAAAGAGTGAGCAACCCCCTATACACTTATGCTATGTATAAGGTACACAAGTCAGTGGGCGCCCAGACTCTGGGCGGCCGGACAAGGCACAGGCGCCTATACCCCAACACTCACCATGCTTTAGAATTGATTGGGGGCTATCGAAAGGCTTCTTACTGTGCCGCAAGAGAGAGGTGATGAAAGCTACGTAGAGGTATTTACCACAAGAGCTTTCGGAGAGTGTGTACACCGTGAAACGAGATAGGAGATAGTAAGAAAGTAGAGAGAGCGTATCCTTCTTCTTCTTCTTCTTCTTCACGCAAACGAGAGAGAAAAGCTTATGGAGATGGTGATAAAGAGCTTTCACCACTCCGTATAATAGGTAAGTATTGCCTTGCGGTAGTAGACTCAACAGACAGCCCTGAAAATTGAGCACTCCCTGCCAATTTATAGGCACTGCAGCAAGCTAGAGTAATACCCAAGGCAAGCTACTAGCACCCCCTCTCAGCCTAGATTAGCTACAAGCTTTTGGGAAAAGACTCCAGTATTTTCTAAAAACATAGCACAGGTTTTGGTTGTCAACTCTTACCATTCAATTTTTAGAGTAAAAATTTACTAACTGGCTGTATCCCTGTAACTAAAGAAACCATGACTAGACTATGCTGCATCATGATGCCCCGATATAATTAGGACCTTCCTGTACTGCCCTGACGTATTTATGGTGCTGATTTTTATAAAAATAACTCCCGTAAAAATCTCATTTAAATTTTGTTTTTTCTCCGGGTGGTCATTTTTAAATCAGATGGAGACTAATATTTATATTTTAGATCATCCTAAAAAGCACATTGTTTTTCAAAAACGTCAAAAAGCACAAAAAGCTAAAAATAGCGTAAAAAGAAAAAATAGTAAAATATTCTAAAATTGAACCACGGGTTCCCCTTGTCCACTTGAATAAGAAAGCAGACTCGGTTTTCACTAAAAAGCACTAAAAATGATGAAAAGCTAAAAATAGTGTGAAAGCACTCGAAAAGCAATTTTTTACAAAATTGAACCATAGCTTCCTCGGAACACGTAGGTTAAGGATCCGACCCTACTTTCTACAAAAACACACCTAAAAGCATACAAAGCATGAAACGCCTAAAAATAGCAGATTTTCTTAAAATTGAACCAAACGTCCCTTTGACCTACTGCAACATGGAAACGACCTTGCTTTTCGCTTTAGAACCTTACAATATTGTCAAGCAAGCATTCTAAACCGGAATTTGATGAAATAGGTATTGAAAGCTTTTTTTTTTTTTTTTTAAAGACCTAAACATTGGGGATCTTACAAATTAGCTACTCTAGGTAGTAGTTCCATATCTGTAAAGAAGGCTTTTGAGAACAATATTGGGGGGATCCAATTGGAAATTCTGTAAAACATGAGTGAATTTGGGTTTGGGCCTGAGGATAGCTTTTTGTAAATTCTTCATCTTTACAGCTAAATATTTCCCAAGCTGAGAATATGAAAATAATCATATGATATTTATTGTTGAGGAAAAAAATGGCTATGTCTTAATAATGTAATGTTGATATAGATTAGTGTATATGTATCTATCTTCATATTTTGTTAATTATAATTTCAAGAAAAGCAGATCTACTTAATGAAATTATTCATGTCTATAGTAGATAGTCGACCATGATAGTGTTGAAGTGTAAATGCTTTTCTTTAATTTTCCTTCACTTGTAACTTGCATTTCAGTAGCCAAACTTACCGCTAGGTTTATGTATTTAGTGCTTTCTCAAAAAAAATTGTCATTTCTCTCTTTATGAAATCTTTATGGTTAGCTTCATAGAGCTACACTGACACAATTTGTATCACCCTTAGAGCGGCCTCTCACTAACGATTATACCCATAAGTAATGATGTAATGAAATTGGAATGGCATTTGTTACCTTTGCGACTATAATTGAATGTAACATTTTATTTCATTTCATTGTTTGCTCTTTCCCCCTCGTCTGTTGCATCTGGCACCTCCACAATAGTGTCCCCCACCCCCCCCCCCCCCCCCGGCCCGCAAATGCTTATAGAAGCGGTCATCCACAAAACTCTTCGGTGACCAATGCAATACTTTCTCAGACAACGCCCGATGCCAGGTATCTGCGGACACTGATAACGATCATGATAATTTCAATGTGGCGATTTCAGACTTTTAGTTTTGTCATAAAATATAATATCTAACCAACCCAAATGACTTTCTCATATTAAACTGATCATTTAATGTGGGAGAATAAAACGGGAACAAGGATTAGGATATATACATGTGCAAATAGATCTATCTCAACACGGGGCCAATGCTATAGGGGCCCAAATGAGAGATGGTCTATCAAAGAGCAAGGCTAACCAATGGAGCATAAAGACCTTAGGGTTAGCTTCATTGAAGACCTCCAATAGTTAGTGTTAAAAGTCCTTTGACCTTAGGTAAGCTAGGGTTGTGCTTGAGGTGGGAACCCGGCCCAAGCTTGAGGTGCGTGTCATGTCTGATGACTGAGATGCTTGAGATGCTTGATGATTGAGATGCTTGAGGTGCTTGTCATGCATGAGATGCTAGGGCTGTACTTAAGGTGACAACCCAACCCAAGCTTGAGGGGCTTAAGGGCCAAGCTGGTGGTGAGAACTAGGCCGAGGGTTGAGGGGCTTGAGGTGGCACAAAAGTCAAAGTGAATCCCTACAAGAAGGGGGCGATCCATGCAAGAAGGGGGGGTGGTTTCTTGACCACTCTCTCTCCCAAAGGGAACCCCTTTCCCAAGAGGCAAGTACGACACATGTCAAGCCCCTAGCTAGGTTACCCTCATGGTGTGCCTAAAGCCTATTGGTTGGTCTTCCAAGGGGTCCAATGATAATCTAGTGGATTTGATTAATTGTTTTAGCATTTATCAAGCCCTCTCTCTCAAATGGGAAAGGGGGACACTTGTCCCAAGGCTACCCTTGCTGCTTGGTATGACTCTTGCTTGTGATTGGCTAGGCCTGGAGGGGTCCAATGAGCTTCAAGCATGAGCTACAAGGGGGGCTCGACCAAAGCAAGTAGGGGGGCTGCTTGAGGGGTATACTCTCCCCCCCCCCCCCCCCCCCCCCCCCCCCAACACACACACACACACACTCTCATTGTGTCAAGTGCAAAGTGCAAGAGCTCCCTCTCCTTCTCCAAGCAAGTAGAGGTTGAGAGCCTACACCAACACTCTTGGCTATGGAATGCAAATCCAACCAAGAGCCATGTTTCAATGCTTAAGCTTGCCATTTTCTCCATCTTCATTACTATTCTATTATGTATGCTAGCAAGAAGAGTGATGATAAGTGAGGAACTAATTCTTTCTCCTATGAAATGTTTCTTCTTCCTCTTCCCTACCCTCATTCCCTGCTAGCTCTCTCCACCTTCGAAGGTGTTTGATATCTTGGGACTGAGGCTTGGGGATACTTAATGCTTTCCACAAAGTTTATGTTATGCTCATGATGCATGAAGCTTTACATATTCATTGCATCACCTAGGTCACAAGGAACACAGACATTGTATTGTAACAAGTCTCTCTTGATGGGAGAAACCATAATACAAATGCCTATTGGAAGGGGGACCGGCTCCACATAAATCCGGTCCTTAATATTTGTCATGTTCTCTAAACTCTCTCTCTTGCAAAAGTATTGTTCATGCCAAGTTAACTAAATGTTATGTTTATGTTGCTACCATCAATTATGTTCACCCGCTATGCTCACAAAGTAATTTCACAAAAGTACTCTGTCTAATTTCCTCTACTCTCAAGTTAATAGGCCAATTCCATTACATTGGTATCAAAGCATTTGGTTTCTCTTTTCTTGCTTAAGAAGAGAGGTCCTTAAGTAGCTTATAAATGGTTGATTTTGTTAACTAAATTAGGGTAAGTGGGACTGGGATCGATTATCGATTTTGTTGAGCCCACTATGTGGGATATGGTGCACAGCTCGAGAGCTTTGGACTTAATAATGGAGTCTTTTTAGACTTGCCTAAGGCTTTACCATAATTGAGCCATAAGAAGTCCGAAAGGAGGTAGCCCTCGGCAACTCTGCAACATTAGACCCAGTCCACTACTCTCTGTAATAAACCATTTAGAGCCATGGGTGTAGATACAACTAAGGTTTTGAATTGCCAAATCATACACTAAGTACGTACACAAATTTTCTTAACATGACTGACAATAGTCAAGAGATTAGAATGAACATTGATAGCTTTGATTTTGCACATGAAGGTGCTAATGATGATGCCCCCATGTTCGTCAATTATCTCACTAGGTTGCAGCAAGAAATGGGCAACCTTGCTTTTGCAAGCCGAAGTTACTCTAACAACTTTGCGCTTATGGAATTTCCTTTCCTCTCCAAGAGGAGAGAGAGCTTAGGAGGCCTCTTGAAGAGACCCCCAAAAGAAGACTCTCTCCCATTCTAGAGGAGGAATCCAAAGAGCAAGAAAGCAATGAAACTTCAATTTCCTCTGAAGATGTGGCTCCATGAAGACGGCGGTCTAGACGATCGCCAACTCCTCCCAAGAGAAAAAGATCAACACACAATCCTTCTCCTCATCATTCCAAAAGGGAAGAGAGGAAACAAATGAAGAAAAGGGCAAGAAAGAGGTCACCCTCTTCTCCTTCTTCTTCACCTTTGTCCTCTTTCAATAAAAGCTATGGCTATTCTCCTAGAGAATATGGGGGGGAAGGATATCACAAATCATACCCTACATGGCGAAGGTCACAAAAGCTAAAGAAGTTCAAAGAGGGAGGAAAGAATATCTCTTTTCTCACCTATGATGGCACCTTTGGTGCTATCAACAAATTTTTGGCCTTCATCCAGCAATTTGATGCGGCCTTTGGAGACGAGGGCTTTACGGAGTCCTCCAAGCTACACCATGAAGCTATGCACTTCCAAAAATCAGCTCGTCATTGGTGGGCTAGCCTTCGTGGCAATGGCGAAACCCCAAAGACATGGAAAACTCTACGAGTTTTCATCATGAAGCAATTCCTTGCAAGCGATGCAAAGTACAAAGTGCTTATCAAATGGTGCAGCTTGAAGCTTCTCTCTCATGAGTCTATCCACAAGTATGTAGACAAGTTTTGGGATTTACATCTCAAGGCTACTCTCTTCCAAAAGATATACTTTGCCGAGAAAAAGCAACATTTTTGTGCAGGATTACTTGAAGAGATGGCCGAGTATGTCAACTCTCAACTGCCTGGTTCTATCATTGAAGTAATCCACCGCACCATGGTTGCTTTGAGCATCAACTTCCAACAAGGGGCTAGATGGAATGTCAAACCCATGGAAAATAAAGACAAAGGTGATGCCAAGGGGAAAACCAATGCCCAAAATTCTTCCCAAGGCACTTCGAACAACAACAACAACAACAATCGGTCCAGGAGAAGGGAGTTTATAAAGGCAAAAACAAAATCTCTCCTGAAGAGCTTGAAGCTTTTCGCAAGGACCATAAGTGTTTTAAGTGTGGGGAGCAAGGACATGGTTATCATTCTTTCCCCAAGAAGATTGTTCACAATGATACTCCTAGAGCTTCCACCATCAAAGCTCCAAAAGAGGATGCTCATTGCAAAGGTGCACCTCTCTCCTATGCTTGGGGAAAGGTAAGAGAGCACGAGGCCTTCATCTTGTTTGACCCTGGATCTACTAACAACTTCATATCAACGAAGTTGGCCACCAAGTTGGGCATTCAAACTTTCAAGATGGGAGATGTTGTAACGGACGACACTATTTTCAAGGGACAGTGAGCCTCCGTTACTTCCTTGATTGGGAAGTTGAGGCTCCAAGTCCAAAGCTATGTCGACAAAGAATACTTTTTCATTTCTCCTCTCCAACATGATGATGCTATCCTAGGGGTGCCATGGTTTGATGTCATGGTTGCCAACCCAAAGTTCCCTGAAAGGAGAATCTACTTCACCCACAATGGAAAGAACATGTATGTAGATGCTAGTGAGTGTGGCCGTACTATATCACTTGTAAATCCTCCTACTTTTGATAAATCAATGAAGAGCTCAGTTTTTGCATACATGATTTTTTTCAAAGAGTCCCTAAAAGATCCTAACGTTTTGTGAAATGTAAATGGTAGGAATCAAGAAGAGTTAGACTTGTCTAATTTTCTAAAATAATTCCAAGATGTGTTCATCGATGATATCCCTATGGACTTACCTCCAAAACGAGGGGATGATGACCATCGCATTGAGCTCCTTCTAGGAAGCTCACCACCTAACAAGCCTCCTTATTGAGTTTCTCAAGCTCAACAAGAGGAGATCATGAGGCAAGTACAGTAATTGGTAGACAAAGGGATGGTGAGGCCTGGCTCCTCTCCCTTTTGTTCTCCAGTCCTTTTAGTGCAAAAGAAAGATGGAACGTCCGTATGTGTGTGGACTATCGAGCACTAAACCATATCACTATCAAAAATAACTTTCTTGTGCCTCGGGTAGAAGATCTGCTTGATAAGCTATAAGGCTCTACCTACTTCAGTAGGATTGACCTTAAAAGTGGCTATCATCAAATAAGGATAGTGGATGAAGATATCCTTAAGACCGCGTTTCGCACAACGTTTGGTCTTTATGAATATCTAGTCATGCCTTTAGGTTTGACTAATGCACCAGCTACGTTCAATCGTCTAATGGAGAAAAATTTTAGACCTTACGTAAATTCACTGGAGTGTTCTTTGATGATATCATCATCTACTCCAAGTCTTTGGAGGAACATAAGCAACATCTCCAAGTGATTTTTCAAGCATTGAGGGAGAACAAGCTTTTTCTCATCCAAAAGAAAAGCAAATCTTTCCTCCAAGAGATTCAATACTTCGGTCATATTATCTCTCAAGATGGTCTTTGGATGGATCCATCAAAGTTAGAGGTAATAAAAGCATGGCCGAAATATACATGAGCTAAGAAGCTTTATTGGCATGTGCGCATACTATAGATGCTTCATAGCAAAATTCTCTCAAATAGAAGGTCCGTTACATGACTTAACAGAGAAGAATGTTAAGTATGTATGGACTGCTAAGGAGAAAAATTCTTTTGATAATCTCAAAGAAAAGCTTACCTCCCAACCAGTCCTCATGCTTTTGGATCTCTCAAAGCCATTTGAGGTCCAATGTTATGCTTGTGGTGATTGCCTTGGAGCAGTTTTGCTTCAAGAAGGGCATGCCATAGCATATGAGAGCCGAAGGCTCAATACGGATGAACAAGTCTTGGGCATTTATGAGACAGAGCTTTAAGTTTTTCTACATGCACTAGACACATGGAAGCACTACTTATTGGGGACTCCATTTATTCTACGAACCAACCACCAAAGTCTCAAGTATTTCATGACGCAAACCAAGCTTTCCGACAAACAAATGAGGTGGGCAAATTTTCTTTCGCAATTTAATTTCCATATTGCTCACATTGCTGGTAAGCACAATCAAGTAGCCGATGCACTTTCACAACGACCAAAAGTTAATACGGTGTCTATAGCTACTCACAATGATCTATCTTCTATGATAGATGAGTGTATGCTACTGACCCTAACTTTAGAGACATAATGTCAATCCTTGCTTTGGGGAAGAAAGAGGAACGATTCACCTTGTAGGATGGCTTCTCCACGGCAATAGGCTATGTGTTACCGATTCCTTTCGTGAGAAAGTTATGTATGAATCTTTTGCTCCTCCCTATGTGGGGCATAGAGGCATTCAACCTACTCTCCAAGGAGTAGAGACGTATTTCTATTGGCCTACCATGAAAGTGGACATACAAGAGTATGTTTCAAAATGTGTAGTATGCCAAAAGACCAAGTATGATAGAGGGAAGCAACCTGGATTACTCAAGGATTACTCCAACCATTGCCTATCCCAAATTCACCATGGGAGAGTATATTAATGGATTTCATCTTTGGATTACCCAAGCCTATCCATGGGAATACGAAAATATGGAGAATTGTCGACATGTTTAGCAAGCAAGCACACTTTATTACTGTCAAAAACACTATTAAAGCATACCAAATGGAAGCTCTCTTCATATCACAGATTTTCAAACACCATGGATTACCAACATCCATCTTGTCAGATAGAGATCCTAGAATGACCACTAATTTATGGAAAGGTCTCTTTGAAAATCTAGGAACAAGATTGAATTTCTCTTCGGCCTATCACCCACCATAAACGGATGGCCAAAGTGAGATAGCCAATCTTACGATACTCGATCTACTAAGACTTATGTTACATAAGTAGATCAACGCTCACAATGGGAAAAGTACTTCCCTCTTATAGAGTATGCCTACAATAATATTGTACATACTTCTACGGGAAAAGCACCTTTTGAGATCTTAGAGGGAAGGCCTAAAAGTCCCTTGCTACTTAAAGTACATGGGAAGATCTTCACTGCCGATGAGTATAGCCGTGACCTACAACAATCTTTTCAAAAGATTAAGAAGGCTATATCCATCTCTCAACAAAGGCAAAAAGCTGTTGCTGACAAGCACATAAGGGCCTTAACGTTGAAAGAAAATGATTAGGTCTTACTTAAGTTCCGTAAGGCTCGATTAAGGCAAACATCAAGCAAAAATCCTATGGGCCATCAAAAGTATTATGCTAAGCTAGCAAAAAGATACTATAGTCCTTTCCAAATCTTGAAGCCTATCAATGAGACGGCTTACTAACTCAAGTTGCCCAACCATTGGCTCATACACAATGCTTTTCATGTGAGCCTACTCAAGCTCTACAAAGAAAGAGCCACCGAGTGAACCAATTATTGAAGACCCTCCTGAAATTGAAGACCAAGAAGAGGTGCTACGACCTGAAGCTATTCTTCAGCATGAAGACAAGGTACTACGACATGGTAAGATTATCCGACGGTATCTTATTAAGTTCAAAAATTATTCTTTTGAAGATGTTAGCTGGATGCAAGGAATACAGCTTAAGGATAGTATGCACCTTGTCAATGCTTACAATGCCACATTAGAGTAAGACATGTAAAAACTTCTTCTAAATGACCAATGTTTTTGTCTTATAAGACAAGTTCTCTTTTTATTGTGCACAAATTTAAATACTATGCATTTTAGATCTCTCAAACACCAAGAGGAATGTGTCACTGTACTCGGCAGAATGAAATGGACTAAAGAGCAGACATGCTTGCAGCAGCTATGTCTCCCAAGCACCAAATAGATTAGTCATCCATCTTGGAAAGATGTCGTAGGGTAAAAAGGGACCGCTAAGCAAGATTGGCTAATGACTAAGGCTTATCTCTTCTACCTCATAGTCGAGGATGACTATTATTTCAAGAAAGAGGTAATGTCATAAAATCTAATATCTAACCAACCCAAATGATTTTCTCATATTAAACTGATCATTTACTGTGGGATAATAAACGGGAACAAGGATTAGGATATAGACATGTACTTATAGATCTGTCTCAAAAAAGGGGCCAATGGTAAAGGGTCCAAATGAGAGATGGTCTATCAAAGAGCAAGGCTAGCCAATGGAGCATAAAGACCTTAGGGTTAGCAACCTGGCCCAAGCTTGAGATGCTTGTCATGCTTGAGATGCTAGGGCTGTACTTGAGGTGAGAACCCAACCCAAGATTGAGGGTCTTAAGGGCCAAGCTTGTGG
This sequence comes from Adiantum capillus-veneris, assembly GCF_014529385.1. Lineage (NCBI taxonomy): Eukaryota > Viridiplantae > Streptophyta > Polypodiopsida > Polypodiales > Pteridaceae > Adiantum > Adiantum capillus-veneris. The sequence continues at coordinate 16,725,119 of NC_140954.1, forward strand.
TGAGAACTAGGCCCAAGGTTGAGAGGCTTGAGGTGGCAAAAAAGTCAAAGTGAATCCCTACAAGGAGGGGGCGAGCCATGCAAGAAGGGGGGGTCGTTGCTTGACCACTCTCTCTCCCAAAGGGCACCCCTTACCCAAGAGGCAAGTACGACACATGTCAAGCCCCTAGCTAGGTTACCCTCATGGTGTGCCTAAAGCCTATTGGTTGGCCTTCCAAGGGTTCCAATGATAAATTAGTGGATTTGATTAATTGTTTTAGCATTTATCAAGCCCTCTCTCTCAAACGGGAAAGGGGGACACTTGTCCCAATGCTACCCATGTTGCTTGGTATGACTCTTGCTTGTGATTGGCTAGGCCTGGAGGGTTCCAATGAGCTTCAAGCATGAGCTACAAGGGGGGGTCGACCGAAGCAAGTAGGGGGCCTGCTTGAGGGGTATACTCTCCCCCCCCCCACTCTCTCTCTCTCTCTCTCTCTCTCTCTCTCTCTCACACACACACACACACACACACACACACACACACACACACACACATTGTGTGAAGTGCAAAGTGCAAGAGCTTCCTCTCCTTCTCCAAGCAAGTAGAGGTTGAGGGCCTACACCAACACTCTTGGCTATGGAATGCAAATCCAACCAAGAGCCAAGCTTCAATGCTTAAGCTTTCCATCTTCTCCATCTTCGAAGGTGTTTGAGGTCTTGGGACTGAGGCTTGGGGATAGTTAATGCTTTCCACAAAGTTTATGTTATGCTTATGATGCATGAAGCTTTCTATCATCATTGCATCACCTAGGTCACAAGAAACACAAAGATTGTTTTGTAACAAGTCTCTCTGAATGGGGGAGAAACCATAATACAAATGCCTATTGGAAGGGGGACCGGCTCCACATAATCCGGTCATCAACTGTTGTCTAAACTCTCTCTCTTGCAAAAGTATTGTTCATGCCAAGTTAGCTAATGCTATGTTTATGTTGCTACCATCAATTATGTTCACCCGGTATGCTCACAAAGTAATTTCACAAAAGTACTCTCTCTAATTTCGGCTACTCTCAAGCTTATAGGCCAATTCCATTACAAGTTTTAATCTTTCAGTCTTTTATTGTACTTCATTTTATTTTATTTATACCCAGGCATTGGAATAGATACACAAGTATTGTACCAGTTTTCATTTTGAAGATAGTTAATATATAGCATTTCATTTCATTTTCTCTCTCTTTTTCCCCCCTCAACCAAACTGCGGGCCCTACCATTGTATTCGATTATCCACAACCTCGGAAGTCGATGACTTTTTGGCACCCACACACACACACTCACTTATCAATTTGAATGCAACACACACACACACACATATTGAGTGTCATTAATGCGCATATCGAAATCTCTACTTGATGGATCCTTCTTATTTTACTCAAGCTAATTCGACAGTTACTTCGCCCTAATTTTGAATGACAGGGCTATCCTTCGTGTGGTCTACATTATCTGACTTTTAAGGCATTGTTTAGCTTAGTTTAGGTAATTTGTTGTTACGAGACTGGGCACCCTCCTATTGTAGTGGTTAGCTGCAATTAAGATAGCTCGCATAATGGTTAATTATGTGCTGTCTATTTTATTTTTCTAATTGAGTTGATGATGATGATTTTGTAGAGTGGAATGCATGGAGTTGACGAAGAGGCATAGGCAATAACCCTCTCGGCTGTTTTGTACTCGCACAGTATTTTAGACTTTCATTTCAATAAGCCACAATGGCTCTGTAAATAATTGTAGTGGGAACTTACCCTTATGGGACATACAAGAATTAATGAGCTTCACTCATTTACAAAAGTGAAGTGGTTGTAAAAGAGGGCCCTCAAATTTTGGCACCTTAAACTCACAAATAATGTATTAAATACCAAACTCCACAAGAAGAGGTACAGTGGAGTTTGGGGATAGATTTAGGCCTTTCTCTTGCAGATTCTCTTCTCTACACTCTTATGCTATGCTTAATTTGTTGTGTACTCTGTAATCAAGTCTCTATGTTTTACAATTCTCTTACACACTCTTACAATCTTGTCTATGTCAAATCCATGCTCTCTATGTGTGTGTGTGTGTCATAGTCTAGGTGTGTGTGTGTGTGTGTGCTTGGAAATTGTGGAAAGAGGTTGACAGGTTGATGGTGATGTTTGTGAGCATGTGTTGAATTGTTTTAAGCAACCGGTCTTCCCCCTTTCTCTCCAACAGTGGTATTAGAGCCTTGGGTTCAAGGAAATCGGTGACCAATTTTCAAATTTCCGAATCAGCAACACCGAATTTTCAAATCATAAATTGACCGGCTATCAATTTGCAAGTTCGAAGTGGAATTTTTGAAAATGGGCAACATAAAATCCGCCAAACAAATCTAATTAGTGGCTAACCAATCTATTAACCTTGCTCATTGAAGATCAAGCAACGGTAAGATGAGTTTTAAATTTCACTTGAGGGATTAACTCTTGGGATGGTGAAGGTGAAAGACCATTGAAGAGACAAAGAGCTTTTGAAGCATTAAAGAAGATGATATCCATGTGAAGAATTGAGAGAGAAAGCTGGAAAAGAAGAGGTGGATTGAAGAAGAAGAGATAAAGTTAATTGTTCTTGCTGCCTTGTCAATGATTCCTGCGGGAACTAGGCCTTGTATCGCATAAAGCCTGTTGGCCGAACTGCACCAAAGCTGGCCCAGTCACCTTCAAGCTGGTCGCCCAGGGCTTGTGAGTCAAACTCCCTTCTACCTCGTGTGTCGAGGAGTCCTCTGCATGCGGTGTTAACCACCTGTAGCTCTCGCGCTGTCAGCCAGTTTTCTTGCATGCTGTCGACCTCACCAGCCAAGGTGTCCACACACACTTTATGAAAATAAAGCAAGGCTTACTTTACTCTTGCCCGGCCGCCCGTTGCAAGCTTTAAGAAAAAACAAAGAGAAGCAAACCCCTTTACTTAAGCCTCTATTCACCCCTTCAACCCATAAACTCCCAACTTGACCGGCCGCACATTGGGTTCCAAGGAGCAATTCTCTCCCCAAAGCTCGGCTTTTTCACTTCTCGCAAGTTGGTTTTCCCCTTGTTTTCCCCAATTGACTCAATCGGTCGGCACTGACACAGGATATTCCCACGATTGCCAATTTAATCCCTCTTTGAAACCGACTATCACAATGGAGCTGACAAATCACCTGCCAAAGATTCGGACATCGTCAAGTTAATATTAAAAAATTTATCAATTAGGTGGATAACCTGCGGACTCTCTTCTACAACTGATATTGTTGTCTCCTTTGGGGATACGGGAGATCGGACTCCGCGAAACTCGACCGACTCACTGACCAACCGTCCGGCCGCTCACCTTTTTGCAATTTCCTAGCATATCGCCATTCTGGACTGGACGCCAACGCAATTTTAAGTTAAGTACATTTATTTATGTCATCTCTTTTACTCTCTCTCACTTATTCTCCATACTGCATCTGTAAAAATCTCCATATAGCCATTTGAAATTTTAAAACACACGCGCACACACACACACATATATATATAAAGAGAGAAAAAAAGCAACAATCATGGCACACCTTCCACAAGCACCCACAATTGTTGAAAAGCTTGCCAATCCGCAACAATCCCTCACGTATGAAGGCATGCGAAGGCAAGATCTTGAAGATAAATTATTGCATTTTGCACGCATAGAATCTGCACCGGCACCCAAGCAAAACAAATTAGCAGAAAAGCCTTCACTTTAAGGATTTTGATGGCACTAAAGATGCTAGCACGGTTCCAGCATGGGTTAGTCAGCTAGATGACTATTTTCATGATGAAGACTTTCCTGAACGTGAAATGGTAAAATGTGCATCAAATCATCTCAAAAATTGTTGAAAAGCTTGCCAATCCGCAACAATCCCTCACATATGAACGCATGCGAAGGAAAGATCTTGAAGATAAATTATTGCATTTGCACGCATAGAATCTGCACCGGCACCCAAGCAAAACAAAATTAGCAGAAAAGCCTTCACTTTTAAGGATTTTGATGGCACTAAAGATGCTAGCACGGTTCTAGCATAGGTTAGTCAGCTAGATGACTATTTTCATGATGAAGACTTTCCTAAACGTGAAATGGTAAAATGTGCATCAAATCATCTTACTAGCAGCGTTGCACTGTGGTGGAATGCCACCAAACAGCACGGAAGAAGACCACGCACCTTGCATGCATTTAAAAAAGTGTTTTTACCTCAATTTTTGTCCACACAGTACAAAGCTAAGGCACGACGTCAATGGGATTTAATTTAACAGGGTCGGAATGAAGATGTATAGAGTTACACTGATTGTTTTTGGAACTATTTAATTCAATTGCAAGCTATTGAACATGTTAGTCGCAGGAATTGAAGCGTAAGTACATATCAAGCTTGGCACTACAAATTGGTGCTGAGGTAGATATGTTCGAACTAGATTCTCTCTCAATGCAGAGAAGAATAAAGGTAGACAACCCTCTCACATTGATCAAACTGCTAACACTAACCGTAACAAGAGACCTCCTTTCTCTACTAACTTTGACAGAAACAAACATCAAAGCCGTATCTTTTTCAAGAGACGCAGATTTGACAATTTTGTACAACTACTCAACCTCATAGCAACAACAACACACAGCAACGAGGCAACCTAAATTCTTTCAACCAACGTCCTGCTCAAAACTCTAATGGTAACAAAAAGGTGAAGTGTTTCAAATGTTTTCAATATGGTCACTATGTAGATAAGTGCCGAAAGGTCTTGTTAAGAGCAATGGCCAATCCAATGGATTCAATCAAAATCCAAGCCCCCTTAACAACAATCGCCCCAACGGTGCTACTGTTAACCTCATCGAAGATGCTAATCCCGGTGACAATGAAGTCGAAGTTAATTATAGTGAGGGATATGATCCTGAGTATGATCACGATGACAACCCATCTCCAAGTACTCCTATATCTCCTCACACTTTGTTTAAGTGCAAGGCACCGTTAAGGGTGAAAGTGTCACAATTCTGTTAGATGATGGTAGTAGCCACCATTTCATTTCTACACGCTTGGCACATCAACTCTCTCTCTCTCTTTGAAATCTCATCACCTCACAAAGTCAAAACTGTTTTTAATAATCAACGTCACTGTTGAAGTTTGCATGGGTGAATTTACACAAGCACGTACATTTCTGGTAGCACCATTGCATGGTCTTGATATGATTTTGGGAATGCCATTTCATTAGAATTTGACCCGTTGATTAATTATAAAACACGTACTATGTCTCTCACTCATAATAATATAATTTCTCCATCCAAGCAACACTAGCACATCAAAAATTTCCACTCCTCTCTCACACTCAAGCCAAAAGAGCAATTCAAAAACAGGGGAAAACATACCTAGTGTTAGTAAATCAAATTTCTGTTGAAACTAAAACTTCACGCACCTCTACACACACTGAATGTCTCTCACAATTTAAAGATTGTTTCAGGTATGATCTGCCACCTGGAATTCAACCTTCACGCCTCGAAGATCACAAAATAGATATTATACCAGGTAGTGAACCTCCTTGTAGAGCACCTTATCGTGTTAATCCAACCGCACACATGGAGATACAAACTCAAATCACTGATTTACTTGACCGAGGCCTAATCGGACCTAGTAGTTCACCATACGGAGCTCCAGTACTCCTTGTCAAGAAGAAAAATGGAACCTTTCGTATGTGTATTGACTACAGGGCTTTAAACAGCATCACCATTAAGGATAGGTTTCCTATTCCTAGAGTGGATGATCTGTTAGACAAACTGAAAGGGGAAAACATCTTTAGCAAAATTGACCTTAAATCAGAGTATCATCAAGTCAAAATGTTTGAACATGATGTCTACAAAACTGCTTTCAGAACACAAACTGGACACTATGAATTTCTTGTCATGCCATTCGGTTTGACAAATGCACTAGCCACATTCACATGCATGATGAATAGACTTTTCATTGACCATCAAGATTTTGTGATTTTATTTTTTGATGACATTCTAGTATTCAGTAAATCTGAAAAAGAGCATGAAGAGCACTTAACACGTGTATTTGACCTGCTTGCACACAATCACTTGTGCTTGAATCCTGAAAAGAGTTCATTTTTCCAATCTGAAATTGAATATTTGGGACACATCGTATCGAGTATTGGGCACCATCCTGTTGTAGTGGTTAGCTGCAATTGGGATAGCTGGCGTAATGGTTAATTATGTGCTATGTATTTTATTTTTCTAATTGAGTTGATGATGATGATTTTGTAGAGTTGAATGCGGGGAGTTGACAAAGAGGCGTAGGGAATAACCCTCTTGGCCATTTTGTACTCGCACAGTATTTTAGATTTTCATTTTAATAAGCCACTATGGCTCTGTTAATAATTGTAGTGGGAACTTTCCCTTATGGGACATGCAAGAATTAATGAGCTTGACTCGTTTACAAAAGTGAAGTGGTTGTAAAAGAGGGCCCTCAAATTTTGGCACCTTAAACTCACAAATAATATATTAAATACCAAACTCCACAAGAAGAGGTGCAAGTGGAGTTTGGGGCTAGATTTAGACCTTTCTCTTGCAGATTATCTTCTCTACACTCTTATGCTATGCTTAATTTGTTGTGTACTCTCTAATAAAGTCTCTATCTCTTACAACTCTCTTACACACTTACAATCTTGTCTACGTCAATTCCATGCTCTGTGTGTGTGTGTGTGTGTGTGTGTGTGTGTGATAGTTTAGGTGTGTGTGTGGGTGTGTGTGTGCTTGGAAATTGGGAAAAGAGGTTGACAGGTTGATGGTGATGTTTGTGAGCATGTGTTGAATTGTTTTAAGCAACCGGTCTCCCCCCTTCTCTCCAACATTTGTACAAGCTGCAAACTCCCTTACTACCTACTGCAAGTTTAAATGAGAAGCTTAAGTATGTGGTTTTGTCGGGCATTCTCTTGATGCACAAAAGAGCTAGATTATCTTAGCTAATTTTATGTCTAATTGAAAATGCATGTCGTAAATGGAGACTTCCATGGAAAAGCAGCTGCTACGATCAAATTAATTTTGCGTTGTTTTTTGTTGGACCAATTATAGTATGGCCTTTACATGATGGATGCTTGTGATATCCTGACTAAATACTATTCAGTGCCCTTTACACTAGTCCATATTGTGCTCCAATTTAATTTATTTTTAACATTGCCAATGTCAAGTCAAGTGCCAAAATTGTACATTCTAATGGCCAATCATTAACACAAAATTAACACATTTTGAATTTGTTAACTATACTTTGGTGTAAGTTTGATAGTTACAGCTTTCTCCTTCTTGTACCTCTCTCCCCACACACAAACTGGTATATATATATTCAAATGCAATACATTATCTATATACGTGCATCCAATACCTCCGTGCTTTTCTTTTTTCATGTTCTCTTTTGAGCTATGAACCCAACCATCTCTCATATTGTGGCTTGCACTTTAAACTAAATTAAATTGTTATTGAGAGCATTTGGCATTAAGCTATGTCCATACTCACACGAGCCAAGGTATTTTCCATAATCAACAATACTCTGTAAGTACTTTGATATACTCCAAGGTGGTGTCAAACGAGGAATCCCAAACTCCGAGCGAACTTTTTTGAGCGATGATAAAATCGAGTGAGTTAATGAGAGGCACTTTATCAAAACACACATAGCGAAGAGTTCTTGTGATGTAAGTCACTCATTTATTTACTTGATAATCAAATAAATTGGCCATGGACCTCCTAAAGACGGTGGTTAAATTTAAGAATGGATATGTTAAGCAAAAGGTAGGTGCTAGCAAGCCTGACATTGGATAACTCTTAAGCTTCTTTTTTCTTGTGTGTTTTGCTAGCAAGTAAAAGAAACTTTTCCATTTCCCAAAGGAATTTTGTAAGTTTGTGAAAATCACTTTTCCCTAGAATTGAACTGGTGTAACATTGTTGACATGTTATCTGTATGCCCTCCTTGTGGACATCAGCACTTGACCTTGTAGGCAACCCCTCGCCCCCCCCCCCCCCCCCCCCCCCCCTCACTTTTGCACTATATTTGAGTATTTTTCAACTCTTTGCTTAATTACAACAGACCTTATTTTTCAACTCTTTGCTCATGGGGCAACCTTATTATTAGATGACTATTGTGAATATTTTAGGGTGCTATGAATTGAGACTGTTACCTATTTGTCGCTATTTATTGACCAATATCCGTATCCTTGCTGAGTTTTATTTAGCTTTTGTGAGGAATCTCACGATCCCAAAAGACAAAAGTGAAGGTCAATTGTAGGCAAGAAGTTTATGCTGTGTCGACTACTGCAAGCTTGTCTCCCTGCCTTTCTTGAAATGGAGAATCTTAATAAAATCCATTCAAATTCTGTTCTTTACTTTTTCTAATCCCCCCCCCCCCATCTCTCTCTCTCTCTCATCGTGTATGCAAAAAACAAAGACTACAGAGTGACCTCTCTCTCTCTCTCTCTCTCTCTCTCTCTCTCTCTCTCTCTCTCTCTCTCTCTCTCTCTGAGAATGTGTAGCACATCTTTGATGACTCTATCCGAGCATAGCCAAGTATTTGCATCCCAAACAGAGAACATGATGGAGCAACGAGTAGGAGAAAGACTTGCCAATCCCAACATGTTTGAAACCACCACAACATACACCAGAACCGAGTTCACAAACCGAACCTACCTCCGTTTTCTCCCCTTTGGATGGGTGGGAAGGGAGTTCTCCCCCAAGGCTAAAAGTAGAGCACCCCCACTCTAAACCCCTCGTAGACAAGGTACCAAGAGCTAGCATCGCTACCACATTCGCAATCCTAGATTTGGGGGGGGGGGGGGGGCAGGGGGGGCTTTTTTTTTGTTTTAACACATTCAAAAGATTTCAAAAATAAAAAAAACATTCACCTTTTGCAGTTAGTACAACAACCTACTCACTTTGCATTCACTACAAGAAGAGAGTCTTTTTTTTCAAAACTCACAAAATGTGAGTGCGATTTTGGAATTAAGACCGAGACAAATTTACATAGCTCGCCATGCTTGCACCGAGCCATGGAGTCAACCATAATACCAAATACTCAGACCATACATTAGATATATAGAGATAAAGGGAAGCCAGCCGAAACTAAGAAAGCAAAGCAGACTAGCTGAGAAGGGAGCCACCCTCGATAGAAGAAGCAACCTCCTATGTGATTTCCACTGGACATCCACCCTCTGTCACTGGGTAGAACACCACACACAAAAGACCGCCGCCGAAGTCGAATAGCCGCATGCCGCAAGAAGGGGAGGAGCCTGAAGCTGCATCACTGGCCGTTCAGGGGACATTCACCAAAAAAAACCGCCGAACGAACCAAAGCCCACCGACCAACCAATCCGAACCCTACCCACTGGAAGAGCAGCCAGGTGTCACCAAGAAAACCCACCAACTCTGACACGAAGCACCTCCAGATCTCGTCACCAACCCTCCCTTCCACACCATGACCCGCAAGACCACAGTGATGTAGCAGGCTCGCAAACCAAAACTTGGCTTCAAGGGAGTGAAACCCTTTTGCCATGCCAAGAGAATGCCACTGCCACAAGCACCACAACCCCATCCGGAGCCGAGCCACCAAAGAGATCCAGCCGTCGTGGTGGCCCATACAGGCCGTGGAGGGACAGCCTCCACCACATGTGCAAAAATAGATGGTCGTCAATACTGTAGCGGACGATGGGCACAGGCCAGCCAGTGTCTCCCACCCAGAGATAGCCCCAACCCTCTATATTGCATATCCCATCCCCTGCCACAGATACCCCACCATGACCAGGGTGCCTTTGAAGAAAAATAACCCACCTCCCTCAAATAGTCTGCCTATGAACCCCCCTACTCTTGCAGAGCTGCCGAAGCTAAAGCGAGACACCCTTGCTCCTAGGGTTCAATAAAGTTGAAAAAAAACCTCCCTAAATAACTACTTAAAGAGAGAGTTTTAAAAAAACCCCTCCCTAATGGATCTGCGCAGGCGTGGATCCATTGAGGGAGGTTTTTGTAAATTAAAAAACTCTCTCTTTAAGTAGTCATTTAGGGAAGCTTTTGAAAAAAAAGACTATGTGTAGTTGTGAATGCAAAGTGAGAGATGCTATTTTAAGATGTATCATATTAACTTTAGTTTTAATTTATAGAGTCGTATGCATGAGAGTCAGCGAAGGGAAGTGCTACGTTCACTTGTCCAAAAGGGAAGTCCTTTCTGCAGATGCAATTTTCAATCTCTCCCCCTCTTCTCAAACAAAGGTTACCTGGAGATTGACAATACCATGGGGGTGCCGAACGATCTCGTTTCCTTCTCAATGACAATGAGAATCAGGCCCATAGAATGGGAAGCAAAGTCGGAGGGTCTTGCAAGGTCGATAGTGCACTGAGGAACAAATCTGGGCGTGTGCCTTAGGGGAAAGGTAAGGGATAGCAAGGGTAGAGGAAGGGTAGAGTTGGAGTAGAATTTCACTGGGAGTAGGTGAAACTAGGGCAGAAGGCAGAGAAGGGTTCACTGCGGGTAGCGCAAGGAAGGAAGGAAAGATAGTAATGATTAGTTTTTATAAAAAGTTACCAGTATGTGTCTATGGTAACGAAATTAAAATAAAATCAAAAGATGAAAGAAAGAGGGGGGGGGGGGGTAGAGAGTGCGTGCCCTCATCTATAGTGAGCACACATGCAAGGATTTAAGAGGTGAAGACAACACCTCATTACGGCCACACGATGTTAGTCATACGACAATCCCTAAGAGCTTTGGTAGGAGGCAAAAATTGTAGGACGCCTAGCACACAAACAAACAAAGGCATATAATCATGCACTTTTTTATATTGTAAGGGAAAATTTGTGAGTAGTACAATAGAATGGTTTACATTGCAAGGCTACGCACTTGGCTGCCACGGTGATGGGTTCGATTCATGGTGAATCCCTTCATGGTTTTAGAATCTCCCTTGTGTATAGCAAGGCGAAGATGAGTGGAATCTGGAGGAGATTCCATCTAAAGAGAGTGGAGCAAGTAGCAGCACTATGTATTCCATCTAAAGTGGGTAGGGGAGGACCCAATTTTTTTGAGCAAGACTCTTGATGGATGCTTTGGGAATTAAAAGATGAAAAGATAATGGAGTTGGCAAGTGACGAGCCAAGAACGAAACTTCAGGTGGTGGATTGAGAATTTGTCAGATGTTGTTGAGTGCTAGAACATAGCCATGCGCAGTGGGAGGCAACAACAAAGCCTTTTTTGAAATATGCACGAGCTCAAACAATCAATAACTAAGTCGTTGCAACGGCATGGCTCAACCCAACGATTTCTCTTTAGTGAATGCGATGTCTTGTGGTCGATTGTCGATGGAAAATCGTTGCGTTCCTTTCAAAGTGGTAAGGCAACCAACCAGCTTTGAATGGGATCTTGATAGATTCCATATATTGGAAGGGTAGAGAGTGCGTCCTCTCATCTATAGTGAGCACACATGCAAGGATTTAAGAGGTGAAGACAACACCTCATTACGGCCACACGATGTCAGTCATACGACAATCCCTAGGAGCTTTGGTAGGAGGCAACAATTGTAGGACGCCTAGCACACAAACAAACAAAGGCATATAATCATGCACTTTTTTATATTGTAAGGGAAAAATTGTGAGTAGTACAGTAGAATGGTTTACATTGCAAGGCTACGCACTTGGCCGCCACGGTGATGGGTTCGATTCATGGTGAATTCCTTCATGGTTTTAGAATCTCCCTTGTGTATAGCAAGGCGAAGATGAGTGGAATCTGGAGGAGATTCTATCTAAAGAGAGTGGAGCAAGTAGCAGCACTATGTATTCCATCTAAAGTGGGTAGGGGAGGACCCATTTTTTTGAGCAAGACTCTTGATGGATGCTTTGGGAATTAAAAGAGGAAAAGATAATGGAGTTGGCAAGTGACAAGCCAAGAACGAAACTTCAGATGGTGGATTGAGATGTTGTTGAGTGCTAGAACACAGCCATGCGCAACGGGAGGCAACAACAAAGCCTTTTTTGAAATATGCACGAGCTCAAACAATCAATAACTAGGTCATTGCAACGGCATGGCTCAACCCAACGATTTCTCTTTAGTGAATGCGATGTCTTGTGGTCGATTGTCGATGGAAAATCGTTGCGTGCCTTTCAAAGTGGAAAGGCAACCAACCAGCTTTGAATGGGATCTTGATAGATTCCATATATTGGATAAGTGAATAGTGTTTTCTTTTAACTCTCTCTCTCTCTCTATCTCTTTGTAATAAATGCAAAAGTGAATACACCTTTTTTTTTCAAGCTCTTCAATGTGTTTTTTTGTTTAAATCTCCCTCGAAGGTTTTGCTCGTCGGGCACACCCTTTGATGAAGATTTTTTTTTGACTACAAAGAGAGAGAGAGAGAGAGAGAGAGAGAGAGAGAGAGAGAAGAGCTAGAAAATACATTTTCCCTAACTGGTGAAAATAAGGCCAAAATTGGACTTCTCTCGATTCTTAGGTCAGAATTTTAAGCTCTCTTCTCACTGCTCTCATTATCTATCTATCTCAATTATAAGAGTTGAATACTATACATATTATAAAGATTTTCTCCCGCTCATTTTTTTACCTAACTTATAACCCTCACCCACATGTACACATTGTTTAGCCTATGCAGCACCGCACCTTAGGGATTTTCGTGCTCCTCTATTAGCTTCCACCTTAACACTACTTTATTAGGCTTTGAAGGTGGTTCTCCATCTGCTATGGAGAGAGAGAGAGAGAGAGAGAGAGAGAGAGAGAGAGAGAGAGAGAGAGAGAGAGAGAGAGAATATGGAAGAAAACTATAGGCATGGTCCCTAGGTGGCATGTCCCCCTTTGGCTCATCCTTGATGTTGAGGATGGGGCTCAAGCCGCACCACATAGGACAATGTGGGCCCATGTCATATGAATATTAGCTCGGTTTTTGGTTCGCTTGGAAAATGTCGCTCGGTGTATGGTAAGACTCATGTCTATTAAATATTTTTCTCTTTTATGTTTTGCCTAATCCATTGGTCACATGCACATAGATTCACCGATTTAGGTAGTGTGTCAATGCTCATCCTAGTGTAGATTCGTTGATTTAAGCAACACCACTTGTCAGTGCAGATTCGCTGATTTAGGCAGCACACTGCTAAATAAGACATTTACTGTTTTCAACAATATTAAGTGCAGATCCGCCAATTTAGGAATCACAAGTGCTAACTCGTCGATTTACGCAGCACCGATCACAAAATTACGTCGGGTGTAAATTCCCTAATTTAGGAAACACCGATCACAAAATCATGTTGTAATGGCTTGCCACCACTGTCCCGAGCATGCTTTTGTTACGCGGGTACATAATGAAAGTGATTTGGATTTGGATTTATATGGAATTGGATTGGGATTTGGTATGTGATGATTTTTTGTCACGACAGTGTTTATGTGATTGGACTTGACATTTATGAGATCGATGATGAGTTTGACCAATGATATCTTGATTCATCAGGGTATGACATAAACTGCTTATTCTAGTGGTATGGGACACTAGAATAGGTAGTATGTGGATGACGGAAGGCATAAGCAATGTTGTTTAGTTTCATTAATTTTCTCTTTTACTATGTGCTATTTTTGACACAGATTTCTAATCACTGTTTTTGTCAAGTATAGTTTGCAAATTTCTCATCTTTGCAACTGAGGACAGTTGCTTTTTAACGGAGAAATATGTAATGGAATTGATATTTTACTATTTATTGCAACTGACAAGTGGAAAAAGAATTAGCAGCTAATGGACTTGTGAAAGGATATAGCATTTTATGTATATTTTAATGTTCTTTATGAGCTTTGGCCATTTATGATCGGCTGGCCAGTTTGTACTCACTTTGACCATTCAAGAAATTTATAAAGTAAATACGTGCAAGAGGAAAATGGTCACTCTTGCACGTGGGGAGATTGCACCCAACGTCTGTGTCATTCTTCTACTCCCTTACTTCTCCTCTCGCCGTGCGGATGTAGCACTCCGCTCTAGGAGGTGCGCTTGCATGCTTTCTTTCTCTCTCTTCCGCTCTTTGTCTCTCTTTGTTTGCGTATGCATCTATTATGTGCTCGTGGATGTGCCAGGCATGCAATTTTATCGATTTTACGGCTTGCAACGTGTTCCTTTTGGTATTCTGCAGGGCTCGCGACGCTTTTGTTTGTAGCAAGGGTAGTGAGCTCAACAAACGACGTACTGTAGGATGTTGAGGAGTGTTGTTACTAGCTCCAACACGATAAGGATGTAGCATGATGGAAGTGGCTTGAGATATGTGGTTGCATAGTGATCAGCTTGTCCGCTAGGATCAAAGCGTCTTGAGGTAGAAGCTCTTGGCACGGGAAATTGATTCAAGGGATGTATGTGATCCCGAGTATGTATGAGGGACTCTTCGAACTAGAACAAGAGCATGACGGGGTATTGGGTAAACCCAGGATGGGAAAAAGTGATTATAGGAGAAGAGTGTGGTAACCATGATCATGCTTGGTGGCGCCAACGAAATCAAATGCTTTTTGTTGATGGGAAAAAAAGTAAGTCAAAATTGGAGTTTGGATCCATGTAAACCTGTCAGGATGTTGCGAGGAAGATTGGACGCCAGAACTTGTAGAGTAAGTATGGATTGGGTTCTGATATATATCGAGAGGAGGGCGATGGATGAAGTTGGAAACAGGAAGGGTAATTTTGGGTGACAGTGAATGGCCAGAGTTGGTTGTCTTTATTCTCCTGCGTGCGTCGTCTCTTCTTCTCCCGTGCCTGCACACACGCCCGTCTTCGTGAGTTGAATCTCCCCTCCCTGTCCTCGCTAACAAGATCCTGTCACATCCCTCCTGCAAACCCTTATCCCCGGACCCTGATCTAGAACATCTCCTCCATTACCTGATACACACACACACACACACACACACACACACACACACACACAGAGTGCTACAACCGGAAGCCTGGCTGCCCTACATAATACCCGAAATAGCACACTGCAAGCCATAAAACGGACAAATCTCCATACCTGGCAAATCCACGAGCACATAATCGACGATATACGCGAACAGAGAGAGATAGAGAGCGGGAGAGAGTGAAAGAACGCGTGTAGGCGCACCCCCTAGAGCGGAGTGCTACACCGACACGGCAAGAGAGAGGAGGGAGGAGAGAAGAGAAGAAGACACAAGTACTGGGTGCAATCTCCCCCCGTGCAAGAATAACCATTTCCCTCTTGCACGTATTTCATTTATAGATTTCTTGAATGGTCAAATTGAGTACAAACTGACCGACCGGTCATAAATGGCCAAAGCTCATAAAAACGCACTTGAATAATAAATTATAAAATATAATATCCTTTCAAGATCCTTTCACATAACCCTTAGCCTTTTCCACCTGTCAGCTGCATTAAACAATAAAATATCAATTCCATAACATACCTCTCTGTTGGAAAGCAACTGTCCTCAGTTGCGAAGATAAAAATCTGCAAACAATACTTGTCAAAACAATGGTTAGAAATCTGTATCAAATAGTAAAAAATCCATAAAATTAGACAACATTGCTTATGCCTGCCGTCATCCACATACTACCTATTCTAGTATCCCATACCACTAGAATAAGCAGTATATGTCATACCCTGATGAATCAGGATATCATTAGTCACACTCATCATCAATCTTATATTGTCAAGTCTCATCACATGAACACTGCCGTGATAAAATCATTAAATACCAAATCCCAATCCAATTCCAATTCCACAATATAAGACCAAATCCAATTCACTTTCATTATGTACCTGGGTAACAAAATCATACCAGTTACAGTGGTGGCCAGTCATTGCAGCATGATTTTGTGATCGGTGTTGCCTAAATGGGCGAATCTACACCTGACGTGCTGCCTAAATCGGCGAATCTGCATTTGGTATTGTTGAAAAAGTGTGAATTTGCAGTTTGTTATTGTGCTACCTAGATCGGCAAATCTGCACCAGGATGAGCATTTACACACTGCCTAAATCGGCGGATCTGTGTGCATGTGACCAATGGACTAGACAGGACATAAAATAGAAAAATATTTACTATTTGTTTGACACCACTTTGGAGTATAGTGGAATAGCAAAGTACTTACAAACTCTTGTTTATGATGGAAAACACCTTCGCTCATGTGAGGAGCTATATAATATCAAATGACCTTAATAAAAATTCCATTCATTGCGAAATTTAAGCCATTATATGAGAGATGACTGGGTTGATAGCTCATAAGATAACTTGAAAAGAGAAAGGAGGTATTGGAGGTACTTACCTGGATAATAGACAGTATTTAAAAATGTATACAACAATGTGTGCATGTAGAGAGAGGTACAAATAAGAGAAAACTGTGACTATCAAACTTTCACCAAGGGATAGTTAACAAATCGAAAATGTGTGAATGTTGTGTTAATAATTTGGCCTAAAATAAAATAATATTGATCCTATCCAAAATTTATTAATGTTACTTTTAGGTCTAAAGATACATAGATAGATCTTACTTATGATGTTTCAAGAGGGGTATTATCAGAATGCACTAAGGAGTGTCATACCTGGAGTTTGATATGAGAACATTGTATTTAGATTTATTTGCAAAACTTTTCACAAAAAAGAAAAACAAAGCACTAAAAACAATTCCTTGTTAAATTTAAGAAGACTTTAATAATTGCATATCAAATGCATTAACATTTGAAACACCATGAAGGAAAAATTTGATGCAAAGTCTGTTTGCCAAGAAAAGAGAATGAAAGTAGACAACTTGAAGTACAAATGAGCGGATAAGAGAGGTGTTATCTAAATTTACAGGGTGGTTGGCAAGACTGGGTTTACCAGTGGATATCGGTCTTCAGAGAAGGTGAGGCCACGCTCAATGTATGAATGTTAGGAGAGGTCAAAAGCAGGTCTCCTAAAGTAGTTGGATTCAAATTCTGTTGTAGAGGGAAATAAACATAGTTCTCTGCGAAGGAGTATTAGAAACATTGGCAGGGATGTGATACAGAAGCAAATAAATGGAATAATATTGAGTAATATGCAAAAACAATTTGACTGCCATATGATGTAACATTTAAAACAATTTGTAGAGCAATCAAAGTGAAAATCTAATTACACAACATCATTGCTAATGGGTATAAACTTACATTATGGGGATAATGGCTCTTGCAAATAATGATGACAGAGGGATTTTCTTGTTTATGGTTGATAATTGCTTAATAATCCGAGTGTTGGTAGCTAAAAAGTGTACCTAATTAGAGTTCGCCTAGGGTCATCATTGCTAGAATATTAAGGCAGGATGTATCTTGAGGATGAAAATTTGACCCTAGCACGTTATGATTATTGACGGTGTTGACCATGTAGGACATGAAAGTATCAAAATAAACTAAAAGACAATAGGTCCCATGTTCTATAACGCCACATGTTCATCGTCGCCATCCTCTTTATTAGACAGATCAAGAGCTCATAGGAAATTGTAAGACGATAACGCTAACTAGACGGGCGTAAATGCCAATTCAGGTCTACTAATTCCCATTATTGTATCAATTGGTGTCAATATGTCCAAGGTGGACCTCTGCAAATGGCCATAAGGGCGATCAAAAGTTTGCATCATCAGTTGGAATAGAGGATTGTAATATACGTTAATGAGGAACACCTATGCAGTTACGCTTGTGTGGTGCTGGACGCAAGATACTAGACTCAAGAGACTAGATCACAAAAGTAGATGATGCATACGATGACTAGAACCAATCATACATCTATACAATTATAAAGAGCCACCAATGGCTAGAAAAAATCTCCAAGTCCAGCTACGTCGATCTCCAAAGTGTAGTGGTGAAGGGTACACTCCTGTGCTTTGGGGCATTTGATAAGGAGCGAGAGTCAGAAGCATCTCGTTTCTTTCGTAGTGTAGAATGTTGTACATACTCACATACATATACAATCAAAGTAATTGAGGTCGCTTGGATCCGAGAAGTGGCATGTCAAGTTCATCTTCCATGCCAGAAAGGATAAGCACCAGCTTGGCATTAGGAAATACTGCAAATGCATTTGCCAGCTTTTGTCAAAAAAGAAAGGCACTCTAATTGGGAGAGAATGACAAGGACCATGTAAGTCTGCTTTTAATGGATCACGGTTAGAAGCTCAGCTCTCGATACCATAAACACATGCAAGCCAAAAGTGACGAGAGATTCTTTGGGCAAACAAATACAATCAATTGTTTACTGTCGCCTTCAAAACAGATAACAAGGCTCTTAAACCACAGTTTCATAGATGAGCGACCCCGCTCTCAACTGTGGATTTCTACCATTTCCAACTGCGACAGCTTCGTAATGACAACTAGCTGAGCTACTGCTGGTTTGGTTTGTTTGGTTCCTCACTGATAAAGGCATGTTAAAGTTTATATGTCCTCCCTACCAGTGTATTCCAACAAACACCATTCGACTATCTGCTGCCCAGCGTTTGCTCTTCTAGTTAGCATGGCCTACTGATGTAATATGGCCTGCAAGGACAGTGGAGTTCCGATGGAGGAAGTCCTGAAAATCGTCATGAATACGAAAGCTTTGACCATAGCAGCTGCTGCGCCATTGGCCAAACTTGATGTAGAGTCCGAGAAAGAATTATCCATCGAGGCTGAGATCCAGGGCCAGGGAGCAGAAATTGAAGGACAAGCTGAGGTTAGTGAAATAGCACGCAGAAAGAGGAATCGTGGCCATGGCTTGCTTCTACGTCCCAGGACGTCCGGATACCAGGAGAAACGAGGGAGAGAGAGAGAGAGAGAGAGAGAGAGAGAGAGAGAGAGAGAGAGAGAGAGAGAGAGAGAGAGAGAGAGAGAGAGAGAGAGAGAGAGAGAGAGAGAGAGAGAGAGAGAGAGAGAGAGAGAGAGAGAGAGAGAGAGAGAGAGGTTTTGTCACCTCTTGTGAGAGAAGGGTGATGACTGATGTAGTGGTGTGTGTGTAACAAACTGTAGCAGCCTTGATTAATTGAATTCAGGAGGAGAGAGAGAGAGAGACTTTCACTGAAGATGTGCGCCATTTAAGAGACACAACATGCCAAAGTAAGGGGGAGGTGGTGGGAGCTGCATGCCAAGGGAATGCGTGGAGAAGGTGGGCGGCATAGCGTTCTACGGAGTGGCGATTGTAGTGGGGAGAAAGAGAGAGTGAGAAAGTGTGATCTACACTGATAGAAATTACTGGCCAATGCTTTGGCAAGTGGATCGCTACTACTGCTCTCAAGCCATGCACACTTCATGCGCAAAAATGGCCATGCAAAGTAGAGGGACCGCAGGTCATCAACAACGGGTTGGTGGGCAGAGAGAGAGTTGGTGTGTAGTGCAACTGTTGCCACCCTTTACTGGTCAAGGCCTACCTTGCATGGAAGCATTCGAGAATAGGGTGAAAAGGTGGGGCTTATAAGGGGGTGGTGATCGTCGTAAGCTAGTAAGGCTGTGGACCTGCATGCGCAGGCGATCTCAATCACCCTCCTTTTATTCATATTATTATTATTGTTTCATATAAATTGAGACCACCGTTTGTCTGTGGGTAGGGCTGTCCGCCGCCATGCAAAAAAAAACAGTGCAGTTGCATGAGCTTGTGGTCGTCGTTAGTGTCGCACCATGAGTGCTAGTTGGTGAGTCCAAAAAGGAAGAGGTAGGGGGTGGTTGCATGCGAGTACCCCTGCAGGTTGCAGATGTTGGATGGCAGATGCCAGTGACGTTGCCGGTGGTCTTTGTAAGTCTGCTTGGACAATATCTGCCAAGGGCGGGAGAGCAACAACATACAGTTGCTTTACTACCTCCGCCTCCCTCACACGACGCTCTCTCTGACCCTCCTTGTCTTGCTTGCCATTTGGCGACTATGGATCTGGGCTACGTGCAAAAGACGTCCGACAATGATCACACCCGAGATCGCACTCAGTTCGCAGCTCTGCAAATCTTCCTTTTTCATAGTCCACGAAATTCCTCGCTCTCTCTAATGTCCTCGTATAATTTAGTTTAATCCATTCTATTATTATGTTTAATTAACATAATTATACTAATAATCATTATATCATCATAATAAAGAAAGGGTTCTCTTCAATTTTCTAAAGATCACTATCTATCTCATACAATCGTCACTAATGATTATAAATTGAAGTAATTAACGAAATCTACAAGCATAAGAAAACAAAACACTTAGCTGCTACTTGACAAAAATCTTTAGTCTTGGAGCATAGCCCACGCTCTGATACCACTGCTACAACCGGAAGCCTAGCTGCCCTACATAATACCCGAAATAGCACACTGCAAGCCATAAAAAGAACAAATCTCCATACCTGGCGAATCCACGAGCACATAATCGACGATATACGCGAACAAAGAGAGATAGAGAGCGGGAGAGAGTGAAAGAACCCATGTAGGCGCACCCCCTAGAGCGGAGTGCTACGCCGACACGGCAAGAGAGAGGAGGGAGGAGAGAAGAGAAGAAGACACAAGCACTGGGTGCAATCTCCCCTCGTGCAAGAGTGACCATTTCCCTCTTGCACATATTTCATTTATAGATTTCTTGAATGGTCAAATTGAGTACAAACTGACCGGCCGGTCATAAATGGCCAAAGCTCATAAAAGAGCACTTGAATAATAAATTATAAAATATAATATCCTTTCGAGATCCTTTCACATAACCCTTAGCCTTTTCTACCTGTCAGCTGCATTAAACAATAAAATATTAATTCCATAAGAGAGAGAGAGAGAGAGAGAGAGCGACTTGCACATCTCTGCTCGTGCTGGTGGACGACCAGTCTCCCAGACACCTCCATTCGATTAACGGTCCCCTCCCCTGGCTACTCATCTGTGCAGAGCCTGCTTGAGCTTCCTCCCTGGATTCGTTAGGCCTCCCACGTTGCCACTGCATGAACCTCGACCCTGCACAATCCCGCCACGTGAATATCGCCCTACTACCACCTTGATCGCGTGCTCCTACAAGACGAATTGCAAGTGTGCACTTTTGAGCTTGAAGGAAATGAAGCACTGGCCTGCTCCCCACACACACGCATGATACAGAGAAGCAGTGCAACCTTTCAAATTGTTGAAGAAATCTACGCTGACGAAAAACTTGGCAGCCCTTTATATGCCAAGCAGAGACTCCGAGCTGCGGAGCAGGCGGAGCAGAGACATGCACCCACATGAGCGACAACGAGCCTGCATTACGACACAAACCTATTCAACATCACAAACCTTCGACCCTGTTGTGCAGAACGATGCAAAACGCATGTTTGCTCCCGCTCCCCAACAGGATGCCCTCTCACACATGCCCGCTTGGCTGATTCGCGTCTCGCCAACTCACAGGAAAAAAATATCAAGCTCTCGTTTCACCCACCCGTACATGGCATCTCTTTTCTCTCTCCTCCACGTGACAGCTCCCCGCTTTTTCACTTCGGAGGGATCTCCCAAGATCCTCCTTAATTCACCTGCTTAGGAAAATTGAACGGACATAGTTGATCATTAAATCTATATATCAAATAGATAGGTGATCATCCTTCCATGGAGCGACTCAGCTCCAAAACTACTACATCTCATTGGTCTATATTCTCTCCCTCCCTCTCCCTCTCTCTCTCTCTCTCTCTCTCTATGAAGGCAGCGTTCTTGCACTACTCTTCGACCTCTGCGCTGCGCCTTCCCCTTTCCCCGCTTTTTCTCTCATCAGCAGCCGCCCCGTCGCTTCCACGCCGTATAGGGTTAGGTTTTCGTGGGACGGTAGCGGCATCCATGTCCGGAAACAGGGACTCCCATCCCGATCCGCTACATCAGGAGTCCCCTCTCAACAAGCACAATCCCAAGAGCGAAGCGGGCGCAATTTCAGACGCAGAAGGTGGCCCCAAGAAAGAAGAGCAGGACGTCGATCTGCTGCAGAAACAGCTTGGAGAACCCCCTGAAAAGCCCTTGCCTGGAGATTGCTGCGGTAGTGGATGCGTCAGGTGTATCTGGGATATTTACTTTGAGGAACTCGACGTTTACAACTCTCGCAAGGCTGTCCTTGATACCCTGCGGGCGTCACGATAGCAACAATGTGTAAGGCGTAGTTTGTGTGTGTGTGTGTGTGTGGCTGTGGAGGCTCCAGCGGTGGCGAAGCCGCAGTCAGGCGTAGAAGTGCATGAAGTGGTTGTAGCAAATGTGGCTCTGATCGTTATTGCTGACCCTGTGGAGAAGGTTGATCGATGCTGGCACGGCAGAACCATCGCGTTTCTTGCACATTGCTTGCAGCGTCTTACCGCGGCTGGCCAGCCCGTAGACATCTTGGTGACACCTCAACCTGCAAATTGCAATCTGCGGCTGCCTGGGAACTACTGTAATTTTTCCTTCAGCATGTATATTATAATTTAACATTGCTAGATTGTGGGATTGCCAAGGGACGTGCATTGCTTCCCTCAGGTTTCTTTGAAGAAGAGAACAGAGCTTCAAGGTCTGTATGTAATACACACATGTAAAGAAGATTTGCAGCATCAGTTTGCTGTCTGTGTGCTGCTCGCTATTCTGATTCGATTTATAACAATTCCTTTGTATACTGTGGCTCTCGTTGAGCCATCAATATTTGTTAAAGTGATGTGTTAGGTACATAGCCAGCATCGCTTTGACCCCTAATTTCTTTTGATCTGATAAATTGCAGTGACTTTCTTTATTTGCTGAGCTGAAGGACTTTGAACTTAAGTAATCACGTTTATGGAAACTGAGCTTGCTGGCTTTGAAGTTGAAACTCATGATTGTGGAAAAGATTCATCAAGGATGTACGTGCTTTGTTGTGCCGCGTTTAAAGCTTTTAGTCTTTCTAGAGTAGAAACTGCCTGTTGGGATTGAAAAAATTAATGTGCTTGTTCACTCCACCTTTCTAATGTCTGCGATTTGCATCTACTTGTTGCCATTTGTTTTAGGAGTGTCTGTGCTGAGCATTGCATGAGTTTCGTTGTGCTTTCTCATCCTAGTGTCTATGTTTTTCATTTCTTGTTGCTAGTCTCTATCCTGCATATCCTAAGCCATTGTCGAAGTGTTTGCGTGAGTATGTGTATGTGGGGGCATTTATTGGCACCGAATTCTACATTTGCTCTTTGGGCGTGGTTATGTTAGCAAGAATGTCATTGTATCAGGTAAACTGTACACAACTTAGAGCTGATAGTTTATAGCATTACAGGTGACTACCATGAGTCACACTTACTTTAAACGTGAATTTGGGTTCCCATTGCCTTTTGTAGGAATACATGCATACGTACACACATGCTCACATACACAAATATATATGTACGTGTGTGTGCGTGCGTGCGTGCGTGTGCATATACATGTATGTATGCACCATTTTTCTGTTTTGGCTAAAGGGCTAAGGCTAGATTTTGGGAAGTTTTCAGTTTTGTGATGGGTGACTCCATGGCAACTGGCAAGAAACTTTGTTATGTGGATTTTGCTGAGTTTAATGGTCTCATAGTGGAGCTTCTGCCAGTGGAACCTTTTCTTTCTAGGTTCTGATTGCGCATCGGTATTATAAGCTCCTAGATAAAGTCGGGGTGGGCTAATACTTCCTTCTTTTTAAATGGAGGTTTCGCTCCCATCTAACAATGAGAAGATAGTGGAAGAATGTACAGTTTCAAAGGTTTGTGGTTGAAAAGGCAAGAGTAGGAATTGTGGTTTTTTTTAGGTGGTGGCCCTCATAGTTGTAGGGGGTGGGGAAACTTATCGAAGCTCGGTTTTCCAGAGCTTTGGGGTTATTGTACTGTTGCTGAAAGTGGTGAATGAGCTGAAAGAGTATGGATAATGTGAATACAGCTTTTTGGGCTGTCTAAAATTTT
>NC_140954.1:17953911-18328911 GCF_014529385.1 Adiantum capillus-veneris
GAAGAAGAGAGTCTGTTGGACGGATACGCCGCGACGAACGTCAGCACAACGAGATCTCACCTAACATATAATGTCAGCTAGGGACGAAGCTCGACCTACAGGCGTGTGGAAGCAAGCATAAGGTGTCAACCTACACTCGACCGACTCCTAACTAATTCCTACAGAGGTCTCTACCAATTGTCTAAGTTACAGCTTTAAAGAGTGCATAAGAGGAAACTTCCTAGAACGCTTTCTAGAGCTGAACACCCATCAAACAATCCCAAAACACCATAGAACTTGAAGGAGACCCTACTAACACCATTAGGTCGCTCTCCCTAAGGTCTATGAACCAAAATCCCAACCCAAAACACCCGGTGCAAAATCACGTAGGATGTTTGGCCGAAATCTGCAGTTCTTTGTTTCAAAAATCTAAAGTGCCTAATTTGTAGTTCTACTCAATGTGAAGGCGTGGATATGCTGCAATGAAAAATCGCACAACGTATGCTCACCCAAACAACCGATGAATCTCGTAGAAGGAGCTTGCAAAACCGGACCGTACGCGCGCAATGTAGATATCGGCGCGTAGCTCTCGTCGGGGGCAACACCTTGCACTTCTCCGCACTCGATTCCAACCACCGGAGCACATGTAGCGTCAAGATGAAGCTCACACTCTCTCTCGTACACAGTACACTCACTCACAGACTTCAAAACTTGTTTTAAAAATGACAAAAGGTTTTTCATTAAGGTCAAAAAGTGGTATATATACCTTACAATTCTCAAACCCTAAAGTTCCAAAATCAACCATCTACTCAATCTAACTATCAAAACTGGGATACAATCTGGAAACTTCTGTAAGTCCCAATATTTACAAGGTGAAAAAACAGGTTTTCCTCAATGAATGAATAATTACAAAAATAATAATCTTCCAGTAGTTAGTTGCCGTGGGGTGTGTCCAGCTTCTAACACTCCCCCCCTCCTTGCTCATGTCGTCCCCGACATGGCCGTTGATCCGCTTCTTCATCGTATCGTTTCTCGCATCGTGATCAGTGATTTGTATCTTGCATGTAGATTCATCATTGTAGGGCCAAAAATATCTGTGTTTATTGTGAAGAAGCCTGTGTAGAATGCTTCTTCAAAATCCTGGAGGTGATAGGATGGTAGAAACATTATCCTTTGATACAATGCATGTATCACCTCCTTGGAAGGCTGACCAGACAGATCATAAGCGCATCTGTAAGTATCCTGGAAAAAAAAGATGATGTCGGTCACCTGGCCTGGCTTGAGAGTCTCAAACAGTGCTAAGAGGGTTTTGCAGATTTTAATCATCATGATGCATGTAAGGTCAGGTGAGCCAGTGAACAACTTGATGGCGCCCGTTAGGGTTTTCA
Organism: Adiantum capillus-veneris; assembly: GCF_014529385.1. Classification (NCBI taxonomy): domain Eukaryota; kingdom Viridiplantae; phylum Streptophyta; class Polypodiopsida; order Polypodiales; family Pteridaceae; genus Adiantum; species Adiantum capillus-veneris. The sequence goes on from NC_140954.1 coordinate 17,955,279, forward strand.
CCATGTATTGTACACTTATTCTCTCACCTGCCTTCAAGCCCGGCAGCTTAGGGTAATTCAGCCAAGTGGGTTGGCTGCTTTGCAAGATTTCCTGCGCTTTCCACATCCTGATCCTTGGTAGAGGACAAAAGCTGAGGTTGTCTCTGATGTTTTTCGATGCCTCTATCAAGTGGATTAGGTATTGTGGGTACTTTGTGAGCCAGCCTTCCTCCACTTTGGCTGAGAATCAACAATTAGCCTGACCCCTTCTGGTTGTGAGGTATCTGCATTGTAAAGTGGTACGGTCGGCTCTTCTCTTATCCATTTGTTGATGGTGGCTGCCTCATATTTCAACAATGGATATGGGAGAGAGGGTTGAAGCCACTCGCGTTTGAGGTTGATGGCTTCGATCTTCTGAATGGTCATAGACTTGAAAACCCTCTGCTCCCACTCCAAGGCTTCCTTTGTTGTCTCTCTGAGATCCACCTCTATTGCTTTACGCAACTTTTCTTCCTCTTCCCGTGTTAGATCCTGTGGCTCTTGAGAGGATCCTTCTAGGATTTCTTCTTGCATAGGCATGTCCATCGGATCTGCCACATTCTCTAAATCAATGCCCTCATTGGCTGTTGGCCCTGTGCTTTCTTGCTCTCCTTTCAACTCCTCAATTTGCCTCAAAAGTTTTTGCTTTTTCGTTTCCGCTTCGACTTCGCCCATATTCACAAGGAGGTCATTTAATTCGGCGTTTATTCTTTCCGCCTCCTCGAGCTTTCTTTTCATGTTGAGAGAAGAAGAGAACACAGAAGTAGAATCCCAAAGTGTGTAGAATACACACATGAGATGATGTATATATAGAGGGGACCTGGGTGCCATATATAGAGAAGCCATATATTGAGTAGCTTCACATATAAGCTCAACATATGTGAAGCTACTCAATATATGTCGTCAAAAGAGTGGCGTCGCGAACCATCTCTTATGGCATTGTGAACGTAATTATTTCATTAACGATGCTAATAATTTTCATGACATGTTCTTTTTGGAGTCTATGATCTATGTAGGATTGATCAAAGAATTGATTTTATGAAGACAAACTTGGTGACAATAAAAGATTTATGAAGATATGTTTGGTGATGCCATATTGATGACAACATGAAGACATGTTTGGTGATGCGATATTGATGACAAGCTACACAACAGATTCACGGAGACACTTTTGATTACAAGCTAATCGATAGCTTTTATACCTCTTTATTGAACCTTTGTATTCATTATTGTATTTGATAGGATAGGAGTAATGTAACTCCTCATAAAACATTCATTGTAAAAGGAGTGATGTAGCTCCTCGTAAACATTTGTATATTTAATGATTTTTATAATATAACGGTGGGTGTATATAGAGCTGTGAGTTTTTCCCTTGATCCCCCAAGGGTTTTTTCATCCACAGTTAGGGACCCTTATTTGAGCGGGGGTGTTGAGCTTATATGTGAAGCTACTCAATATATGGCTTCTCTATATATGGCACCTAGGTCCCCTCTATATATACATCATCTCATGTGTGTATTCTACACACTTTGGGATTCTACTTCTGTGTTCTCTCCTTCTCTCAACATTTCATACTTTCTACTTCCTCTTGTAGGGCTTTTTGGCCTTCTTCCATCCTTGTTTGCGTGATGATAGATCCTTCTGCCATCATCAATCTCTGCTTTTTCTCTAGAGTCAGCTCTTTCTGAAATTCTTGCATCTGTTCTTCATAAAGTTGACTCTCCGTAGTGATTTGAGTCGAGCTAGTAGCTCTGACTCTGGTAGGTGATGCTCGCAGCCTCTGGATGGTCTGATCTTTTACTTTGAGTTGGCCCTTGAGCTCAAGGACCTCATCCTCGCTTGCTTCTTGATCTATCTCCGCCTTTTCTTTGGCGTTTCTCATGGCTTCTACTTCTTTAGATTCTTCTGGCAGCTGTAGGGTCAGGTTATCTCTTTCCTTCTCGGCATCTAGCAGTGCTTTGCTGAGCTGCTGACATTCTTCTTCAACTGCTTGCATTCTTTTTACTACTGCTTGATTTACTTCCTCCATTGCTTGGCATTTTTGTAGTGCCCTTGCTAGGCTAGCCTGTAGCTCAGCTTCCTCTCTTTCTGCCTTTGGCTTTGTCCTTGTAGAGTGTCTACTTCCATCTTAATCTTCACCTCATTGGCCTTGAGAGCTGCCATCTCTCTTTCTGAAGCCATGGATTGCGCTCTCAACCCGGTTAGCTTCGTCATCACCACGTCCCAGTCGTTGGAGGGCGGGTGCAGGTCCACTGTATCTGTGGCAATTTCTTTTAATTCCACTAGCCTGATGCCTTGCATTTGTTCTTTAGGCCCTCTGCTCGCCAAGTCGAATGTGACTGTGGCGGCTTCTTCCTTTGTGTATCCTGCAGCTAGCAGGTCCAAAAAGCTATGATAAGACTCTTCTAACTCTTTTTGCTCACTTCGAGGCTTAGCCTCATCCTTTGGCTTTGGCTCCTAAATCTGCTCTTGCTGGGCCTCTTCCCGTTCTTCTAGTTTGTCTTCAGCCTCCTTATCTTCTTGTGGAGGGCTTCTAAGAGGTGGTGAGGGTTGTGGGCTGGGTTTAGGGCTGGCCGGTAGAGATGTAGGCTTTTCCTTTAAATCCCTGTCTGCTTTAGTTTTCTTTCTCTTTCTTGGCTCTCTTGGTCATCTAGCAGTTTCTGCCATATTTGCTGTACTTCCTCCTCTTTGAAAGGGACATGCGGTATATTCTCTGATGCGGCATCAAGAATCTCAAAATTCTTGATATAGTCCTCAAATCTTCGCACTCTTCGGGATGATCCCGACATTGACTCTAGAGAAGGCTTCCAGAGTTCACTTAAATCACCCTTGAGGGCTCTCTCTGCTCGGAAGCTCTCCATCAGCCTCTCTAATCTTGCCGCTTTTTGTGACCTTGTTTCTTTTGCAGGCACTTGGGCAAATTCCTTCTTTTCTTTCTTTTGCTCTGGCTGCTCCTCTTGAACCGGCTCTAGCCGTCTTTTCAGTCTTGTAGCCACCCTTGGTGCTCTTTGGGGCTCGTCTTCTTTGTCTTCTTTTAGTCTCAGCCAGTCATTCTGAGACAGGGGTTCAGGCCACCTTCCTTTCGCGTGTAGTGCCCCATAAATCACCTTAGTGATTAGTTCTCTTTGCACAATATAGGTTGGCTTCTTGTTACCCATCTTTACTAGGTTGTCATGTATATACGCCGCATAATTGATTATCTTTGGGGTGCCTTTCGTCATTGCCCAAGTGAATGTCATGGCAATTGCACCTGGCGGCATTCTGTACTTTTGTGGCCTCTTCGTACACATGTGGAAGTATTGGTTGTATAACTGGCTCATAATTGCCACTCTTGGGTTGGCAATATCTTCAAAGGTGTAATTCCCTTTCTTCTCGTTGTACACCGTGACCTCATCCCTTCTTTTAGTTACACTATCCCCCTCGTTGGAGAGGTCTAGTGCATCTGCTACAACCTGCTCAGTGATGATTATTTCTATTTTTGGCCTGCCTTGTAGATCTGTTACTTTGGCCACTCCATCCTCTTTGATGGTTGTCACAAGCTCCCAGACTCTCTTTATGTCCACCCCTACCGGTATTGCTTCAAAGTAGTTGTGGAGATCAATCTTCTCCAAGTACCCAGCCATCTTGCTTCTTACGAACTCATTGAGTTCTTGCGGCAGCATTGGTAGCTCGATGACATTGCCTTCAGGGTCTTTGAACACTCCTTGGTAGATCTTTAGGTCGTTGGACTCTAACAGATCTTCTTGGATCCATGTGCTAGTGGGCTTTAGTGTTCCTTCTGGAATGATGAAGGGTTCCACTTCTTCCAGGTAATCCTTGATGGTCATTCTTTTCTTCTTTGCCGGTGACTTTGCGGCTGCCATAGATCCTGCTGCACTTAGTAGTGTGAAGTTAGCGTTTTTTCCATATTAGCTGAGAAACCGAGTTTTACTTATCCAAATGACTTGAAAATTGAAAATAAAGCTTAAAAGGAACTTGTGAAGTTGTGCATGTGCTCACAGTGCAAGTCTGGCCAAAATTTTCCATTTAGATATCCTACACGTAGGATGTCTTTTTCATCAGAATTGGTTCATACTTGGCATGCTGGCAGTGCATGGCTCATGGAACATGGCTATATGATTGGATTTGGGTTTGGATATATAAAAGTGGATTTTTGGGCTGATTCAGGCTTTAGGCCACAAATTGGGTAAAAAGTCCATCATAGGTAGCAATTGATGTCCAAATGGGTTGAAAATTGGTATATGAGCTCATTGCACCATGGTATTGGCTTCCATGATGTCACTCTTTGCACAGAAGGCCTGAATTATGATGGAGACATTCTACGCGTAGGATGTCTTTTTCAGCAAAATGACATGAAATTTGTTCTGTGGGTGGTCCTTGGCCTATGGAACATGGCCATGCCCTTGGATTTGGATTTGGACAAGGATTGATGCTTGTAAGGGCCTGTGGGGTGTTTTTGGGCTTCAAAAGTGTATCTTGAAGGTGTTGGGGGTCAAAAATGATTAGAATGGCTTCAAAATTGATATATGAGCTCTTGATGATGACGTGATTGGATCTGGAATGAACAAACATCCTCTGCAGGCCAAAAAAGTCAAATAGACATCCTGTACGTAGGATGTCTACTTCACCATTTTTTGATTCTGACCACACAGATTGGTTGTTGATGTGTTGGTGAATGTGTTCTGCAAGTCTCATGTGATTTGGACAAGATTTGGTAGGTCTATTGCCTATTATTGCCTCTATGCCCTAACTTTGCGTTTTTCCATGCATGTGAGGTCAATTTTGGTCCAAATGTGATGAGACTTGGTGGATAGCTTGTAAATGTCATTCAAAAAATAAGTATGATGAAAAATGTTGGAGTCTGTGCCCAGAAGTGCCCTTGATACATCCTACGCGTAGGATGTCTCCTGATGATTTTTTCATGGATGGTGCTCCTAGTGCCTACCCTTGGTCCCCCTGAGTCCCTTTTGAGCCTAATTTCAACAAAAAAGTCAAATGGATAGAGAATAACTCCCTGTGTGGACTTCAAAGCCTCCGAGCCGTTTTATGACTTTTGGAGTGCTTTTTGGCGATGAAATTTCTTGATGTTGGTCTCCATAGCTTCCCGATCCCTTGTGGATCCTTGCTGTATGGCTTTTGTTGACTTTGGCTTCACCGGAGCTTCATTTGGAAATTTGACGCTCTAGAAGCACCTGTGGTTGAGTTTACATACCTTCAATGATTTGTGGTGGTCTATCACCATAGGACTTGGTTGTTGATGGTCTGGGAAAGCCGCTCGTGAAGTTTGGTGGCAAACGGGCTTGCGGTTTGGCCGTAAGAGCAATTTGACGCTTTGTGTGTCTGATGTCATTTCTGAAGTTTAGTGCCACCTAGGGTCACTTTTTGGTCATGCGGGTCACATAGACTTGTCGAGCATGTCGAGATGCTCCTACCCATGAATTTTGGTAGCATTTGGTCGCCGTTTCGCCGATTTCCCATTTGGTGGCCTCTTGCGGGTTTCTAGGAATTAGGGTTTTTCTCGATGGATTTCTACTACCTTTGGACATCCAGGACTAGTCTCTTAGGCTAGGGTAAGTTGCCGATGAAGTCTTGTTGCTTTTGGGTTAGCCATTAGGCCGCCGTCTCTACTTGTAGGTCTCTACCGCCCGCTTTGTGTGTGACTCCTACGCTAGTTTTCGCGACAAAACGACAAACATGCGTGAAAAGCTCAAGGTGGTGAACCTACCTCTCATGTCTTGAGCTCCTCGGGTAGTCGTGCGCGTCGTAGAAGCTGCTGGAAGGTCGGTCCGCTCTAGGTGGCAGAAGCTCTCTTCACAAAGTCAATAGTGAGAATGAGCTAAAAATGAGGTGAAAATTTCTTATAATGGAGGTCCCCGAACCACTTTTCATGAAATTTGACATGTGCTCCTATCTTCTTGAGTGATGCGGTTTAGGCTCAAAAATTTCTTGATTTGGACTCCATTTGCTCTGTTTACCAAAAATTTGGCATTTTGGTCAAAACCTGGCCAAAACACGCTTTCCGCTCCAGTCTCCTAATTGCACCCCCACTGTACCATAGGTTGTCCTATAGTCACTGATCATCCCCTTATTTTTTGTTTTTCATTATGATTGTTTTTCACCTGCTTTTTGTATTTTTGAATTTTTTCTGCCAAAAATTAGCAAAATTAAAAGGAAAATAGAAAATCAAACCCAGAAGTTCCCCTGAAAATCATAATAAATCACAAACATCACCGCAAAACATTAGATACACTCACATGCAATTTTTATGGCCGGATTTCTCCGTTTTACCAATATTTTGCCCAAAAAATGACTATTTCTACTTATATACACACACCTAGGGGCTTGATTTGGCGTTTGGCCCCATATCCCTATAAATACATGCTATATAAGGGCATATGTACTTGGGTTACTCCAGAAAATTTTGCAATCAAACACCAACCCTTAAAATAGTAAAAAATCATGCCCTTTTTTGCTCTTTGTGCTATTGGTTCCGCATTTGAGAATGCCTCCCTCCTTCCTAGCCAAAGTCCTCCCGGACGACAAGGTATCACCTTGGAGTATGTGTCGTGCATAGGTTGAAAAATTTGTGCTAATGCCTGGCCAATCTATTTTATGCATACTCTGTCAATGCATGGAAAAATTAATGCTATGCAAGAGAAGGGAATAAGCAAGATGCTTATTGGCATTCGCTGTCGAGGTTTCCTGTTTTCTTTGCAAGTAACACTTGTAACTCTATTGCTCTCTGTTTAATTTTCTTTTCTGCAAAAGGCAATTGCTTTGCCGAAACTGTTGATATAGCCATAGCTGTTTCTATGGAGAGGATTGGCTTGGCTGGAATGGCCGTCGGTCGTAAATTCTTTTCTTTCCATTGATATTTTGTTTCTGCCGGTTTTTGTAGATGTTTTGGCACTTCCTTGGTTGCCACTGGTTTGTTGCTGATTGGCATCCACATAAGCTAGCTTTCCTTTTTCAAATGCAGCTGTCTGCCTTCCGTTGTTGCTTGTACTGAAGGGAGTTTCTTTTACTTTTGTTTTGGTATCCAAATGCGAGTGACATTTGGATTATGGCTAAGCATTTTCTTTGGGATCCATATCTATTTTATGCCCTTGGTTTTGGTTGAACTATCTGCTTCGGTTGATTTCTTTCGTTGCATTGTTGTTGGTCTGCCCTGTCATTTCTATCCTTTCGCATCCATACTTGTATCCTTGTTTTGGTAACCTAGATCTTTGCATTGCGGCCGGTGACTTCGTATGTCTGGAATTAGCATGGTTAGCCTTTACCTGATTGTTGGTCTCGAGTATCATGCTGTTCTTTGGTGGCATTTTTGCTTTTGGCTCTTTTTCCAGTGGTTGCATGGCTTGGAACCGATGATTCTTGTATTGGTGAGCAAAGGCTACCACCTGTTGTTCATGTGCATGCTGAATTTTGACTACCCTTTCATTCCAATCTATTTGCACATTGTACTATTTTTTCCACGGTTGTCCCAACATCATTGGGTGTTGTGTGCTTTCATCCTCCACCACATAGAATTTGTGTGGGTAAATATATTGATGTATATGTACATGCAATATAGTCCATCCCAATGTTTTCAACGGGTGTGATGTGCTACTTTCCAGCACTTGAGGAGTAGGATAAAGTGGACCTTTGAATTTGAGCTATTGATATAATCTGTAAGAGATCAGATTTTCTTGAGCTCCCGAATCAAGCAATGCCGTTGATTCAACTTGATTGCTGCCCACTTTGATTGCAATTATTCGCTCTACTGTGTCTTCCTCCAACTTCATCAGTCGAATGGCATTGATTCACAATGGTGGTCTACTTCGTTGTTGTTGTCGCAGAAGTATTCGTTTTGCAATGCGTTCTTTTGCTTCTGCTTGAGCTTCCTCTCGTACTCTTTGTTTTTCCTTCATTCGTTGTTTTCCTTGATGAATTTGTTGGAGCATCTCCTGTGTGAGTGGTAGATGATATCTCTTCAATCGACATCCACTAATCCAGTTCGGCATTTCTTCACCTGCTAATATAGCAAGCTTGACAACTCCACTTTGTGATAGATCACTAATCACAAATGGTCCCATCCCTCGCTTTTTAAGTTTCTTGGCATGTTTCTTCAAAGTATAAACAAGTACGTAATCACCTAATTTGAACTCTTTAGTGCGCATGTTTGTCAAAAAATTCTTTTTGTCTTCTCTTTTTAGCATAGATTGAAGCCACAGCTTGTAAGCGGAGCTCATCTAGTTTCTCAAGATCATCTATTCTTGAAGAGAGCTCATGCCCTGTCCATTCTAAGCGTTTTGCTACTCGTAGAGTTGGAATTAAAAACTCTATGGGTAGTATCGCATTTAGGCCAAACACCATGTTGTACGGTGTTGTTCCTATTGATGTTTTGTAAGCTACCCTGTATGCCCATAGTGTTGAGTGTAGCTGATGATCCCAATATGTTCTTGATTCTGAAACTATTTTAGTGAGAACCGTGCATAGTGTTTTATTTGTGGCCTCAGCTTGTCCATTGGCCTGTGGATGGTATGGAGCAGATTTCCTATGTATGACCATGAATTCCTCTAGCAGATATTCAATGACTTCATTGAGAAAATGTGTCCCACGATCACTGACAATTTCTATTGGTAACCCGTAAGGTACAAAAACATTCTCATACAAAAATTATGCAGTGGTGCGTGCATCAGCTTTTGGCGTTGCCTTGGCTTCGACCCATTTTGTGAGATAGTCCATAGCCACAATGATATATTGGGTATGGGTGCGATATGCAGGGAGTGAGATAGGTCCCACAAAATCAATGTCCCATTTTGCAAATGCTCTTGCTCCCATCATTGGCCGTAGTGGCATCTCATCTCTTTTTATTGGCACCTTGGTGCATTGACATGTGTCACAACGCTTTACAAACTCTTCATCATCCATGTGCAATATAGGCCACCAAATTCCTGCGGTTAAGACAATTTTTGCCGTCTTATCGCCCGAAAAATGGCCTCCACTTATTCCGCTATATGCATGTTCTAGAATCAGCAGGTATTCGCTTTCACTTGCACAGATTCTAAGTTGATTGTCCTTGCCTCGCTTATAGAGTTGGTTCCCAATTAATTGAAAGTCATGAGCTTCCAGCTCTATAGCTTTTTTCCGTGCTCTTGTGATGTTCTCAGGAAATGTCCTGGTGGTTAAGAAATCAATGATATATTAAATCCATGCAGGTGCAATGTTTACCTGAAACAATGTCGCGTGATCCACTGGTCGTTTGGCACTACATATAGTACAATTGGTAACATAAGAATGTGTGTCCGCATACATAGTTGGCCAATAAATCCCTAACTGTTTCAGTCTCTGGTGTGTTTTCACAGTTGAACAATGAAATGCACAATCCTGAACATGTGCTTCAAGGTAGCACTCGAATTCTTCCGGATTTATACATAATTGTAGGATTTGGTCCGATCCAAGATGATACAGCCGTCCTGCTATCAACTGGAAGTTTTTTGTTTCTCGAATTGTTTGTTGTTTGGATCTGTATTCCGTATTATCAAACTCACTTCCAAAAGAAAGAATGCTAACAATTTCCTGAGACCATTTGGGTACCATTTCAATATTGAAAAGATAAACATCTGGTATGTCATCATCTACTCCTTCAGGAGCTTCCCCGTTGTGTATCCTTGAAAAATGATCCGCTCGTAGATGGGTTTTACCCTTTTTGACCAACACTGTGAAGTCAAATTCTAGCAATATAATAAACCAGCGTACAATTCTCCCTGTATTGCATGGTTTATTTATCAGATACAAAAGAGCTTGATGATCTGTGAAGAAAACAAATTTGTTTGCAAGAAAATAATGCCGAAATTTCTTTACAACATAAATCATTCCTAACCCTTCCCGCTCGGTGGTTGTGTAGTTCTTCTCCGCACTATTTAGCTGTCGACTCGCATAACAAACTGGAAAATCCATTGTTCCGTCTCCAGGTTGAGCCAAAATACTTCCAATGGCATATGCAGAAGCATCAATGTGAACATGGAATATCTTTTCCCAATCTGGTGCCTTCAGTATAGGTGCTGATATAAGGTTTTCCTTCATCTTTTGGAATGAAGTTTCACACTCCTCGGTCCAATCGAAATTGACTAGCAAACGATACAGAGGTTGTGCAATAACTGCATACATGTATATGAATCTTCGATAATATCCATAGTGTCCCATGAAAGATTGCACTTGTTTCGAATTAGTGGGCCTGGGTAGGTATACTATGAATTTGACTTTGTCTAGGTCAGTGGTTATGCCATTTCTTGAGACAATGTGTCCTAAGATGCGTCCTTGCTTAACCATGAATACACACTTTTCCGGGTTAAGAGAGATTTGGTATGTCTTGCATTTTTCAGAGACCTTTTGCAAATGGTTGATATGTTCCTCTCGTAGAAGAAAGTGTACACAAAGATCATCCATGTAAATTTCTAAGAATATTCTTAGGTATTCCTTGAATGCGTGAGTCATTAGCCTTTGGAAAGTGGCTGGGGCATTGGTTAAGCCAAACGGCTAACTCGATACGCATAAATTACCCATTCTGTGGTAAACGCTGTTTTGTGTTGATCCTCCCTTGCTATTACCAGTTGGTTGTATCCTGAAAACCCATCCAAAAAGGAATAAGCCCGTTTTCTGGCCACCCGCTCAAGTACATATTCTGTGATTGGCAAGGGATAATTATCCCTTATGGTGGCTGCATTTACCTTTTTGAAGTTTACACACACTCGCAGTTTTCCATTCTTTTTGGGAACTACCACAATGGGTGACACCCAATCTGTATGTTCGATTTCGTAGATGAATTCAGCTTCCATCAGTTTATGAATCTCTTCTTTGATTCGTTTAGCAAATGTGTCATTATATATATAAGGACGTTGTTTACAAGGTTTTGCATCCGATTTCAAGGAATTGTATGTTGGCATAGCGATGGATCAACTCCTTTGAGGTCTTTATAGGACCAAGTAAATACATCTTTATACTTCTTGAGAAGTTGTGTTAGCTGTTCTTCCTCTTCAGGCTCTAAATCGTTGGCTATATAGACCGGCTGAGGCTTTTCACCTGGTTCTGCAAGGTCTATCCTTTTTGCATTCTTTGGCCCATCGTAAGATTCTTGGTTGGTTCTTTCCCTGACTGGTGGTGTCATGATGATTTTTCTGTCCTGGATAGTAAATTTCCGATAGTGTGATGGTACATTCATGTTTTCCTTTTCTGACTCCCCTTTACCCTCACTATCTTATTCAATAGTCCATATCTCACGTAAAGACCATTTCAATTCTTGGTATTTCTGTTTACGCTCCAGTTTGGTCCACTCTTGGTCTTTTGTTGTTCCTTTTTTTTATTTTTGAGATTTTTGTGATTTTGTTTCTGTTTTAGCTTTTCGTTCCTGTTTTAATTCCTCTTGTGTTCTTTCCCTTTGATCTTTTGGGAATCTTCCTGATATGTGATCTTTTACACAATCCTCTGCTTTTACAAGCATCAAATAGTGAGTTTTACCTTTTATCCTGGGCATCGGGTTCTCTCTCACTTTGTTTCCTGCTCGTTTCCTCCTATAGTGTTCCTGGCGTCTAGGGTGTTGATTAGCAAAATCATAAAACTTGATATTCTTGCTTTCCCTTCCACGCTCACTTGAGGTGTCTGAATACTCATTATCTGCATCATCATTTACTTCCAGATGTTTGGAGGAGTTATAAAACTCTTCTCATTCTGGTGGTTCTATCGTCTCATCTTCTCCTGGTATAATGCTTACCATGTAGTAGGGTAGCACATCATAGCCATCCTTATCGCAAAATTTTGTTGTTGGACTATCTGTAATGGTACAGACATCCGATGTTGCTAGTATGTGTTCCCATTTTAGAGGTTCCGAGGCATCTTAAGGGAAAGGTTCCAGAATATACTCCTTGTCTTCTATCGCTCTTTCTAAGACGCATTCCTCTCTTCTTAAGCTTCCACAATGTGAAGCTCCGCACATCCATAGCTCTTTTTGTTGCCCTAACCGTGCCGGGAGTTCTGATCCTGCTACTGTAGCTGAATCAAACTCTTCCACAGGTGTTTGGTTCACATCTTTGTAACTATGGTCTTTCAGGTGTATTTTAGTTGTTGTCTCGCCATGTCTGACGTATATGTGGTCATAACCCCAATCTTGGATTATCTTCAACTATTGCATGAATGGTCGTCCTAAGATGATCTCATAATTGTTCTTTTTGTCGAAATCGACTAGTGCAAATGTATGCTCATACTCAATTCCGTACGAAGTGACAATCACTTTTTCTAAGAGTCCTAGAGGCTTCTCCATGAACCCATCTGCCAATTGCAGTTTCATTCGGGTAGCCCTCAAAGTTGGTTTTCCCCATTTTTTCCAAATTTCCTTGGTGGCGATAGCAACTCCCGCTCCACTGTCAATAATAGCTTTGGAAACTACTCGTTGGAATTCTACTGGTAGCGTGGTGTTTCCATCTTCTCCCTCGCAATACTCTCCAACCTTGTTCAATGGTACTGGCCTAGTGTTTAATTGAGGCCTGTCCAACTCTCTGATCCCTTCCTGTAGCTTCAAGGTGGGGTCTTTCACTCCAAATTTTTCTAGGCATTTACCTATTGTGGTCCACATGTTCGGCCGTAATCTAGGAGTTCTGCTAATGTGATTGTGCATGCCACCGGGGTGGACAATAACTCAATCAATCCTTGCGAATCCATCACTTTGTTAGAAGAAAGTCTTTGCGATGGGATTGCTCTCACTTCCGATTTGGCTTCATACTCTCCTAGGTAAGAGGGTAAAGTTCTCAGCGAGTCTGATTGGCTGTGCCCCCAACTAATTGATCCTTGGTCTCCCCCTTGTGAATGTATCTCAAAGTTTATTTGTGATCTCGCCTCAAATTCTTCAATAGGAGGTAAGGTTACGTTCTTTTCTTTTCTTGTGCTATTCATGTGGTTACTCATCCTATTAGCCTCGTTGACCTCACGGATTTGCTTCCACAGATCATCTACACCGTTACAATCCTTACCCATTTCTGCCAATATTTTAAGCTAGAACCCGTCACTTGCCTCATCTGTGGTATTTGGCACTATGATAGGCTCTCCTTTGGGCTCATAGGCATTAGTGAGTCTTTCCTTTGTTTCTACATGTTTCTCTAAAGTTGGTTGGATAAGGGTTGGGACTAGTGCCTCATGCCAATTTGCAGGTTTACCCAGCGTGTCTTCCATTAATGATTGAGCTGTTTTGATAATATTTTTACACATTTCCAACCTCTGTTTTTCTATTTCTGCATATGGATAAGTCATCCACCTTTGCTCCTGGGTTTGTTTCTTTTTGAGTCTAGCTTCATAAGTCTTTAGAAGCGCATCCAATTGCTCATTTACCTTGTCTGCCAGTACCAATCTTCCTGATCACACACTTTTGTGCTCTGCTATTTCCTTGGGTGCTATGGTTGCCGTGGTGTGTGAGCTTAAGCTAGCTAGATCCTCTAATCGCTCCAACCTCTCCTTTGTATGTTTCAACTCCTCGGATAGAGCTGTTTTCTCTCGTTCCTTCCTGGCTTTCCTACGCACCTTTCTAGCTTTCCAAGTGCTTCTCTGATTTTTGGTTTCTGAACTTTGGACATCGGTTTTTGGTTCTTCAACTATGGGTTCGTTCGTCCTTCTTTGGGCTTGGGCTAGTGTTACCGCCTGAATGGGTATTACCGTTTCATTTTCCGAACCTCCACTGGAAGGTACTATTTCTAGCATGTTCAAGGTGGTTTTTGGTCCTTTGCTCGGGTTTTTAGGGCATTCAAGAATCAAATGAGTAATTCCACACTCTGGGAAATACGCATTGACTCTGATGATTTCATCATGAGGACAGTCTCATAGCCAATGGTCTTCGCCACACTTGTAGCAGGGTCCCTTGGGTTGTTGAGGTGCTCCTTGAGCTCCTCTTTGTTGGTAAGCATGTCTATGTCCACCCATGCCCCCATTGGCTATGAACATCAGTGTTCATTCATCCAACTTGTATCTTCCTTCTCCTGCTGCCTGTGCAGTAGTTGGTGGTCCTGTATTTCCTATCATGCTCCATGGTTCTGGTGTCGAGGGATCTTCCGGTGGATAATAGAAAGGGTTTGCCGCATATCCATTGGGATCTTCATAATATGCATGCATATGCACCAAAGCCTTATCCTCTGATTTAGTTACGGTTGGTGTGTATCTTATACCAACTAGTCGTAATCCTGGTAGGGGTGGTTGTTGCCCCAACACCGGTTGTGGTCTTTCTACACCTACAGGTCCTGGTAGGTTGCTTGCTTGATATCTAGGCATCGGTGGAACTTGAGGAGAGGCTACTGGAGCTTGGGGAGAGTAAGGTCTCTCTCTCACATATCCCTTGTTATGATAACATTCCTCGGTCCCATGGTTTGTCCATTTTTTTTCAATAGCACCCCACTTGGGCTGTTTAGCCTAGGGTTTGGCGTACAAGTTAATCTTTTTTAGCACTTCATCTACAAGCTGATCCTGGTTTACAGTGACTTCTCCTTTCGGTGCTGTCTTAGAAGACTTGCTTCCACTTTGTTGTGAAGACGAATCGTCATCAAGGTCCTTGAACTCCCTCTTTGTAGAACACACAATTGTCCACAAGGTAAAGAGCCTCCTTTGTCAACTCATTCAACGTGGTGCTCCTCTTCATATGTAAGTCGTTATGGAGATCCGCATTCCTTAGTCCCTGGATGAATATCAGCATAAGTCTGGACTGAGTTGGCAGTTCTTCCACAGGACAGAACTTAACATATCTTTTTAGTCTTAGGGCTGCCTTTCAGACAGATTCCCCATCTTTCTGTTTGAATTTATGGATTTGTGAGACGGTATTATGAGCTATCCCTCTTTGTGAGAATTCCTCGATAAACTCGTCAAACACTTCCTCCATAGACTCAAAGTCTCTACGCTCTACAGAGTCAAACCAAGTGGCAGCATCATCCTCTAGGGTTAGTCCAAACCCTGCAAATTGGGTAGGAAATTCTAACACCTCTTCAGCTCTAATTACACGTACAAAGGCTACTATGATCTCTTGGGTCTCTGCTTCCTGTGTATTTCTTGTTTACCCATTTTTGCACTTGAGAGGGTCTAATTCTCCGATGGTCTACAAACCTCATCATTGGATCTCCACGTCCTAATCGATATACCTCCTCAGGTCTTCTCTAATAGGCCGGTTCCTCTCCCAGTGGCGCTCCTTAGCCATAATTTCTAACGGTTCTCGCTGGAGGTGGTTCATCTCTTTGAACTCGTTCTATGGGTGGTCCTCCAGGCTCTGTTGACCCTTGAGTCTTTGGATTACTCTCTCCTTGATACCTTGAATAGAGTGGTGGTTCTTGCAAATCCCTTAGCCCTCATGCGGCTTGATAACCCTCTCGGCTTTGGTCTTGCTCCATTGTTGCACTCTGTCGAAGACATGCCTGCAATGATGGCTGGTTTTCCAGTTGGTCTTGGTTGTTGAATGCTTGCGGTCGGGTGGAATGTGAGGTAGCATCATAATCATCTGAAAAGGGATTCGTTGCTTTACTTGGGGTGTAGGTGGCTCTTGGCACTTCTTCAGGGGCATATGCCGATGCTCCTGGACCTGTTGCCCTTTCTACCTCCTCTGGGAGAATACGTTGGTATTCTCGCCCGTATCTATCAACAAAAACTATACCCTTCCCCATGGCAGTTTCATAAGAGAATAAGTAAATAACCTTGTCTTTGCTTAATTTGTTTATATATGGTTCTTTGCTGTGAAAGTAAGCGACTATACCCTCACTCTCATGCTTGTAGATTCTCACGTTCTCGTTATAAGTTGGAACCCTGGTTGTTTTCTTGTCATACATAAAAATAGCTCCGGGCAGATCAATGTTTGGTGGCGGTTCTTGAGCTTCTGAAACCATTTTCCCTTTCGCCACATTATCTCCATATCTGTTGTAATCTTCAGGGTTACTGACTATCAGATAGTGGTTCCCCTTTTCGTCTCGAAATCTATCTCCATCATCATAGACTCGTGTTATCTCCAATCTCTGAGCTGGCCTCTCTTAGATACAAATGCACTTGCGTCCGCGATAGTTAGAATAGACTAGGGCTCCCCTCGAGTTTGTTCCTTCTAAGAAGATCGCAGTGAGTTTGGAATCATTCAAAGGATTTAGGGAGGTGCTTCCTCCTGGCATTGGTCCGTCGTATGTGAAACCTCCCGGCTGTTGACTACCCATCATGAAGAAAGATTTGTCTAACGAAGTATTAGTATCACTACCTTCCTCAATAATCGGTGCTAGCGGATCTAGCCTTGCCTGAGTTACACTCTCTTTGGTGGACACTAAGCTACCTTGGTCACCTGCCACCTTCTGGTCTCTAACAATGTATCTTCCCAATCTTAAATTCATCAAACTTATCAATGCAATCTAGCACAAATACAACCACTCACCTGGAAAAGGATCAGTTTCTGCACAACTTCTTGCTTTGTTGCTGAATATACCTGTACACAAGCGTTTTAATTTCGACAATCGAATCAAAGCATTTATCTTCTAGAGGTTATCTTAGTAATGATTGGTATAACTGGAGAGTTAATCTCAACCACTACTGTATTTTATACACTACTGATGTTTTGGATTAGGTCTGCTAATCTGAAACTGTACTTCTCTAAGATGTTGGTCAATTTACGCGAAAAAGTCTGAATTCAATCTTTGCTCCGTCAAATGGGCAAACAAGGTCCAAATTCACTTCTAAAAGACATTCTGGAACCCTTAAGCTAAATGAAATTTCATTGTCTATACCCAGTCAAATTTTCTCCTCAGTAGGCCCCAATAGACATCCTATGTGTAGGATGTCTCCTGCTTTGTTTTTCCTGGATTTTTGCACTATGGTTTACCCTTGATATGCTGAGCCCACATCTGTTTTCCCTTTTTGATTTGGACACCTATAAGCTGGTCAATGAGTCAGAAATCTGTTCCGACAGCCTATTGCTGATCTTGATCGGTCTAATCAACTCCAATTTGGACCAAAATTGACTAGGAGGCTTGCCTTAGGCTTTACAACACCTTGCTATGCTCACTGTCAAAGTCTGGCTTCAATTTCTTGCTTAAGACATCCTACTAGTAGGATATCTTTTTCATCAGAATGGCTTCAAACTCAAAGCACAGGCTCCCCTTGAGTTTCTGATCACTTTGGTATACTCAAAATTTGGTTTGAGTCCAATATCACACAGAAGACATCCTACGCATAGGATGTCTTTTGGCCTGTTTGACCCCAGACTTGTCCCACAGTTTCCCCTTGATGTCTGTAACCCAGTGGTTTGCTTAGATTTTGGTTTGGATTTCAAAAGTCCCCAATTTTAGTTGTTCTTGCCTTTTTCAGTCAAAAGTGCTAAAGTCCGCTTTGAACCCAATTTTCTCACCCAAATGAGGTGAAACCCCTCTCAGTCACTCAATATATCATGCAAGACATGCTCATGCAGCCATCTTATGGTTTTGGTCTCAAAATAATGCTTTGGCACAATTTGGGTAGGATGTCTGGCAATTTTAGTCTATCTAGCCTTATCCTGTCAAGATATGGTCAAATTTCCACTTTCCATTTGAAATTAGGGTAAACCCCACCTTCTGAACACACTCGTCAACTCAAAATCCCAAAATTCCCACCAGATTAGCCTGTAGACATCCTACGTGTAGGATGTCTCCTGGCTTAAAATTAATTTTTTTCCTGACAGAAATGCTCCTGATGCTCTGTAGATCTATCAGAAACACTCACAGTAACTTTTGGACTTCACTTAGGCTTTCAAATACACTTTTGCATCTTTTTGCGTCTTCTACAAACTTGTGATGACTTTACCAAGCAAGTATACATGCATGAAATGCTCTAGATCCTGAATTATGATGTCTTACTTACTCTACTCCTACTTATCATGTGAAATGGTGATAATGGTGTTTTTGGTTGCTTTCTCGCCTCTCCGGACTCTCAAGATCTCCTCTCACCGCTTCTACCACTCCAACTCCTACTCAAGAACTCGACTACTACCTAAAACTATCTTGGTCTACCTAAGTCGAAGGATCTAGGCCAGACACACGCTTCTTAGACTCCCTCTAAGATCTAGAGAGTCCTCCACCCTCTGATCCTATCTAAATGTAAAACGAGACTCTTGGTAAGCCAAAAATCCCAATCCTCAAGGATTAGTCTCGGTCACCTACCTAAGGTTTTCGTCCTCGGCAGCGGCACCAATGTTGGAAGGATACGCTGCGACGGACGTCAGCACAACGAGAACTCACCTAACATATAATGTCAGCTAAGGACGAAACTCGACCTGCAGGCACGTGGAAGCAAGCATAAGGTGTCAACCTACACTCGACCGACTTCTAACTAATTCCTACATAGGTCTCTACCAATTGTTTTAGTCACAGCCTTAAAGAGTGTATATGAGGAAACTTCCTACAACGCTTTATAGAGCCGAACACCCATCAAACAATCCCGAAACACCATAGAACTTGAAGGAGATCCTACTAACACCATTAGGTTGCTCTTCCTAAGGTCTATGAACCAAAATCCCAACCCAAAACACCCGGTGCAAAATCACGTGGGATGTCTGGCCGAAATTTGCAGGTCTTTGTTTACAAAATCTAAAGTGCCTAATATGTAGTTCTACTCAATGTGAACGTGTGGATATGCTGCAATGCAAAATCGGACAACGTATGCTCATCCAAACACCCGATGAAGCTCGTAGAAGGAGCTCGCAAAACCGGACCGTACGCGCGCAATGTAGATATTGGTGCGTAGCTCTCGTCGGGGGCAACGCGCTGAAATTCTCCGCACTCGATTCCGACCACCGGAGCACATGTAGCGTCAAGATGAAGCTCACACTCTCTCTCGTACACAGTACGCTCACTCACAGACTTCAAAACTTGTTTTAAAAATGACAAAAGGGTTTTCATTAAGGTCAAAAAGTGGTATATATACCTTACAATTCTCAAACCCTAAAGTTCCAAAATCAACCATCTACTCAATCTAACTATCAAAACTGGGATACAATCTGGAAACTTCTGTAAGTCCGAATATTTACAAGGTGAAAAATCAGGTTTTCCTCAATGAATGAATAATTACAAAAATAATAATCTTCCGAGTAGGTAGCTGCCGTGGGGTGTGTCCAGCTTCTAACAGAGTCTTAACATCGTAGGAAACTATCCCAAGAGACCTTAAAGATCTAGTCGATAGGAGTTGAACTCAAGACATGTTATTCATAAGGGAAATGGCATAACCAATCTATCACACTTCGGTGATAGAAAAGTTATACCATTTTTCTCTTTTTTTTATTGGCGTGCACACACACCCGAGAAGAAGAGAGTTTAATTTAACATCGTAGGAAAGTAATTAAAGAGACCTAAAAATCTAGCCGACGAGGAGTTGAACTCAATACTTGTTATTCAAGAGGAAAATGGCATAACCAATCTACCAAACTTGGGTGATAGAAAGGTTATACCATTTTTCTCTTTTTATTGGCACACACACACCCACACACACCCACACACAAGAAGAAGAGAGTTTTAACGTTGTAGGAAACTATCCCAAAAGACGTTAAAGATTAGGTTAGATGTAGACTTATGTTTGATTACATTTAGGTTTATTTACGTTAGATTTAGATTTACGTTATATTAGATTTGATTTAGGTTTATTTATGTTATATTATATTAGATTTAGGTTATTTAAAGTTAGAAGAAATGGCAAGAAACTTTCTTGCGCTCACAGCATCGACAGTCCATGCAGACCAGCAATTCCACCTGCGTGTTCGACTGCTGCTACCATACAATAAGCCGTCATGTTCAGCTGATGGAAGAGCAAATTGAGCCTACACAGAAATTAGTCATGCAAGATGACGATTCCAAGTGTCACACACACACACACACACACACACACACACACACACACACCACATCCCGTCAAATCTAGATTAAGAATTAAGTGCCTTGAGCAGACATCAGCTACATTGCAAGAATGGCGTACCTACATGCTACAAACAAAGATCTACTATGAAAATATGTTAAGATGCTGTGAAATGCTACAGCTAAAGAAGAGGCAAAGGGGTTTTGTCCACTACATGCAGTATCATGTAGACGTGGGTGTGTATATTTCTTGTACCCACAAATATAGGCATTGACCAATAAAGACGAGATTATAACCCGGTGGTTCTGATCTCCGTGCACCTCTAGACCGAGGTGTGTGGGGATTGGACATGACTAGAGAATGTGAGGTAGTTTACAGTGTGAACAAAGAGAGAGAGAGAGAGAGAGAGAGAGAGAGAGAGAGAGAGAGAGAGAGAGAGAGAGATAAAAGACGAAGAATTCTAATAGAAGATTAAATTTTTTGTCCAGGTTATAAGATTTTTACCCTCATATGAGTAGTGACGAGGATGTGGGGCCGTCCAACCAAAACACCTATCTCTCAACGAGGATTTTATGTCCTTGTAACCATTGCAAGCATGCTGTGTGACGGACAAGACGCGTTTCTTTGCAGCACGTTCGCGAATTTGGCGAGTTCGATCCATCTATTATAGATCGAGTTGTTGCCAATTATAACTCGTCGGACTCTGACGCTAGCCAATAGGCAGCAATCTTGCAACCCAATAGACGTGTTCGCAGGCGCTTTGGTCAAGCAGCATATGTGAGGCCACAATATGTAGCCTCTAACAACTCGGGGGATGATCATGCAGACCACATTCCCAATGAGCCAATCTTTGAGCCCGAGATTGATGAAATGATTGAGACGATCATGGATTCAGAAAGGCTTGTCTATGATGATATGAAAAGTGAAGCCGATACGCCATTGTATAATGGAGCACGTGTGTCTAGATTGAAAGCGCTCCTGGTTCTTCTCAACATCCAAAAAAAGTTTGGATGGAGTGACACTAGCGTCACAATGCTTTTCAGGTGATCTATTACAATTAGTTTACTTTAATAAAACTCTAAATGTATAATGATCTGATAGATTTTTACACAATTGTACCGTATTTTTATGTTGTGTAGATTGCTCAAAGAGCACATACTACCAGCTGATAATGTGATGCCAAATTCCCGAGAGGAAGCAAGAAAGATTTTGCAAAACTTGGGGATGGATTACAATTTGATCCATGCTTGTCCTAATGACTGCATTCTTTTCAGAGGGGAATACATAGACATGGAGAAGTGTTTGAAATGTGATTCCGAAAGATATCGAGTAGATCTCCACGGAACAAAAATTCCGCAAAAGGTTTTGTGACATTTTCCTCTGCTTCCTCGCATCAAGCATTTCTTTGAATGTAAGTCCATGGCCGCCCTAGCATCATGGCATGGGGAGAATAAATCTTTGGATGGTGTGCTACGGATTCCTGCAGATTGTGCAGCCTGGAAACATATAGATGGAACATGGTTGGATTTTTCCAGGGAAGCTCAAAATTTGAGCTTAGGCCTGGCTATGGATGGCGTAAATCCATTTGGTCAAAGATCAACATCTTACAATGTATGGCCCGTTGTCATCGTCAACTACAACATTCCCCCGTGGTTGACTACGAAGAAGGGGCACCTATGGCTAAGCTTGATTGTGTTGGGGCGATATAAAGTGAAGAATATGGATGTGTATCTTCGTCCACTATTGGAAGAGCTACAACAATTGTGGATTGGCATAGAGGTGGTGGATATGAGCCGACACACAGGACGACGGAATGCTTTGATCAGAGGCATTCTAATGTGGACCATGCATGACTATCTCGGACTAATAGAATGCTCAGGTGATATATTTACACTCCTCACTCAGACACTGTAAATCTTGGTTTTTCTCAAGCTGATCTATTATCATGTGTATACATGCAGGGATTCAAACAAGCGGATACAGAGCATGTGTCACATGTGGACCTAGACTGAATGCACGTAGGGCGCCCTTACTGAAGAAGCAAATCTACGAAGGTCATCAAGCGTATCTTCCAGAGAATCATGTGCTACGCGATGGCTTTTTGGGAAGAGAGCCACCGAGGATGTCTGCACAAGCATGGTTAGAGCAGAAGGAGATGTGTGATGACAGATTGCCCCCAGGGATGAAGATACTATCTCTATGGTACGAGTTACCATATTGGCCCCGACTCATGATCAATCACGTGCTCGATCCAATGCACATATTCAAGAATGTGGGTAATCTACTATGGGACCATCTGACCGGCAAGAAAGATACTTTGGGAGCCAGGGTTGACCTTAGAAATGTGGATCGTATGGAGCAATATTGGCCGCAAAAAGTGTCCGATGGATAGATAAAACTCCCTAAAGCACCATGGATTTTCACTGGAGCCCACGAACGTAAAGTAAAAGAGACCATTCGATCTTTGCGGACCCCCACTGGAGTAATGCACTCGCTCCGAACGTGTTTTACTAAAGAAGGAAAGCTTACCGGTTTGAAGTCACACGGCTGGCATAGAATGTGTCAGGTATGTTTGAAGTTGGTGCAATGGATCTCACAAAAGGAGATCAACGTAGACTCCATACCATTCGCCAAACTTAACGCTGCGGAGGTTGTGTGCATGTTTGAGAAACATTTTCCTACTACCATGCTAACCATTCAGTTGCATCTTCTTGTTCACATAGTTGATGAGGTGGAAATAGTTGGCACAGTACATTCCAGATGGATGTTCTTTTTAGAATGTTTCATGAAAACGCTCAAGGGATATGTGCGTCAAAAGGCACGTCCGGAGGGTAGCATGGCAGAAGGTTGGCTGGTATCAGAGTCCCTAGTGTACATTGGAGAGTGGCTAGATGGATTTGATAAAGCCCGGGACACGCTATGGCGAACCATAGATGATGAACGCATATCTGGAATTGTCATGTGCAATCTCGGTGTTGAGAAGAAGATGACGGAAGATCTAGAGGCTAAAATCAACCGATTTTGCATGCTTCACAATCCAGTCATGCAGAAGTGGATTTCACAATATGAGGATGCAAAGCAAGAGCGACAAAGGGCAAGAATTGAGTGGAGACGGGGAAGACGAGCACCGATGCACTATCCGACGGGTCTGGAGAGCCTACCAACATTCATGAGCTCAAGATGGTTGCACAACCAATTGAAAAGCGCACAACAATGCGGTGAAGAAGTGACTGAGGAAGAGTGGGAGTACTCTAGAGGTTGTTAGCGGGTACGCCACAACGGACGATGGAGCACAGCGAGAACACAGACCAACAAACTGTCAATCCGAGGATGTAGCTGACCCGACTAGGGCATGGAGGCAATCTCTGGGTTGTCAACCCTGATCTAGACACGAACAACACTCTATAGTCACTAATCCTACAACAACACTACCATAAAGCAAAGAAACAGACAACGCATCCTACGAAACACTACAAGCTCGAAACAGTCTCAAATCATATCGGAATGACTCGAAATCGGAGGGCAATACTCACAAGGATATATCCTATATGGCCAAACACCTAAACCCTGAAAACCATAACTGTAAGACCTCTAATCTCTATCGCGATAGACTCAAAACATTAATTTCCAAAGTGTCCGGAACTGATCTACAAAGACATCAACACGAAGAGCTTCTCGCCCTGATTCTAACGACTACTTGATCATTCAGATCGGATGTCGTTTGAGGTACTTACGACCAAATATAGCTCGTAGCAGACGGGCTCGTGATGTTGTCCTTGTCTTGCATTGCTTGCGTCGACGCGGAGAGCTGCTCGATGCTAACACGCTCCTACTCTCATATCTGCAATGTGATTAGTGTGCGCGATGGAGTGTGTGCGTGAAGCTCACTCTCGTGTGCTGCAGAACTCACGACTGTATATTATTTGAGATAACGTAATGTGTTTTTTACAAAGCCTTAGGTTTTAGCTTATATACAAAGCCTTCAAACCTAATGTCCGGCCAAATGACCTGAATTGTCCCTAGGCTTCTATAGAGCTTAATTACAAGAAACTAAGTTGCCTTTACTCATTATACAAGCATCTGCGACCAAAATACAAGTGCCGATTTAAAATATGAGGTTCTCGTAAACATTACAAAAGTGGTCGTAATGGCTCAAAATAATAATAACGGGATATTTGATGACGTCCATGAACTCGTATCTTCATGTTGCAGCATCCATCTTCATCTTCATTACTTCATCACCATCTTCATGTGGAATCTTTACAGAATCTTTAATGGAATCTTTATGGAAACGTTGTTGAAAGGGCGTCCTTTCAACACTCTTTCGCTCCGAATTCTTGTCGTCCCCGACAAGACCCTATGTCTTTGCTGGCCTTGACGAGTTCTTGATGTCTTGGTGTTGGTTGAAGTTGTTGTGGCAACCTCTTCTGCAGTTGGTTGCTTTGTGTGATGTTAAAGTTGCCTTGAAGTTGTAGTTGTAGTGTATCCGAAGCCTGGAACTCTCCCCCTCCGAGTGATTGTTGTATCTTGAATTGAATGAGGTTGTATCGACTTGTTGGTGCAGCAATTCGTTGTTATTATAGCTCTTGTTTTCTTTTCATGTGGTTGTTATCTGGCAGTTGTACCTGTAAGTTGACTTGAAGCTTTGTCCAGCTGTTTTTTGGCCTCTCCCTTTTGACTTGTCAGTAGATTTGCAATTAGTAGTGTAGGGATATCGTGGTTCTTCTTGTTTTTGTTGTGATAAAAAAATAAAAGAGTAAAAGTAAAATGTAGCGTATATACAAAATGAAGGTCTTAGATACCTAAGACTAAAGGGAAAAACCCAGTGGGAAAAAATGTCTTTAGTCATAATTAAATGTGAGGCTATATGTATTTAGGTTCTGATGTTATAGAGTTATGCTGAGTTAAAGTACATATGGCCATATGGCTACTAGTATGGGCTTGATATACATGGATAAGTGTTAGTAGCTTGAAGTCAGAGTCATTGTTGTTGAGAAAAGGCTTATAAAACCTATTTCCGCTTGGTCATCGTCATTTGTTTGTGTAAGTGCATGGGTGGAATAAAAAAGAGTGCCTAATGCATATGTCCAATGATGGGACATCTATATGCTTGCACAGAGTTATGCATGTTAAACAAGATGCGGTGCGAGAGAAGAGTATTGATGGGTTCTTCATGGAGTTAGTGTAGCGAGCAAAACATATAGCATGAGTGCTTCAAAATCTTTCACTACTCACAAGAAGGGTTTTTGTTGTCGAGGTTTCTCCACTCTTCCTCACTGTGTCAAGTGCGTGAGTGTTTTTGTTTTGACTACTCCGCCTTCTCCACCTTATATATTATATGGACTTTGACTCTTATGCTCACCTCTTCCAGCATGAGCGACATGACTTTATGTATGCTCAACTCTCCAGCTTGAGCTTATACCTATTAGCTAGACTCATAGACCACAGAAAAATATTAACTTGAAGCTTGGGTCTGACACTTTGCTCATTTAGTGGCTTAGCTGCCCGACTCTAGACTCTTATGCCATGTAAGTTTAATGGCGACTTGGACTTACCTGATCGCGGCCTAAAATCCAATTCCATATGATTTTGATGTTTAGGCCTTTCTCGTTAGTTTCTGTTTGAGATGCCATGTTGTCCAATACATTGGCATATATCTGCTCTTCATTCCTTGATAGCAAATTGTGGTCGCTTGATGAGACAGGTATTGATATTGAAGCAATGGTTGATGAAGTCTTCTTCTTTCTGATACTGTTCTTCAAAACTGTGACCTCCGCATTTACCGTTTCTTTCTTTTTGTTGTTAAGAGGTTGTAAAGGAGTTGCGTATCTTTCTTGTTGTTGAGCCTCAATCGCGGATTTTGGAACCCACATAGTTCTTGGGCCTGGTGTGATCTCCTTTGCCACTTGACTTGTTTCTTCTTTGACTTGATGGTACCTTGTTTTAATTTTCCAAATATGGCTGTTACTTTTGTAAAAGCCTTGCTCTTGTAGTAATT
This sequence comes from Adiantum capillus-veneris, assembly GCF_014529385.1. Classification (NCBI taxonomy): domain Eukaryota; kingdom Viridiplantae; phylum Streptophyta; class Polypodiopsida; order Polypodiales; family Pteridaceae; genus Adiantum; species Adiantum capillus-veneris. The sequence continues at coordinate 17,981,143 of NC_140954.1, forward strand.
GACGAGGGATCCATCTATAGGTTGTAGTACTCTTGGGTGTAGTGGGTGGCTGCTCTTGATTTCTTGATGTTTCTTGCTTTTCCTGGGTGATTCCTTGATAAGCTACTACCTTAGGTAACCATATTTGAAAGTTACCCTCATAGAATCCTTGTGCTTCGAGTAACTCGATCGGAATGAATCTTTGGACTTGCTTGGAGGTGATCTTCACTTGACTTTGTTGGATAGTCCGGTAGAATTCTGATTTCATTACCCAAACTTGTTGTATGGTTTGTCCAGTGGAAGACCTTCTCTTTTGCTTTTTGTACCTGTCCTTTCTCTTGGTTGAGTTATGTGATTGACGTTGACGGCTTTGTTGATTCCTGACTGAGTGGCTGTTATCTTGGGCTTGTTGACCCAAACATCTGAATTTCCTTTCTTGTAGCCTTGTGCGATAATTGACTCGCTTGATGTGATCCATCCTGTTACCTTTGCTTGTTGAGGTTGTTCCTGTGATTGTATCCAAATTGGATCATTAACTTTAATTTGTGCCTTGGATACTAGCACTTGGTTGACCTGACGCCACTAGATGCCATCTGACGCACCTGCTGACCTCACGTCGTCGGCCCGTGGATAGCTTCCTCGAGAAGTTTTACGCGCTACCAACTTCACTTTATTGTAGAAAAAACACATTAGTACTGATAATAGTGAAAATCGCTGCACTATGTACACCCTGTCCTACCTGTACACATGTGGGCCCCACGTAACCACCTGGCTCTGGAAAATGGGCAATCCTTTATTTGATGCACCATGCATGTATATGTACATATGCGCAATTCCTTGCTCCAAAAAACTCTTGACAACGTCTAGTGCTCAAGATATTGCAATTGGAAGGAAAAGGTGGTTTGCAAATCTATACCATATGGAGAAAGTGTAGAAATGGCTCAAAGTGTATGTGTATTGCTAGGATTGAAGTGTTCAATTTATGGTGCATGTTGGTCTTTTCAGGTTTGCAATCGGAGTCCTAATGGTCAAATTATGAGCAAATAAAAATTTGTCGAGGGCCGGCTCTACATTTCTTGGATTGCCTTGAAAAGCATGCCATCAAGGTTTTTCTCAAGCTATCTAGAGCTTTTAGAGGTAGTATGTAGCATACAAAGCACATTGGAAGTTACATCATGCTGATCAAAGTTTTGAGCAATAAGATAGGCAGGTTACAATGGTAATTGGAGATTGGATGGTTTTTTCCATTTTTTTGGAGCGACGGTTTACAACCTCAAAAACATCAATCTGCAGAGGTGATGCGGGGTTTTAAAGTCATCACCATGGAGCCTTGCTAAGATTTTACAGATGGATCATTGGGCAGCGGAGTTTAAAGTTATGGGTTTTCAAGCAGCAACAGAAAAAGGGTTTTATAAAGTTTGGATATGTTCTTTCCCCACCTATTGGGTGTGAATAGCTTATAAAGTTGCCAGGTGGCAGTAGAAGATCCCACATGTGAGGCAAGAAGTAAGTGTGGTGGGGTATTTAGCCATAAACCAGTGCCCCTTGTGGGTATCAAAGGGGAGAGAGAGAGAGAGAGAGAGAGAGAGAGAGAGAGAGAGAGAGAGAAAGAGTACAAATATTAACAAAAACGCACACACACATACATAAACAAAGAATGCACACACACATTGAGAGAGGAAAAGAGAGAGAGAACATGCATAAACAAAAAACGCACACATTGAGAGAGGAAAAGAGAGAGAAAACATGCATAAACAAAAAAACGCACACACATTGAGAGAGAAAGAGAGAGAAACTAATTTAACGTCGTAGGAAACTAATTAAAATTAAAAGACCTAAAGATCTAGCCGACGAGGAGTTGAACTCAAGACCTATTATTCAAGAGGGAAATGGCATAACCAATCTATCATACTTGGCATGGGTGATAGAAAGGTTATACCATTTATCTCTTTTTATTGGCACACACATCCACACACGCGCACACACACAAGAAGAAGAGAGTTATAACGTCGTAGGAAACTATCCTAAAAGATGTTAAAGATTAGGTTAGATGTAGACTTACGTGAAATTAGATTTAGGTTTATTTAAGTTAAATTAGATTAGATTTAGGTTTATTTTTAGTTAGATTTATGTTTATTTACGCTAGATTTAGATTTACGTTATATAAGATTAGATTTAGGTCTCCATAGACTGCGATGCCTGCATGAAGCGGGTGAAGAAAGCCCTTAATGGAATATAGGGTATTGCTGCCTTCACTCATGGTGGGCTCCGTCGATCCAAAAGTACTGGTGAAATGTCTTCAGAAGATAGGGAAGAAGGTGGATCTTCAGGGCGGCAAGAGTCACTACATCCCCGACAATGACCATCTAGACAACCTCTAGTCATTCAACACCAACTTCAAAGTTAGTAACAGGAGCAAGAACGGTCCAAAGGGCCAATTGCTGTCGTCAGATGTGGATGGAGATGAGGCAGCGTCACCGCCGGAAGTTAACTCTCACATCTTTAGTGATGAGAATGCCAACTCTTGCTTAGTTATATGAAAAATAAGTTTTAAGGTTCTTATAATCCCTGTTAGTTTAGTTCTTTAATTTGTCTTTAATATAACATAATTTACGTTAGATTTAGATTTATGTTATAGTAGATTAGACTTAGGTTTATTTAGGTTTACCCACACACACACACACACACACACAAGAAGAAGAGAGTTTTAAAGTCGTAAGAAACTATCCCAAAAGACGTTAAAGATTAGGTTAGATGTAGACTTACGTTAAATTAGATTTAGGTTTATTTTTAGTTAGATTTATGTTTATTTAGATTTACGCTTATTTACGTTAGATCGAGTCCACGCAAGAATTACTTACGGTTTATGGTTTAGAGTTAGAAGAACAGTGAAAAGATCTAATGTGAAAAGATGTTAAGATGCTCTGAAGTGCTACAGCTAGAGAAGAGGCAAAGGGGTTTTGTCCACTACATGCAGTATCATGTAGACGTGGGTCTGTAGATTTCTTGTACCCACAAATATAGGTATTGACCAATAAAGACGAGATTATAACCCAGTGGTTCTGATCTCCGTGCACCTCTAGACCGAGGTGTGCGGGGATTGGACATGACTAGAGAATGTGAGGTAGAGGTAGAGAGAGAGAGAGAGAGAGAGAGAGAGAGAGAGAGAGAGAGAGAGAGAGAGAGATAAGACGAAGAATGCCAATAGAATATTAAATTTGTTGTCCAGGTTATAAGATTTTTATCCTCATTATGAGTAGTGACGAGGATGTGGGACCGTACAACCGAAACACCTATCTCTCAACGAGGGTCTTATGTCCTTGTAATCAATGCAAGCATGCTGTGCGACGGACAAGACGTGTTTCTTTGCAGCACGTTCGCAAATTTGGCGAGTTCGATCCATCTATTATAGATCGAGTTGTTGCCAATTATAACTCGTCGGACTCTGACGCTGGCCAACAAGCAGCAATCTTGCAACCCAATAGACGTGTTCGCAGGCGCTTTGGTCAAGCAGCATATGTGAGGCCACAAGATGTAGCCTCTGACAGCTCAGGGGATGATCATGCAGAGCACATTCCCAACGAGGCAATGTTTGAGCCCGAGATTGATGAAATGATCGAGACGATCATGGATTCAGAAAGGCTTATCTATGATGATATGAAAAGTGAAGCCGATACGCCATTGTATAATGGAGCACGTATGTCTAGATTAAAAGCACTCCTGGTTCTTCTCAACATGCAGGCAAAGTTTGGATGGAGTGACACTAGCGTCACAACGCTTTTCAGGTGATCTATTACAATTAGTTTACTTTAATAAAACTCTAAATCTATAATGATCTGATAGATTTTCACACGACTGTATCGCATTTTTATGTTGTGTAGATTGCTTAAAGAGCACATACTACCAGCTGACAATGTGATGCCAGATTCCCGAGATGAAGCAAGAAAGATTTTGCGAAACTTGGGGATGGATTACAATTCTATCCACGCTTGTCCTAATGACTGCATTCTTTTCAGAGGGGAATACATAGACATGGAGAAGTGTCCGAAATGTGATTCCGAAAGATATCGAGTAGATCTCCACGGGACAAAAATTCCACAAAAGGTTTTGCGACATTTTTCTCTGCTTCCTCGCATCAAGCATTTCTTTGAATGTAAGTCCATGGCCGCCCTAGCATCATGGCATGAGGAGAATAAATCTTCGGATGGTGTGCTACGAATTCCTGCAGATTGCGCAGCCTGGAAACATATAGATGGAACATGGTCGGATTTTGCGAGGGAAGCTCGAAATTTGCACTTAGGCCTGGCTATGGATGGCGTAAATCCATTTGGTCAAAGATCAACATCTTATAGTGTATGGCCTGTTGTCATCGTCAACTACAACATTCCCCCGTGGTTGACTACGAAGAAGGGGCACCTATGGCTAAGCTTGATTGTGTTGGGGCGATATAAAGTGGAGAATATGGATGTGTATCTTCGTCCACTATTGGAAGAGCTACAACAATTGTGGATTGGCATAGAGGTGGTGGATATGAGCCGACACACAGGACGACGGAATGCTTTGATCAGAGGCATTCTAATGTGGACCATGCATGACTATCCCGGGCTAACAGAATGCTCAGGTGATCTATTGACACTCCGCACTCAGACACTGTAAATCTTGTTTTTTCCCATAGTTGATCTATTATCATGTGTATACATGCAGGGCTTCAAACAAGCGGATACAGAGCATGTGTCACATGTGGACCTAGACTGAATGCACGTAGGGCGCCCTCACTGAAGAAGAAAATCTACGAAGGTCATCAAGCGTATCTTCCAGAGAATCATGTGTTACGCGACGGCTTTTTGGGAAGAGAGCCACCAAGGCTGTCTGCACAAGCATGGTTAGAGCAGAAGGAGATGTGCGATGACGGATTGCCTCCAGAGATAAAGAGACTATCTCTATGGTACGAGCTACCATACTGGCCCCGACTCATGATCAATCACTTGCTCGATCCAATGCACATATTCAAGAATGTGGGTAATCTACTATGGGACCATCTGACCGGCAAGAAAGATACTTTGGGAGCCAGAGTTGACCTTAGAAATGTGGATCGTATGGAGCAATATTGGCCGCTAACAGCGTCTAATGGATCAATAAAACTCCCTAAAGCACCATGGATTTTCACAGGAGCCCAAGAACGCAAAGTAAAAGAGACCATTCGATCTTTGCGGATCCCCACTGGCGTAATGCACTCTCTTCGAACGTGTTTTACTAAAGAAGGAAAGCTTACCGGTTTGAAGTCACACGATTGGCATAAAATGTGTCAGGTACGTTCATAGTGGACTTTAATATCATTGCATAAAATGTGGACTTTAATATCATTGCTGCACATACTTTACAGTTTATTTGACCGGTTGCCATTGAGGGATGTTTGTCTCTCGACATCCGTAACACAATCTACAAACTTGCAAAGCTGGTGCAATGGATCTCACAAAAGGAGATCAACGTAGACTCCATACCATTCGCCAAACTAAATGATGCGGAGCTTGTGTGCATGTTTGAGAAACATTTTCCTACTACCATGCTAACCATTCAGGTGCATCTTCTTGTTCACATAGTTGATGAGGTGGAAATAGCTGGCACAGTTCATTCCAGATGGATGTTCTTCTTATAACGTTTCATGAAAACGCTTAAGGGATATATGCGTCAAAAGGCACGTCCGGAGGGTAGCATGGCAGAAGGTTGGTTGGTATCAGAGTCCCTAGTGTACATTGGAGAGTGGCTAAACGGATTTGATAAAGCTCGGGACACGCTATGGTGAACCATAGATGATGAGCGCATATCTGGGATTGTCATGTGCAATCTCGGTGTTGAGAAGAAGATGACGGAAGATCTAGAGGCTAAAATCAACCGATTTTGCATGCTTCACAATCCAGTGATGCAAAAGTGGATTTCACAATATGAGGATGCAAAGCAAGAGCGACAAAGGGCACGAACCGAGTGGAGACGGGAAGACGACCACCGATGCACTATCCGACGGTTCTGGAGAGCCTACCAACATTCATGAGCTTAAGATGGTTGCACAACCAATTGAAAAGCGCACAACAATGCGGTGACGAAGTGACTGAGGAAGAGTGGGAGTACTCTTGGGGTTGCGCGACCAAGGTAAGTTTGCAATGTACGACTAGCTAGTGACTTTATTTCTAAACGTTTGAACGGCCACTCATAATCTTTGTTCGTTGTAGTATAAGTCATACACAGTAGCATGGTGTAAAGGTCGACATTTTAGGGTGGAACGGATCGACAAAAAGCGTTTTACTCAAGATTGTGGAATCATGGCAAAATTTGAACAGTCTAGTCGACGACGTTCCTCTGATGCAGATCCTGTGGTGGCGGAACTCACTTACTTCGGCACGCTACAAGAGATTTTGAGGATCGATTACAGAGGTTTTTTTGTCGACTTGTTCGACATGCAATGGTTCAAGATAATCATGGAGGGTCGCAACGCTACTGTGCGTAGAGGAGAGTCTGGTTTTCTTGAGGTGGATTCTACTAAGAAATGGACTGACCTAAGAGACACTTTTGTACTACCCGAGCATTGTGAACAAGTAAGTATGTAAATAGTTAACATCCCTCTTTTACAAGTTATGTGCTTGGAAGCTCTCGTGTATGTTATGTGGCTCTGGCAGGTAATATTTCATCCTACAAAGTCTACATCAAACTGGTGGTACGTCATAGAGGTAGCCCCTCGTAGTGCAAGGACGTATGAAGGCTACCATGTGCCAATCACAATGGCATCAATGGAGGAGATCAGAGAAGATGCTCAATCAGAAGCCGCTGCGGTGGTGCCAGACGAGCATCAAGATGCTACTACTCTATATGGGGTGCATGCAGAGGAGCTACAAAATGAAACAGAGGATATGTGTTTAAACGGAGAGCTCTATATAGATATAGGAAGTTATGCTGAGTTATGCGAGGATGAGAGAGAGATCTCTTAAAGCCACAAATATTGTATTTGAACAATTTTGCTCCGTGTTGTAAAAGCTTTGGCTCTCTAAGTACCTTCCATGGTGTATAACGCTCTTTTGTACTCACGCTCACATCTTTTGATTGAAAATTCTGAGTTTTCGACTTGCCTCTTCTATCACTCAATTCATTGCGTCATTGTATTTATATGCGTCATTACGTCATTGTATTTAATGGTCTTTGCGTCATTGTCTACTCTATTCATTCAATATTAAGTTTAAATATTTGTGTGTTTAATGCAAGTATGGATGATGAGGAGTTTCTTTCTTCTTTGTCACCGCAACAGAGACAGTGGTACGTGGAGCGTCATCGCTCTGGCGCATCATCGCGCGTTCCTACTCCATCCGCATCTCCCTCTCTTTCGGAGCATTCGGCGCGCTCCGAAGCTTCGGCGTCGACGAGACGAGCTTCACACTCGTCTAGACACCGCGGCTCTAGTGGTGGCGGTGGCGGTTGTTGTGGGGATTCCGCCGCCGATACCTCCACACCGCCTCATGTTCGACGAGGCTCTTTACCCTCCCCTTCTTTGCCCGTCCCCACACCAGCCACATCATTGCCATCTACGCCAGGTTTTGCGCGGCTGATTGTTCCTAGCAGCTACACACCTCTACCTACTCCGCCAGGAGCCACCCCACTCGACACTCCTTGCTTCGGGGCCCAGACGCCGGTGGAGACACCTGACGTCCGTACCCCCATCGACACGCCGCTAGAGACCCCTTCCGGGACACCCAGGTTCACGCGTCACCGGCCAGAGGGCTTGCCTTACTCCGTCGACTTCAGCGGCGGCATCATCATGGATGATGACGGCAAGAAGGTGATCTCGCGCATGCGTGGTCTTTGCTCTCAGCTGTTTAGACACTACATACTAAACAAATGGAGTGAAGTACCAAGTGATTTAAAAAACAGAGTCATCAGCATACTTCATGATGAGTTTCCCGTTCCACCACGGGATCAGCGCTTCAATGAAGACCTGATGAAGATTCGAATGCGCGAATACTGAAAACACAAGCGTTCCGAAGTGCAAAAAGCAATCAAGCATGGGTGGAACAGGCCAGATTGGCTGGCCAAAGAAGATTGGAAGAATGCGAAGAAAGCAGCGCGCGAGAATCCCGACAAATGGAAGCAACAAAAGGATGCAGCCAGAGCGCGAGTAGAGGCAGGGAGCTCGCACCACTTGGGGAGCGGTGGATGGGCATCATTTGAGGCCGATTTTGTAAGTGTTTTCGCATTGCTCTTTATGTTCGATAGTTTAGGGTATATGAGTTTTTTAATTCTAAATCTTTGTATGTTTTGACAGTGGTCGATGATAGGACGTGATCCCACACCATACGAGCGCGAGTACGCAGGCAGGAAGGGCTTAGACTCCCTGATGGACATTCTCAGTTCTCGTGGCGGCATGGTTAGTATTAGGGTTTACTCTTTTCTATTTTTTGTATTGTTTTATAAATGTCGTTATATGTTTATACTTACTGAAAGCTGTCTTATTGTCTTTTTTTGCAGAATCCGACACATACGCCGCTTGGACGCGATGAGACGTCTGACTAGACGACGTCAGTTTAGCCGTAGCTAGATAGCATTAGTTTAGGGTTTCTCATAGCTTATGTATCATGAGACGGATTTATACGTCTTTTTGAACCATGTATATTATTACATTTGTCACCGCAGTTCATTTTGCCAATCAATTCTTTATGCCTATGATGTTGTACAATTGTCATTATTACATTTGCCAATCAATTCATTTTGCCTATGATGTGTACAATTGTCAATTTTACGCTTGTCAATTTTGCAAACAATGCGCCATGTGGGTGATTATTTTGGGTCTATTATCTACCCTTGCACTTTTTTAAAAAAGTGAATCAAGTACAATATCTTTCATGGGTGGCAGAGCATTCAATGCCCTGTCACCAAAAAAAATTTCTCTCGGGCGTCGCTATAACCGTCGCTATTTATGGCTCTGTAGCGTCGCTATAGACTTTTATTTAAACGTCGCTATAACCGTCGCTATAGGCGTCGCTATATGCGTCGCTATGAGTGTCTCTATATAGCGACGTTCATAGCGACGCATATAGTGACGCTCTCATAGCGGCGCTATTAGCGACGGTTTTAGCGACGCCGGGGGTTATAAAAACCCAGTGTATTTCCGTCGCTAACAGCGTCACAAGAGCACACAACCTCTTGTAGTGTTGGTCTAGATGTTGGCGATAATGTCCAACAATGATTGTTGGTGTATTGACTCATGGTAGTTGGGGCCATTTCACACATGGGCCAAAGGGTGCCCGCTTTTGTTGGAGGCAAACCCCACTCCACTAGCGATATCGCTAGATCTAGGGGGGGATCATATGAGAGAGAGGAGTTCCAAGAAAATGGCTCGCTCTTCGAGTGTAGTGCCTGTACATTTACAAGCAAAGGATACTAAAAAGATTCGGTCAGGTGGATGGCTATGAAAAAATAATGTTAGCAGCAAGCTAACTCGGATAACATTTTTCGAAGCTTTTATTGTAAAAAAACTTATTATTTTGATGAATAGGGAATGTTGTAACTCCTACTTTCTAGATAAATAGTGTAATTGATGAGCCGGGGCTACAAGCTTCCAGATTGTATCAACCTATTTTTAATTAGAGCTCCCAGGTTATTATTTTTGACCACAAAAACCTTGGCTAAGGTATAAAAGCCAATTTTTGTAAGTATTTTATAAGTTTTTAAATGATAGAACAGAGCGTGAGCTAACGATGCTCACTTCTCTCCTTCTCCCACTTCCTATTCCCTTCCCAATTGTCACATTGCAGTGCCGTCTGTTGCATTGCAACCGCAGGTAAGACCTCTACGCGTTAATGTAAGCATTTCATGGTAATCCGTAGCTTTTGACGTCATCAACCTGTGGCCTAATTTCATCATAAGTAGGAATCTAAGCCTAAAAATCATAGGTGAGGTATTGGGCATCATTGTTAAGCATTTAGATGCATTATGGGCCGAAAAAGTCTAGGTCAAAAACTCACTACTGTTAATAATCATGATTTTTTCACTTGACCTAAAGTGAGATTTGAGACCATAAGCATGTGTGCTTAGGTCTCATAAACATGTCCTAGAAGTTTTGTAACGTTTGGATGTCGTTTGATGCTATAACGGTTATGATTTGTTTGCCGATTAACGACTAGCGTTTGGTGATTTCTGTCATTTGAGTGTAGCTTGAGTTAGATGCAAGTTGTCTGTTGTTTTCCAAGAGATTGACAACCTCTTGTAGCCTCTATGCAGTAGTCAAGTCAGCTTTGTCCCATGAATTGACAATTATATTTGTGGTTCTCGCTATGTCTGCAGACACCTGTGCCACAAATACTAAAAATGTAACATTAACCTCTTTTGTAAATAGGTTTGTGGAGGGAATTTAGGGGGCTTTTCCTTGTGTTTGGAGAAGAAGAATCTCGTTTTTGTGAGAAAGATGACTGCACGAATTTTTTTGAACAAAATCAAACCATCATTTTCGGTTCTTGGTGTCATTTTCCCCGGAGATCATAGTATACATGAGCACCATGATGATGATAATTAACATGGTGGCCATGCTGACAGAAATCACAGAAGATTTGATGATGGTGATTGCAATAGACATGAGCATGGGAGAATTTCTGAAACACAAAGAGACCATGACAAAGAGAATATATATCAAGGAGATTGATTGTAGGGGTGGGGATCAAAGACTCTTAGAGAACATGATGATTGCAGGCATAGGTACAATGGATATGCTAGAAGTGACGACTCTCACAAACATAGAGACCACAAAAGGAGTTTGACCATGCCTCTAGGTTGAAAGAAGAGCAAGAACTTGGAAGCAATGCTGATAGTAGACAAATAGTTGCTGGCAATGATGACGATGATGAATGTAAGGACCAGAGTAGGAGGGATGGAAATGTTACAAATATTAACTCTTGTAAAAGGCATCACCAATAGGAACTTGAGAGACAAAGAGAGCTATTGTGTCTACTTGATTACCGAGGTAGAAGAGAGAGAAAGTGTGTTTTTGGCTACTCCCGGGTCCTAATTGGAGTGCAACTCTCTATAAACTTCAAGGCTTGTCCTTGAGTGTGAGTTTGTGTGTGTGTGTGTGTGTGTGTATGAGAGAGAGAGAGAGAGAGAGAGAGAGAGAGAGAGAGAGAGAGAGAGAGAGAGAGAGAGAGAGAGAGAGAGAGAGAGAGAGAGAGAGAGAGAGTACAAGCGGACAATATGCTAGATTCAACCTACCCTGAGAGCAAGAACATCAGAACTAGCGTAGGTAATGGGAGGTGTGACAGAAAAAGTGTGCAAGATTTGACATGCTGTAGAACGTCAGAGAAGGGATGGAAATGGAAAAACACATCCTAGTAGCAAGGTGGTGGAACAATGAAAGGAAGGTTTAGGAGTTGATCCATCCAAGGTTGTGATTTGATGTATACAATCAATACCAAAGGTACACTTATATTTTGCATTTCAGTTCTCTCTATGTATACAATCAATACCAAAGGTACGCTTATATTTTGCATTTCAGTTCTCTCTATGTGATCTCAAAAGTACTTAGAACTAGATTCCATCATGTACGCGTCAAAGCAATGAATTTATGTCATCCCTATTGAAAACAATGTAGATAAAGATGACAAAGGTATTGATGTATACAATCAATACCAAAGGTATACTTATATTTTTCATTTCAGTTCTCTCTATATGATCTCAAAAGTACTTAGAACTAGATTCCATCATGTACGCGTCAAAGCAATGAATTTATGTCATCTCTATTGAAAACAATGTAGATAAAGATGACAAAGATTGAAAAGATTTTGTGATGCCCAACGAAGGGACAAATGGAGGGTACACTATGGCATGGCAATGTAAAATGGTACAAGCTTGCATAACATCAACAATAATGAGTTCTTCCCTGTGCAACTGCAATATTTTTAAAATAAGAAAGTCCCTCCAACACTCAAGGAAAAGCATAAGTCCTCAAGTTTAACAATGGAGGGGATAAAAATGGCAGGGGAAGGGCACATTCCCTATGGTATTATTGTAAATGTGGAGCACAATGCCAACTCCAAACCATACGTATGGTTTTTTGTTTCTTTGATGGGCACAACCATCACAATGCACGAAATGCATCTCTCTCCATCTTTAAGAATCATAAAGTGAAAATTTTCTCCTCCACACATCCATTAATGCAAAATTTAATTTGTCTTGCGAGGTCATAGAGATTTTGACAAAATCTTTGAGAAGAGATGCTAGTCCATCAAAACGAGCTATGCCATGAGGTGAAAGGTACAACACCACTTCACTTTTTAATTCACACCACTCAATTGACTTTGAATGGTAGAATCCCATTGAAAGACTCCGTGTCAATTAGGTTGGGTTCAGACCGGGCGGAAGTAAAGAGAGAGGCAGGGGCGAGGGTCCTCATTGGCACACACACATTGGGCAAAAAAGACATCCCCCATTTTTGGATCCACTGTAACCTAGGTGACGCTCCCCGAAGAGCAGCATTTCCGTGTGCTTTTGCAGTGCAAAATGTGGGGATCCAGTTTTGAGCTCTCCATTTAGCAATCACTACAACAAGCTTCATTGGCTACACAAAGTTATGCACATTTAATATATGAGTGAGACTCTCGCTGCCTCCAACGCGATGCTGCCTATGACAACAAATCAATAAAAATCTTATTAATGAATCTCTCTACTATCAACTAAAATGATGATTTAATATTAGTACTAATTAGGAAGGAATATAATTGAGCTACCTTCTCTCTCTCTCTCTCTCACTGTGATTCCCTTTGAGTTGACAGTACATCATACAGCATTGCAAACACAATGCATTGGGGATTAAAGGCAGTGCAAGCATGGATATTTCTCATTCTTTGCATTAGCACATTTAAGGAGACGACATTTAGAGAAAGCGGCTTTCTTATAAGGTTGGGTGGATAGATCAAAACAGGATGAGAATTGAAACTTATTAAAGGAGTGATGGTAATCCAACGTGGGGAGGATAACGGGGTTTGAGGAGCTAAGGATATCTCCTAGCACCGCAGCACCAAATAGATACACAATCTTTTGCTGATAAAAGATCTTCTTATCTACATATATTTGTACATGCATGTGTTGCAAAAACCTAAATGAAAAATTGATTGGTCCGTTATCCATGAGCACAAAGTGTAGAGTACACACTTATACCCTTACCCTGCCGGTGTTGACAAGTCGGCACATCCACAGGAGGTCATTGCCCTTCATTGGCTCCACCTTCCCTTCATTTCTCAACACGTATGGAGTGATGGCGACATGTTTGACCACTCCTAGCCTTTTAGCTAGCAACAGTTGCAAGGAGTTACCATAATCAGCTCGTTGCATGAATTCCACACCATTTAATTGTAGCTCATCTCCGGCCCATTGAGTTTCACCCGTGGACAGTTTAGTTTCTTCAGGATGAGTTGTGGATGAGTTGTATAAGGAGAGGAGGAAGGCCCTCTACCCGCCCTCCAAAACATCGAGGACAGTAGCCAAAACACTCTGCTCTAGGGCATGGGAACCTCCTTATCACCTCCGCTTTGGGGTTGTCGAAGTGAACTTGCAGCACTTGCATGCACGCCGTGAATCAATAGGCAATCTTCCATCGCTTTGCTTTGGATGACCTTCTTTTTGGTAGTCTAGGAACGCCATATAGTCCCAAAACTAGAGAAAAAAATATTTTCTCTGTCTTTATTTAACATATTTAGCATGATGTGCTAGATAAAAATCTTCTCAGTGACTCCTTGTGGCTTTGCAAGATCTACCATGCAAGTGGGTTGCGAGGGTATATTTTTTCCTCATGCTAGTAAGGACATTTTTTTCATCAATCATAGCAGACTTGAGTGCTTAATGCATGGCAATATTAAAAAAATTATCCAGAATTCATCTATGACTAATCCCCCTTCTGGCATCCTTTGCAAACAATGCAAAGCTCCCTCAATAGCTCTTGCTGGCCATATCCTCATATAGGTGTATAAGTGTGCCCAAGAGACTATATTTGGAGAGAAGTCTTTACTTCATATCCCTTGAACAACATCAATACATCAAGGATGCTTTCTTCTCAATAGGCCCTAGAGACATTGGTCCCCATCACTTACTTAATAGGGTTCACAATAGTTCTAAGAGCTAAGATTCTCAACATGCCATGGAGACATTGGTCCCCATCACTTACTTAGAGCAACACAACCACAATTGCACCATCATAAGAAGCTCATCACGCTAAGGGTTTACAATGCCTACAATGCAAGCAACCATTTCACAACAAGTTGGCATTTATTATGCCCCTTTCAACCCATTTAACAGATGACTCCTTGTATAAAGTTCTCTCTGTGATGACCTAGGCTCTAAATTAGGCTTGATAACCTACAATCACTCATCACTTCTCCGACTCGGTGTTGGCACACTTGAAGTGCTGCAATTATCAACTAATTGCAAAAATATTATAGAGGCTACAACACATCCCCATGCTATGTGCACCCTCTTATGTGTGAGAGATCTTTAGTAGAGCATGCAGCCCCCGTAGTTTCCAGAGCCCGTGGATGGGATATGGCTCTTACTATGCACAATGGTACATTCGACATTCCATTCCCCCCCCCCCCCCCCCCCCCCCCCCCCCCCCCTTCCATCCCCCGACTCCAGGGCATTGAAACTGATGGCACTCACATGGTAGTCATGTTTGTAAGCACACCCATCATTTTTCATGTTTGCTTCTATTGAGTGGGTTTGACACCAAGTTTGGTGGTGGCTTCAAAAGTGCTGACGGCCAGATTTCGGAGCCATGGCCATGGGAACCAACCCCACTCGGGGAGAGGGGGCATAAAACAAGAAAAAAAAGACTTTTTCTTTCTTGCATGCCGCCACCCCTCCCTTCTTGACTCCTGCGCCCACAGAGGGGCCACCCCAGCTTGGCACCACACCCTCTCTCTCTCCTCCATTATCACCACTCCCTCTCTCTCTCCTCCATTATCGTCTCCCTCTCTCTCTCTTCCTCTGGTTCATCCGCAAGTGGCCACCATCTCTCTCTCTCTCTCTCTACACACGCCACACACACACTCTCACCATCTCTCTCACACACACTCCCCCCCCCCCCCCCCCCCCCCCCCCCCCCCCCCTCTCTCTCTCTCTCTCTCTCTCTCTCCTCTCTCTCCTCTCTCTCTCTCTCTCTCTCTCTCTCTCTCTTTCTCTCTCTCTTTTTGTGTCGACAATAGCGAGCGGAGAAACATCTCTCTCTCTCTCTCTCTCTTTCCATAAACACACACTCAACCCCATACACATACACACACACACACACTCTCTCTCTTTTTGTGTCGACAATAGCTAGCGGAGAAACATCTCTCTCTCTCTCTCTCTCTCTCTCTCTCTCTCTTTCCATAAACACACACTCAACCCCATACACATACACACACACTCTCTCTCTCTCTCTCTCTCTCTCTCTCTCTCTCTCTCTCTCTCCCCATCTCTCACTCTCGCTCTGGTTCAACCCTCTCTCCCTCTCTCTCTCTCTCTCTCTCTCTCTCTCTCTCTCTCGCTCTCAAGAACTCTCTCTCTCTCTCTCTCTCTCTCTCTCTCTCTTACCATACACACACACTCATGTACTCACACAGCCCCATCTACCTCTTGCTCACTCTTTCTCTCTCTCTCTCTCTCTCTCTCTCTCTCTCTCTCTCTCTCTCTCTCTCTCTCGTCCTGTAAAATTCAGCCCATTCTCTCTCTTTTTATAAACATACATACAGACTCACAAACACATACATACACTCCATGCATGAGTGCACGCACACAGTCACATACACACCAACAATGCACACACACGATTCGCAGAAAGCAGAAAAGATGTAACAAATACGAAAGATGACGCATCGACAAGTGAACCAAGATAACGCGATGGCGACCAAAATTCAAAGAAAGACGTCGAAGGCATGCCCCAACAGGCACCGAAGCTAACGAGCACGTTACACGGACGCACCAATAAAGGCTGAAATTCACTAGTATCTTGTTCACAACGCATCTCCGTAGTAAAAATCCGTAGGGTAATCCATTTTCCTTTTTCAAGCCAAAACCTTGTTAAAAAAATCAATTGTATATTCCACCTCTCTCTAGGTGATGGTCACAAAGGCCCACCTAGGAGAGTATCATTTTCTATTACTCCCAAAACAAAGCAATAGTCAACCATCCGAGACCGGGCAGCCTGCTTTGTCTCTCCAGCTTAGGGCCCTATGATAATCAATTTATGTTAAACTAATGCAGCCTGCACCTATAAAAGAGCACTGAGAGGTCATTATCAAGGAGTTAATCAAGGGCGAGACCACCACCGCCTAGGCAACCAGAGTTGATTCCACCAATCCCACTCCTTCGACCGTCAGTACAACCACCACCACCACCACTGCAACCTTTCATTCCACTGCTACTGATCCGAGCCTATCACATGTTTTTGTTTATCATATTTTGTTGGTTTTCCTTGCTTCTAGAGGTTTACAATAAAAGAAAGAGTGAGAACAACCTCTTGGAAAAATTAAAAAAAAATGATTTGATAGGAATTTTTTCTTGACTAGTTCACCGGAGGTGAAAGGTAGAGGGAGAACCTAGTGGTAAAGGGAAGCGAAAATATGTAAATGTGAAAAGAAAAGATATGATGTGGTTGTGGAGCCATGCACCCATGATTCAAGGGTCATGAGTGGCTCATGTCATCATGGCTTTGGAGCCCTATGATGATTCAAACAAATGGGACCCAAGTGGAAGACTTGGTAAAGGAAGGAACCAGACACATGATTTTGCTGAATTTTTAAAAAATACTTCCACTCCGATCCAAGAAAAGTTGTCTTCATCAAAGTTGTAGCTGATGAGCTAGAGATTTTGGCCATATTTTTTTAATAATTTTTGCATCTTTTGTCTAGGAGATATGGCCAAAATGGCGGATGCCAGTTTTTTCAACTGTGGTGGAGACCACCCCCTCTACCTTTACACACACACACCCTTCCTTTTCCACATTGAGACCTTCTCTAAAAATCAGCCATTATTCTTCTCACCCTCCTCTCCTTCCTCCTCTCTCTTAAGCTCAAAAACCCATCAAAATTCCTCTTCTAATCACCTCTCAAGTCATGCTTAATCTTGTTGTAATTCATAAGTTCTCATTCAACCCCTTTCTATTATTACTAGATATGTATTGATTTTATGTAGATTCTTTACATTTTAAAATAAGGAAGCTCTTGGACTCAAGCTATGGAGGAAGGAGTGAATTGGTCAACAAATCACTTGGAAGGAGCTTCTTCATTGGTTGAATGTCCCTAATCAAGCTTTATTTGTACAAATTACACTTGGATCTTAAACTCACTCCTAATCACTGATTGGAATGTGATTTGCTTATCCTACTCCTAAGTACAGAACTAAAAAAACATAAGAAATTGAATCAAACAAAACACACGATGGATTTCGGGTGAGATTTTAGTACTCAATCAAATTAGAGAAATTGAAGAGCAAAAATGCTTTAACACATTCACTCACAGCTCCCTAAATCTCCTAAGAGAGGATCTAGCCGGTCCGCTGGCTCTAGACTCCACTAAGCTCTAAACCCTTGTCTAGCAGCCTAACTAAGGTGTAAAATGGATTTGTGGATTGATCTTTTTTGAGGAGTCTAATTGCGCACTCGGTCACTCATCACCTAAGGTGCATTCCCCGGCAACGGCGCCAATGTTTGCGGGTCACCGCGATGGACGTCCATAGAATAGCTCTCAAGCATCAGCATATTTATCAATACAGGGGAAGCGACTCGGATGAGGCATGGGAACTCACTAGGATGTCAATCCTAATGAAGTGAACTCGAAGAGGTGCAACTTACTGACTCTACAAGCAAACCAAACGCATTACCGCCAAGTAATTTGCCTATGTCCTCCTACATCGTTCTTCAGTCATCACGCCCGTTTACCATGCAAATCATATCGGAATCGCACGAAACTTGAAGGGAAGCTACAAGGGATTATCAGGAACATTTCCTATCACTGTCACAGCATTTTGGAGAGGTACAACGATCGCGATCGTTCGTCCCAAAGTCAGCAAAAACAGCAAATAGATGATCCTAATGGGTCGTTTTAGGGTCCCTAAAGCCTCTCCTAGGGTCAAAACAACATAAAACACGCATATAGACACTCAAAACAACGATTTAAAGCCTCAAACCCGTAGTTGAAACCTACACCGAATCTTGAATGATTACACTTGAATGAAAGAGCAAGAGGAGAGGAACACAATGCAATAATCAAATCCGAATTTGGATTACCATGGCCACAATGGCGAAGATTACAAGTTTGAACAAGAAGGAGCTCTCAAACGTACGCTGTCCTCTCAGTTCTCCATTAAAAATATTATATCAAACTTCTAAAAAATGACCTTTATAGATTAGGTCTTTACAAAATAGCTTGTCCGGCCATAAGCTCCCAAACCTGTAACTTGCTCTCTAATATACAAATGCTCCCACAAGAATAATCATACATCCTTTGACAATTTCTCGGCTTAGAGATGCTTCTTTACAAAAGAATTTTACAATGGTTTCTCAGACAAATATGATCCTCGGGCAACGGCCGCTGGTTGCTTCGTCCGCCAAACACGGCGCCAATGTTTGCAGGTAGCCGCAACGAACGTCCATAGCATAGCTCTCAAGCATCAACATATTTATCAATACAGGGGAAGCGGCTCGGATGAGGCATGGGAACTCACTAGGGTGTCAATCCTAATGAAGTGAACTCGAAGAGGTGCAACTTACTGACTCTACACGCAAACCAAACGCATTACCGCCAAGTAATTTGCCTATGTCCTCCTACATCTTTCTTCAGTCATCACGCCCGTTTACCATGCAAATCATATCAGAATCGCACGAAACTTGAAGGGAAGCTACAAGGGATTATCAGGAACATTTCCTATCACTGTCACAGCATTTTGGAGAGGTACAACGATCGCGATCGTTCGTCCCAAAGTTAGCAAAAACAGCAAATAGATGATCCTAATGGGTCGTTTTAGGGTCCCTAAAGCCTCTCCTAGGGTCAAAAAAACATAAAACACGCATATAGACACTCAAAACAACGATTTAAAGCCTCAAGCCCGTAGTTGAAACCTACACCGAATCTTGAATGATTACACTTGAATGAAAGAGCAAGAGGAGAGGAACACAATGCAATAATCAAATCCGAATTTGGATTACCATGGCCGCAATGGCGAAGATTACAAGTTTGAACAAGAAGGATCTCTCAAACGTACGTTGTCCTCGCAGTTCTCCATTAAAAAGATTATATCAAACTTCTAAAAAATGACCTTTATAGATTAGGTCTTTACAAAATAGCTTGTCCAGCCATAAGCTCCCAAACCTCTAACTGGCTCTTTAATATACAATTGCTCCCATAAGAATAATCATACATCCTTTGACAATTTCTCGGCTTAGAGGTGCTTCTTTACAAAAGAATTTTACAATGGTTTCTCAAAAAAATATGAGCCTCGGGAAACGGCCACTGGTTGCTTCGTCCACCAAACACGGCGCCAATGTTTGCAGGTCGCCGCAACGGACGTCCATAGCATAGCTCTCAAGCATCAACATATTTATCAATACAGGGGAAGCGACTCGGATGAGGCATGGGAACTTACTAGGGTGTCAATCCTAATGAAGTGAACTTGAAGAGGTGCAACTTACTAACTCTACAAGCAAATCAAACGCATTACCGCCAAGTAATCTGCCTATGTCCTCCTACACCGTTCTTCAGTCATCACGCCCGTTTACCATGCAAATCATATCAGAATCGCACGAAACTTGAAGGGAAGCTACAGGGGATTATCAGGAACATATTCTATCATTGTCATAGCATTTTGGAGAGGTACAAAGATCGCGATCGTTCATCCCAAAGTCAGCAAAAACAGCAAACAGATGATCCTAATGGGTCGTTTTAGGGTCCCTAAAGCCTCTCCTAGGGTCGAAACAACATAAAACACGTATATAGACACTCAAAGCAAGGATTTAAGGCCTCAAACTCGTAGTTGAAAACCTACACCGAATCTTGAATGATTACACTTGAATGAAAGAGCAAGAGGAAAGGAACACAATGCAATAATCAAATCCGAATTTGGATTACCGTGGCCGCAATGGCGAAGATTACAAGTTTGAACAAGAAGGAGCTCTCAAACGTACGTTGTCCTCTCAGTTCTCCATTAAGAAGATTATATCAAACTTCTAAAAAATGACCTTTATAGATTAGGTATTTACAAAATAGCTTGTCCGGCCATAAGCTCCCAAACCTCTAATTGGCTCTCTAATATACAATTGCTCCCATAAGAATAATCATACATCCTTTGACAATTTCTCGGCTTAGAGATGCTTCTTTACAAAAGAATTTTACAATGGTTTCTCATAAAAATATGATCCTCGGGCAACGGCCGCTGGTTGCTTCGTCCGCCAAACATTGTCTTTCATCCGCTTCATCAACTATGATAACAAAATACAGTGAGAGCTGGCTATCCACAAGCACTTCCCTCAAAAGCATTCAAGCTATCACATACTTGGTTACTATCTCTAGCTCCATGCAATCCTCAAGCGTAATCACGTTTCAAACCTCTATTGCAAGAGGTATTTGAAGGGAAAAGTGGGCCTGAAGAAGGAGATGTAGGTCTCATAGCTAGAGGAGAGAGAGAGTAGATGTGGAAGCCTTAGAGAAAGAAAAGAGGAGAGAAAATGTCAGCACGTTTTTTGCAAGACCCCCTTTTAGGGAGGGGGAGATAGTAGCCTCTAGAGAGAGAAAGAGTGGGTTTTTACCCCAGATTTATGGAGAAAGGTTCAAATTTTCTTGTTTTCTAATTTTATTAATAAAGAAAAGACTCCTCCACCTCTACGCCTATACGTTTGACCACTCACTTAAAGGACCTATCACACCCACCATTTTAGTCCACATGGCATTCCCCCATTTGCTCATTCCTTAATCCCCATTTTAATCCCGTGTCAAGGCCCTATTATACCCCATTCCCTTCCTAATGTGAATACTACATTTATTTATCCATGGCCATGTTCTGCCTATGGCAGGATTCCCTATAGTTTGGTTAATTCTTAGATGACTTTCCAAGATTGGATTACCAAGGTGTTTGGACCTTATCTAAATAATTTTATCAGGATGTTTATGGTTGATATATAACGCTACAAAGCAGGGAAAAATAGTGGGGCCTAGCATCGGACGGGATATATTATGCGGCGGGACAACAAAGCAGGGAAAAATAGTGGGACCTAGCATCGGATGACCACGAGCTTCAGCCGGATGGGGAGAGCGAAGACAAGACGGGAGCCATGGGCAACAATCAATGCAATGCAAGCTATGGTAATGGCTGATCAACCACTTGCAACGAGAATAGTGGCAAGAGAGTCTCGAATGACTGAGAGCTGCCAAACACTCAACAGGTGAATCACCACAGCACTGAGCCCAAGCGCCCAATCATGGCACTCAGGATGTGTTGGGCCAAAATTTCTTGTGTATATTTCACTACAAAGGGCACCATAAACTGGGAATATAATCAGCTTTTGAAACATTGGGGCCCAGCATCTTTATGCTCTTATACAAGATCTGGCACACTATCAATTTGTTCCTATCTTGTTAAAAGCAGAAGTATATCACCCTTCACCTCCGCTAAACATATCTGCATAAAAACAAAAAGTTTAGCATCTATATAGGAAATGTTATCCTTGGAATAGTGAAAATGTTACAATAAAAAAGTACCCAGTAAATCAAGTGTAGTGTAGGTTACTATAATACGCAAATAATTATGTTGACTTGTAAGGTCCTTAACACTAGAATGGTAACAGGACACTTTTATGTCCTTGGACACTTTTGTGTCCTGTTAAGTGACCATTTTGCTTGAATTATTTGAAGAGTATGAAAATGAATTTCTAGGTGCTATATATCCACAAAGTTGCCTTATAAGATGAAAAAAACTTAGCATTTTTTTTTTAGTATCGATCTCACCATTAACCTTACTCTTGCACAACATTTTTGAACCTGAACTATGTGAAAAAACGGGTTCTGTGTTTTGCTTTTTTTCAATTTTTGGCAACTATACCACTCTAAACTTCATGTTTGTGAGGTTTAGATGGCTAGAGGTTATGCCTTCATAGTTCTCAACATGGTTTGATGCTTGTAGGGAGAGCTAAGTGTTAAAATTGAAAGTTATGACCAATTTACAAGAATTGCATAATCCTGTTTTTTTTGCCAAAATTAGCACTTTTATGATTTTTTTGGTGGCTTTCTTGATATCCAAATTCAATTTTGATTGTGTAAGTGTAATGTATAACATAAAGCTAATCTTCCTTGAGTTTTGGGGGACCTAATGTGCTATATAGCATAGTATATGATGATGGTTGAGTTTTTTGATTGCTGAAGAATATGATACATTTTAGAGTAGCAAGTATAACTTTCTCAATATTGCTAGTTTCTTAGGCCAATTGTGTGTATTTTGTAGGTGGTGACCATATCTAATCATAGACTACAAACTTGGCTAGATATTGAGTAGTTTCTATGGGTTTCTAAAGGTCATAATGCTAAACCCAGTTTTTTCATGTTTGTTGTATTTAGCACTTTATCATTGCCCCCAAGGTTCCAATTGTAAGAGATCCATTATCCTTTTGACATGCTCCATGGCTCCTTTTGAATCCAGAGGCCCAAAGGGAACTAAGAAAACGAGTATATAGTATCTGTATTGAGCGTGACTATAGAAACTTTGATGATAGGTCCGCACAATGGCAAAAATGCAACTTTTTGTACCTTTTTTTTTGCCCAAAAAAAAATTAGTGAGTTAAAAGCAACCACATGTTTTTCTCACCAACCCATTGAAGTTCATGGGGCATTTTATCTCATGTCCTATAAAAATCTCCACTCTTATTTATATGCAATCAACCGTAAGAAATTGTTGTTTTGGGCAAAATGCACTGGTCCATCAACTTTGGAGGCTTGTAGTGACCAAGGGATGAGAAAAATTACAAGTTTCTCATTTTTTCCATATGTAGTAGTCATTGAACTATAAGGTCATGAAAGGATTTTTCAAAATGAGTGAATCTACTATGGTTTTGGAATTTTTTCCCAAAACCCTGAAAGGACACTTTTATGTCGTGTTAGGTTACCATTCTAGTGTTAAGCAACCCAATGAGGATATTAGAGGGTATTGTCTTTCATCCACTTCATCAACTAAGATAACAAAATACAGTGAGAGTTAGCTATACACAAGAACTTCCCTCAAAAGCATTCAAGCCGTCACATACTTGGTTACTATCTCCAGCTTCATGCAATCCTCAAGCGTAATCATGTAACCAACTTGTCCATTAAGCCTGCAATCGAATTCCTCAACAACCCTCTTAGCTTCAGACATTGTGGCCACTATTTGAGGTTGTGAGCGGCCAAGTTTTCCTTTTGTTGTGTACCATGGTTCCATTAGATATTGTCTAACTTGTGTTGTTTTTTCTGAATTAAATTATCTGACAACAATTAAAATTTGGTTCTACTCTAATCAACTAATGGGTGCCACAAGAATTTCCTCTACAAGTTTCGCATCCCTTTCATCCACATTTCCCATGATCTCATCCCTTTCTCAATAGAAGACGAATAGTTCCAAAGAATCCTTGTGATCCGCATTAACCAAAAGGAGGCAATTCTTACTGGGGATGCCCATAGGATGTGGAGAAGCCAAGCAAAGAAAGACCCTTTAAAAGATCCACGTAGAGACAAACACTCCACTCTACTCAAACCTCTACCTTCTTTGGCATGGTCTACTCTCGTTGCCTTTGCTTTTTATGTCGCTATCTTTTGGAATTTTTGTGGAAATTTGTGGTGTTTGCATTCTTCAAATCAATATTAGACAATCAAGGTAATCAATGAGTAGAGCATCTGTATTGAGTGGTGTTTCTCTTCTACAATGTAACATTATCATTGAGAGAAGTTCTACGAAATAAGATCAAGATCAATAAGGGTGCATTCAAACTGCACATGAAACATATATGCCATTTTTCACCCAAAAATAACGAGAATGCTTGCATTGTCCACTATGGCCATCACACACAATAGTGGAAAAGCACATTGCTGCAATCTGTAGACTCATGTGATTCTTTGCAGCAGGTGTGCACATGCCATGGGTGGGTTGCGTAGGTTGGAACATCACTGAGATCTCGTAGGCGTGAGTGCTCATTCCAACGAAGCATGGTTAAGACCAAAGCATGTGCATTCTGAACCCCTTCAAGTTACACATTCTGTGTTATTGGTCCACATAGGAGAAAGTCATTATGTGTATGGTAGTGTGAACCTAGCCTAAATAAAGATCATAGTTGGTGAGACATTCATGCCCCATATAGTAATGGGGCAAGAGAATCATCACATTTTTCAACCAGAACTATAGCAAAGAAAAATTTGTGCGTGAATGGGAATACCCATTAAAAAGGATGTCTCATTCATGCTAGTGGAGATGAGCTAAGAGTTGAAGTCTATTAGGTCGGAAAATAGTTTGCCTAAATAGCATATATATAGTTAGAATGGAGTCTTGATAATCTTGGGTGCCTAGATGTACAATGCACAAGTGAAACCCTAGGTGTAGAACATCGTGGTGAACAACTCATTGTGTAGAGACTCTCTTGCTACGAGAGATAGCTCAGTACTATTTGGCAATCATGGATGTGGTGTGCCTAAGCTTGTAATGATTTATCAAATAGTATGCCTCAATAGCATATATAGCTAGAATGGAATCTTGATAATCTTGGGTGACTAGTTAATGCACAAGTGAACCCTAGGTGTAGAACATCGTGGTGAACAACTCATTATGTGTAGACTCTCTTGCTACGCGAGTTAGCTCAATACTGTTTGGCAATCATTGATGTGGTGTTCCTAAGCTCTCTATGCTCATAAGACCCTATTACTAATGCAATGCTCTAATTTTCTCACTACTTGTCTCTCCTATTCTTAATAGGGCTTATGTATGCATGTGACTAAACTAGGAACAATTACTAATCGATGCTTAATATCTCTCTTTTTCTCTTTTAAACACTCTCTTGTTCCGGCATTCTCATGCATGATTTGATTTGAGGTTAGGATACATGGATAAAGGGGAACTTGTGTCCAAGATAGAAGTGTTTAAATCTTCTTCTCTTGCTTTTCGCTTGCGGTTGATAGTTGCTCCATAATCACAGTAATATCTGTCTATTCTTCTAGTTGTCTATGGTTAACCTCTTGCAAATTTTTGAACTCCTCCTAGGATTGTTCATGCAATCCATTTTACTCTTCTAAAAAACATTTCCACCTTGGGTCGTGTAGTCAAGTAGTGGTGTGTACTTTCCATATCATGGATACGTTGTTGTCGGCTGCATGAATCATTCTTCATCTTGTCGATGATGAGGTGAGAAAAACTTGTGTAATCTTCAATGTCCTTCATGGGGCCCATTTGTGATGTGTCGGCTTCCCTTTGTCTATCCATATCTGTTAACCCTCACGGCACACGGACACCCATCACCTACGATGGACGCGTATTATGTATTTGGTAGAGTCAGGTACCGGGCTTGTCGGACCAATAGGGAAAGGTAGAGTGATCTCCGATGAGAGGCGCACTTTAACTTGGACATTCAAGGGATTAGTTGGTTAAGCATGGGCGCCCAAGTGTGAATGGGGTGAGCTCCTATAAAAGCCAACTAAACCTAATTTTTACTCATTCTCTCATTTGTGCAATTGAAGAGTGCTCTTGCTCCATCTCCATCTTCTTCTTCTTCTTCACCTCCTTGTGTGTGTGTGTGTGTGAGAGAGAGAGAGAGAGGGAGAGTGTGTGTGCGATCGAGCATTACGAAGGCACGACGGCGGCGAAGCGGTTGAGCGCGGCACGACTGCAGCTTCTTCTTCATCGCGGCGAGGAATCCACCATGAAGGCGAGCGTAGAGCGGTGAGTGACACACCCTTTGTTTTCTTGAGCTTGCTAGTTTAGGCTTGTTGTGTGCTTGGAGCCGTTTGTGGCTCGCATACGGTGTATTGGCAAGTCCCTTGCTTCGACAGTGCGGCAAGGAGCGCACATTTTTGGCGCCGCTGCCGGGGATATGCCCTACACTAAGCTCGGTTAGCACTTTACGCTTCCTTGTGGTGCAATTTCTATCATAGGAAAGGCGGGGAAGGGGTGTGTGGAGATTTCTGTTTTTTGCGTTTTCTGCAATTTCTGCGTTTTCTGCGTTTTGAGATAGATCGGGATCGGGATCATTTTCCCAAGCCCAAGCCCAAGCCCAAGCCCAAGCCCAGGCCCAGGCCCAGGCCTCAGTCCTCAGTCTTATGATATATACTAGACTCACTCTTATATATATACCCTACTCCCTCAAGAGAGAATGAGAGCATGTGGGACAAGTCCTCCACTCTCCTCCTTTCTCTTCCCACTTGCACCCTTAGACTTTCTAGTTTGGGCCTAGTTCCCTACTGGAAATTGACAGTTTTAGGGATTCCGAGGGCATAGAGTGACCAAACGGAGGGCTGTAAAGCACGGCACGACCCTCTGACCGATACGCTCGTTTCGAGCTATCACACGGCCCATTCCACGACACGCTCTAAAAAATCTAGCAAAAAAACAAACAAAAAACACGCTAAAAACTAGTCACAAGGCCTCCTAGAGCAGCTTTTTGACACCTTAGGGTATCAAAAGCACATGCACTTACGCTCTGGGCGGGTGCTAGAACACGAGCATATTGAGGGTGCCTCTGTTCATACGGACACCCATTACCCATCCACGATAAGCTCTAGACCCTCAGCGGGGACACAAGGTAGCACCACCCAAGACCCTAAAATAGCCGCTAGTGATTCCTCCTCCGACTCAGAAATCATGGAAGCATACCCTACCCAAAACACTGAGAGAGAAGGCCATGCACCTCCCGAAGCTCCACAGCCTAGTACTAGTATGTTTAGCCGTTTCATGGAAACATTAGGTAGAGCTACTCGCTCGGAACCTGATGCAAATGAAGCACACGAAGGGGGTGGGGAAGTGGACTCTCCTTTCACATCGCACGTGGACCCCACACCCCCAAAGAGTGTCCATGTGGATATCCTACCAACTTCTTACCAAGAAGGCCCTGTTGAGCTGCCTCCTTCAGAAGTTCCCTCTAGAGTACCGTTGGTGGCAAGTAAAACCACGGGGAGCAACATTGCTTCTACCTCACAAGAAACCGTTAACACGTCGACTCTAGAAGGATTGTTCATTAATGATCATTGGACATACGACCTCCACACTGAGGTGTTGACGGATCTACACTCTGGCCACGCCTACCATGTAGGATGGATAGAGATTGTACAATCCACCTCTAGTGCCACGAGCATCGAAGATCAACAGAAAATGATCTGTAATGTTATCCATGGCATTATTCAATCAGAAAGGCAAAACCGAGGGGTAAATATACTCTCAACTGGCCCCATGAGATTTCTGGATACGAGCAAGGCTCAACAGCCTACTCTATCTCAAATGGAGACTCCTCTAATGAGCCCCATGGACCCATCTTACGTCATTTCACCTGGGGTCTCTATGCAATCTGAGCCTCCGAGCGAAAACTTTAGCTTCCCTAACTTGGCTCAACCCTCTATTAAGGAAAACACAGTGCTCACTCCAGGGATAAGCCTGACAGAGAATGTACCGATGACATCTACGGTTAGCGCAGTGCCACTACCTAGTGTCGTAGTACCTAATATGGGGCCTCGACCGTATGTGCCTCTAGCCCCTTATGCACACATGGCCCCCACACCTCCAATTGTACCACTTGCTTATGCTCCTCGAGTGCCGCTCCCTAGCCCTTATCCGAGTGGACCTATGCCCGGTTATGTTCCATATCCTGCATCATCCACACATATGCCAAGACCGGTACCCGTTCCTCTCCCACATATGATTCCAAGAGTACCTCCACCGGCCCTGCCTCCTCACATAGGTGACTTGGCAGCGTTTGCTCAAACCATAGGTCGATCTATCGCGGAAAATATGCGTCATGCATCTGATAGAGAGCCTAGAAGTAAGGCAGTACAAATTGCCAAACTCACGCAAAAATTCAATGGGGACGAAGATGCTAGGAAACACATTGAAGTGTTTGAACAAGTATGTGATTCCTTAGGGGAACGCAACGAACTACATAAGTGCAATGCCTTAAGCTTGACATTAAGTGGGAAGGCTGGAGATTGGTATAGGACCCTAAGGGTGGACGAGAAAACAATCTACCCTACCCTTCGAAGGTTGTTTCTAAAGGAGTACATACGAGAAGGTGTGCTTTGGGGTGTAGCATCTCAGCTACAGAAGGCCGAACGTAAGGAAGGAGAGTCAGTAAGGGACTTCATTAGTCGTCTAAAGCACTTAAACTCTCGTTGCCCTGTAAATGAGCGCTTCAACAATAACCAACTGCTTGATCGATTCATTCGAGGGTTGAGGAATGAAGGAATCTATAATGGACTAGTGATTAGAGGTATCACAACCTGGGAAGATGTCACTGCCAATGCAATCCAATTAGAGGACAACTTGATGATAGCAGGCATGAGGGTGTCTACTGACACGAGATCCACTAGCTCACAAGCCATTGAGTATGAACCCATGACTGCAAAGCCCATTGCCAATGAGCCAAAGGTATTTGAGACATTCTTGGCAGACCTCACCAAGGCAATCCAAGAGTCTCTTAAGGATAATCGACCCCCTCAAAATAGTCACATGTATCCAAGAAGGGAGCAACAATGGTGTTCCATTTGCTTAGGTCCACATAGCACTAGTGAGTGCCCTACGTTTAGAGTAAAATTTAATGGAACTTGCAACGCATGTGGTAGGTATGGTCACCAAGCTAAGGATTGTTTAATGATCAAACGTATGATGGCAAATAGACCACCTGTAGCTTGGACGGATGCACCTCGAGCTCCTGTATTGATGCCTGCTCCACCTGTTGAGCAACTACCGCAACACATGGTCCCTAGATCTCAAAATGTTGTACAAGCTACACCGTTACCACCTCCTGTGCTAGGACCGCAGCCCCCGCATCCAAGAGTCGCCCCTATGAACCAAGTGGGTTGCGAGCCATCAAATGCTTATGAAGATGGCTGTGAGGAGGAAATAGACACTAGTATTGCCTACGGACTTGATACATTGGAAGAATGTCCTATATACTACATGGAAGATTGTTGGGGACAAGTCAAGCCGGTTTATCAAGCTACTGCTCTCGCATCCAGAGGTCAAAATATCAACACCCAGGCTAGGAGGCCACCTCTTCAATGCTACGAGTGTGGTGGACCACATCGAGTAGCGGAGTGCCCTATTAGGCTGCAAAAGAATGCTGCACAGATGCAAATGAATCAAGGGAGCACGTTTGCAATGCCAATACTCACATGTAATCGTTGTGGCATAGATCACTTGATTGCCCAATGCCCCTATAACCCAAATGCGCCTAAAATCACACCCCTGAATTTGGTCGAAATTGCTAGTGTGACATCGCCAATACCACCCGTCGCACCCGCTTATGCGATTACACGGTCCATGCTTCAAGGGCCAGGACATATCCTCGAAGAGAGAGATACCGCGTCAATTATCCAAGCAAAGAAAAAGAAGACACGAAGGAAGAAGTCGCAGAATACGGAAAATTCAAAGCCAAGTTCCAAAACAAACATAGGAACAGGAGATGACCCCGTGTATATGAATGACCTCGAGGATGATTCAGATTCAGTCGAGACAATGGAGACTAGAACCAATACCACAAAGGGAAAGACCGACAAAGAAAACCGTAACATGGAACCAAATGAAAACGAATAAGAGAAAACCATAAAGAGCCTCTGAAAACACCACAAGTGTTTCCAAATCCAATCCAAGACCCCCAAGATAAACCGCAGGGGCAAAAAGGGAAGAATCGTAAAAAGAAGATTGGGACGTACCCAAACCCTGTAGACGAGATTAAGCAGGTGAAACATCTAAGAGGTTTAGTGGAGGAGACTCAAAGGAAACTAGAACCAGAACCCATGCATGTCAAAATTCATGACACAGTGTTTCCTACGCAAGTTCATCCACCCCACATGAACCATAGACCGTTAGCCATATCTAGTATCATCCAAGAAGGGAGTGAGGACAGGACATCAGAAAGTGAGCATACACCCTTCTTGTTGGAAAGGATGTTTAACGAAGGAATACCTGATCCCATTGAGTAATATGAGATTCCATCCTCACCAGTTCCTAGTCAAGGACCTACACCTTGCAAAACGCCAATGAATGTTGCCAAACTAGTGGATTTCATGTCTTCTGAGGTCCGAACCACGATCATAGCAAAGCTGTCTGGAGATCCTGAGTTATTCCTTGCACTTCGAGCATTCCTTAACGGAGAGCTACAAACGGGATTACCGCAGTGTGCGCAACCAAATAGGCCTGACTCGATTATGATTGATGAGGAAAATCATGTGCAATCACTTGACTTAGATGGACACGAGTCTGTGATCGAGGTACCCATTAACGAATTAGGGCAGCATTTTGAAGGCGACGAGTCTAATGCGACCCTACCCATCACTACCAAGGGATTAACTATAAAGGGAATTCTTGATGGTGGTGCGGGAGTTAGCATCGTTACAAAAGATTATTGGGAATCCATGGGAAAACCCCGCCTCAGTGTTACTAACATTGTGGTAAAGATGGCAAATGGTACCATAGCCAAACCTATGGGGATGCTCAAGGATCTTAAGATCAAAGTTCTAGGACACAAGGTACGACATACGTTCATTGTAATGGATTTCTCTAAACACCTTATGTCATATGAAATGATTTTAGGACGACCATTCATGAGGGAAGCACAAATGGTTCACGATTGGTCTAAAAATCATGTCTATTTGCAATTCCAAGACTCTGTCCTTAGAGTGGATTTGGTGACTGGTAAGGTACACCCCTTAGGGAGTAAAACCATTATTGATCATCGCTCTGACACCACAGTTCACTCGGCCCCACTACAATATTGTTACACTTGTAAGAAGGATACAGACATTGGCCAAGATTCTCCTTACATGGATGTGTTACCGGGTATGACGGAATCAGACAATGTGGATTGGGTCCACCTAGCATCAACCATAGACACTTGGGGAAATAGGGGGATGACCTGGGTAACACCTGAGGGGGATGAAATGCCTATACCCTTAAATATGCTACAAGCAATGCATATCGCTTTCGACAAGACTCATCCTAATGTAACGAAGAAAACATACAAGTGGGTCCCTAAAGCTTCTTTAGCGACCATAGCTAGTGCTAAAAAACGGAAACCTAGTAAGAACCGTACCACTCACTCCAAGAAATGTAAAGAAACACTGCGTTGGATTCCTAAACGACTATTGGAAGCCCAAGGATACTATCAAGGAAATGATCAAATCTGGGTGCCAAAACGTAGATTGTGCTCTTACCTATCACCTGACCCAAGTGAGCCCAATCCTGTGGCTCCAAAACAAATTGAAAATCGCGGAAAGGAAAAAATCATGGAATGTTACACACCCGTTCTAGAGCTAGTTTGGGTACCAAAGAAAGAACGATTTGTTCCACCTAGCTCAGGAAGGGGGAAATCAAATGAAGCTTCTTGCTCTTCATGTAATTCCTATATGCAAATAGAAGCTTTACACAACCTCCACCTACCATGTACATATCCATCCAAGCACGAAAGAGTTTGCACCTTCCGGGTAAGTTCACCACCTACAACAACTTCAAATAAAATCCTGGGAGAGTACCTTACCACCCTTACAACTTGACGAGGCACCTAGGGTAATAGAAAACTACTGGCAAAAATCCTCACCTATTATCAACTGGAACAATTGGTTTCAAAGGGTGACAAGCTCATTTCAAACGGTATGATCTACCCAAGGAAGGGGGGAGTGTTTGCTGACAGTCATCATTCATTTGTTTCCCTCTCAACCTTTTTCCCTGACCTCTCAATTCCAATCTTAGGGAATGTACATATAAAGCTTTATACTGAAAAAAATAAATAAAGAGCAAGAGCAATTAGCAAACGAGTATGCACATTAAAGTCAAAACATTGACTCAGACCTACACATGTCACATTTGGTACAGTGAAACAGAAACCTATGCCATGAAACACCTTTGATCCTCATCACTTGAGTGATGGAGGGTAGGTAAGATTAGTACGATAGGAGTGTTTCTGTTTTAGAGTTGAGTGATTAGCGAAGTTCTCTTTTCCCACTGATGTGCCTCCTAGAGGTATTGTTTGTGTTTCATAGTGTGTACAGGAGCGTGTTGCTATTGATAGGATTTGGACCTTCATGGAACCTTTCTCTCGTTCACACTTCAAATCAAGCGCGACCATCAACACAAACAGGTGTTTCTTGTCCATTAGCATTGCCCTTATCTTTTTTGCATCCATGTTTGTCTGCTTTGATTGTGACTGGTAGCATAATATTCAGTGCATTTGCTTAGTATTAAACATTTAATTCAATGCAATCTTTTGTCATAATCACTTGTCTAGGTTTAAAAATCAAGCAGTCCGACTAAGCTAGTTTGACCAAGCTAGGTATTAGAAATCTTCTCTTAATACCATGGGGAATGCCTTCCTAATAAGCAATGGTTACTTAGGTTCTTAATCCGATTTAGGCAGCATTGTATGAAATGTACTAGGGCTTTCTAGTGGGCTTAACCCTATTGACCTTTAGCTTAAGTATTATAAAGGGAGTTTACTAATGTGATGAGCCTGGGGAATGTAACAGTGTTATATGACCCCCCAAAGTTACAAAATGTAAATGCTGAAAATGAACAAACAAAAAATTAAAGTGCCACAATGTAAAATTTTAAGCTGGAAGAGAAATCTCGGCTTGATTTGGTACTTCACTCACATGTATTGCCTATGGTACTAGAGCCCTAGAGGTTCCCAGTGTGGGCGCTTTTCCTTGAAAAGCAAAAAACCCAAGGCATACAAAATAAGCACCCACTTCATAATTGAATCACTGTGAAAAGACTTTGGGGGGTCAAAGAAAAAGTAATCAGTCAGGCGATGATTTCATGAGAAATTCCTTTTATGGTAGCTTAACTACAAGGTTTTCTAGATATAGCCTCTAGTCAGCCCTTGAACATGAATACTTGGCTCTCGCGATTAAACAACTTAATTGACCACAGAAAATTAAGAAGCTTACCCATGGTATTAATATTCGATCTCTAGTGCTTTTCGACCGTCAAATTAGCGACCCCAGACTTGTTTAATTTTTTGCCTTTACATCTGTTTATGCATTTGATTACATTGCAATTTAATGTTCATTGCTAACAAATTGTTTGAAATTCTTTGACCAATCAATTTGTCTACCTAAAACTGCATATGCTTTTTAAGAGAATGCAATTACTGTGCCAATCTTGTTTGATTTTGCAGTGACTGAAGAAGGCTAAGGACATTCATCTCAAATGCTCTTCCACCTCGACGAACCATCTTCAACTCAATAGCTTCCGAGGACGGAATCTACATCAGGAAGGGGGGCATGTTAACCCTCACGGCACACGGACACCCATCACCTACGATGGACGCGTATTATGTATTTGGTAGAGTCAGGTACCGGGCTTGTCGGACCAATAGGGAAAGGTAGAGTGATCGCCGATGAGAGGCGCACTTTAACTTGGACATTCAAGGGATTAGTTGGTTAAGCATGGGCGCCCAAGTGTGAATGGGGTGAGCTCCTATAAAAGCCAACTAAACCTAATTTTTAGTCATTCTCTCATTTGTGCAATTGAAGAGTGCTCTTGCTCCATCTCCATCTTCTTCTTCTTCTTCACCTCCTTGTGTGTGTGTGTGTGAGAGAGAGAGAGAGAGAGGGAGAGTGTGTGTGCGATCGAGCATTACGAAGGCACGACGGCGGCGAAGCGGTTGAGCGCGGCACGACTGCAGCTTCTTCTTCATCGCGGCGAGGAATCCACCACGAAGGCGAGCGTAGAGCGGTGAGTGACACACCCTTTGTTTTCTTGAGCTTGCTAGTTTAGGCTTGTTGTGTGCTTGGAGCCGTTTGTGGCTCGCATACGGTGTATTGGCAAGTCCCTTGCTTCGACAGTGCGGCAAGGAGCGCACAATATCTTCATCTTTTGCTTGTCTTGGTTCTCTTTCCTATCTCTAGGTGCTTGGTTCTTCAGCTGGTCTCCCATTTCTTGATCTTTTTTAGTTTTCTTAATTATAGCTGCTCAATCTAGAGATGTTTCTTCACGGAGATTTCTCTCCTGAGTTTGTTAAGGGATTGGTGATAATCTGGTATGCTGGACTACCAACTCCTTGGTAGTAGGTGTGGTTTCTCTCTCTCTCTCTCTCTATATATATATATATATATATATATATATATATATATATATATATCTGTTTGTTTGTTTGTCTGTCTGTCTGTCTATCTGTCTGTCTATCTATCTCTCTCTCTCTCTATATATATATATATATATATATATATATATATATATATATATATATATATATATATATATATATATATAAATCATACCAACCCTACTAGTAGTACATCTTCTTGAGGGTTCTTTGTTCTAAGTTTTTTGGGGACGGGTTACTTGAACTCCTCACAGTCTCCTCAAAGACCTCTTTCACCTCTCAAATACTTCCTTATCCCTCTCTAGCTAGTCACCTTGTTGTCATGGCTCCTCAACTTTGACAAGTGGTGGCACCTTTGCGTGCTTGCTGTTGACGGCCGGTTTTCAAAACCGCACCCGCGAAAACCACACCCTAAGAAAGGGAGGCCATATTACCCCCCCCCCCCCCCAAGTTTAACCAATAGTGGGGCGCCGCCAGTTTGGCCACACCCCTCCATTATCGCCAGAAGACGGAATCACTCTCTCTCCAACTGCTTGGCTCCACCAATATTCTCTCTCTCTCCTACTCTGCCGCTGTATCACCCGGCCCGGTGGGCACATAACACACGGTGCCTCTGTCACACCCTCCAGCGGGCCGCCACAGATATTGTATATTCTCCCTCTCTCCTCTTTCAAATATTCTTTCTCTCTCTCCCTCTGCTCGTCCACACCCTCCAGTGGGCCGTCTATCCCTATTTTTCCCCTCGTCCACATTCCACTGGCCTTATACCCCCCCCCCCCCCCCCCCCCTGTTTTCTTCCTAGCGGACCACTGGTCTCACACCCCTCTCCCCTATCAGCACTAAAACTCTATCTCTCTCTCTCTCTCTCTCTCTCGGAAGCGGTCCCACGGGCCTTAGAGGATTCTCTCTCTCTCTCTCTCTCTCTCTCTCTCTCTCTCTCTCTCTCTCTCTCTCTCTCTCTCTCTCTCTCTCTCTCTCTCTATATATATATATATATATATATATATATATATATATATATATATATAATATATATATATTTTTATTTTTTATATATATTTATTTCTTTCTTTCTTTCTCCCACCCCTATCCTCTCACCCCCCCCCCCCCCCCCCCCCCCCCCCCCCCCCCCCCCCCACAACCCTCACAGCCCCTATCTTCCCCTCTTTTCCTTGGTGGGAACCACCGCTAAGACCTAAAACCTCCCTCTCTCATACTCTCCCGTTGACCAATCTCACCCCATCCCTCGATTTCCGACGCGCTCACAGCAGTAGGTGGCCCCGCCCCTATCACCCGTCTTTTCCCCTTGCCCTCGCGGGCGCTGTGAACGTACACCACACCACACTAACCCCCCCCATCCTCTCACCCCCCTCTCCACACCCTCTCCGTCTCTCCCTCGCGCTGTGCACAGCTGCAGGTGGCCCCGCTCTCTGTCGCGCGCTCTCTCTCTGCAGCGAGTGCAAGAACACACACACACACACCAACACACACACACACACCCTAGCACACGCACGCACGCCTCTCTCATTCACCATCTCCCCCCCCCCCCCCCTCCCTTCCTCCGCCTCTGCGTTGCCAAAAGAAAGCGGAAATATATATATATATATATATATATATATATATAATATATATATATATATTATACATACACCCCCCCGTTCCCACACACGCTCGTGCACACACCTATATATACATATTCACACACGCTCCCATACACACACACACACACACACGCATAAACGCGCACACATAAAAAATACAGAAAAGGAGGATTTAATGATTATGACGACATTAACAAAGCAGGATGACCCGGATCACGCGACACCGACAACAAAAAGAACAAAGGCACCGAAGGCATGCCCCGGCTGACCCCGAAAAGACGTAGGCACTACACCCACGCACCGGCAAAGCTGCCATTCAACGGCATCTCGCGACCACAACACCATTTTCAGTAAACCGTAGGTCATTATCATCATCATTTTTCAGTTTTCACCCAAGCCTTGTAAAAAGATCCCAACTTGTAAATTTCCCTCTC
Source organism: Adiantum capillus-veneris (assembly GCF_014529385.1). Taxonomy (NCBI): domain Eukaryota; kingdom Viridiplantae; phylum Streptophyta; class Polypodiopsida; order Polypodiales; family Pteridaceae; genus Adiantum; species Adiantum capillus-veneris. The sequence continues at coordinate 18,017,457 of NC_140954.1, forward strand.
TCTAGGTGATGGTCACAAAGGCCCACCTAGAGGTTTTCATTTTTAATAACTCCCAAGACAAAGCAAGGGTCAACCAAATTGGGCCCACTGCCTTGCTTTGTCTCCCCGATTAACTTACCCTAATCAAGCTAGATTACCCTAATCTAAAGCAGCCAACACCTATAAAAGGGCACTGAGAGGTCATTATCGGGGGACGGGGGGCAGTTCATGAGAGGTCAACACTTGGTAGAGTTTTAGTGGGAGGAATTTACACTATTGGCATCACAGGGAGGGGACTTGTGTGATGGTTTATTTTGGGAATTGCACCATGTGAAGGGAGCTATGTCCACCTCTCGACTCCAATGGTCGATGCACACACACATACACATTCTTGGTAGTAAGTTTCATATTATCGAGTCTTCTTTAGAGAACGCACCAAGTAGATTCACCATCTCTTCTCCCTATCTCTCTATCACCATGGTGTGTCACCTCGCCAGAAGGAAGGTCATTGTAAATATGGCAAGAAATAATTCTCCCTCACACCTCCGAGGGATTTCATCATTTGTCAAAGCTCTCTCTCTCTCTCTCTCTCTCTCTCTCTCTGTGTGTGTGTGTGTGTGTGTAAGTTTTCAGTGTTCACATCACCGTTTTCTGTGTCCTAGCCGCTCAAAGCTAGGTGGTGTCCCTTGTTCGCTTTACCGTGACCGGCTCGAGGCGTGCATTAACTCCTGGCATTTTAGAGGCCATCGAGGTCCGTGTCTCACTTTGCCCCCGTTCATTTGGTGTCCCCACTGAGGAAGGCTTCTAAGAAACATTCATTTTACAATGCTGAAAGCAACGCACCTCATCAATCATGGACGAATGGCTGAAGGAATTTTCTAGCTGCAGGACGAAAGAGGAGGAGACTAAGGAGGCACTAGCTGCCTTCGTTGAAGGACTACTGCCAGGCTATAGTGTCGTCAGTATTCAAGAGGTAAGCTCCCCATCTTGTGTTTCTCGTTCGAACCAAAAATTGAGAGCATTAGGTGGGAGGTCTATGAAGTGCTATCACTATAGTCAACCAAAACATATTGTCAATGAGTGCCAGCAACAAAGGCAGCGAAGGGGCTAAAATCGTCTACATCGACATTCACCGTGAAGAAGCCATCCATATCAAAGGAGGAAAGAAAACGGTAAGGACTCTCTTCCTTAAGGAAACTTCAATCAAAGTTATAACCTTTACTACAAAATGGCCTAAAGGAGCTGCTCCAGCCAAAGGTAAGGAAAGGCTAAGCTAGTCTGGAAACACATGACCCCAAAGGGAGAAGCATCTGGCCAAGCAAGTGCTTCAAGCTCAGAGAGTGGGGTCGTACCCAGCTTGCCAAAGAGGAAGTCATCCGAAGCTAAGCGGCGAAAGGTCGCCTACCGATTCGCGCGACGCATGCGAGTACTACTAGTCCACTTTGACAATCCTGAAGAAGAAGTGGTAAGAAGGTTCCCATGTACTAAGGAAGAGTGTTTCGGCTACTGCTCTTACTGTTTTGGAAGACGGGTAGAGGGTCTTCCTCCTCTCCCTGTACAACTTATCCTGAAGAATCTCTCCACCATGGGTGAAACCCAGTGGGCTGGAGACGAGTTGCAGCTGAATGGATTGGAATTCATGTAACATGCCGACTACTATAATTATCTATAGTTGTTGCTAGCCAAAACGTTGGGAGTGGTCAGACGAGTCACCATCACCCCGTACGTGCTGAGCGACGAAGGAAAGGTAGAGCCCATGAAAGGGGACGACCTCCTGTGGATGTGCCGACTCATCAACACTGGCACGATAAGAGTATAAGTAAGTACTCCACCCTCTGTGCATGATGGAAAACGGGCCGACAATATTCCCGTTTAAATTCCTGTAGCATATGTATGTGAATATCTATGTAGATAGGAAAATCTTCTACCAAGAGAAGATCGTGTACCTATTCGGTGCAGCGGTGCTAGGAGGAATCCTTAATTCCCCAAACCCTATCATTATCCCCATATTGGATTACCACCATTCCTTCAATGTTTCTATCTTTATCTTGTTTTAATCTATCCACCCAACTCTGTAAAAAGCCGCTATCAGCTGCTACTATTGTTAGTATAATATAAAAGAAAAAAAAAGTTTGTAATTTCCTAAGTCACTACCATGGCAAGTGTTTCTTTCCCCATGTTCAGTGGAAATAAGGGAGAAAATCTCACCACCGACTTTCTGGATGATTTCGACATCGCTTGTGTGGTTTCCAACAAGGATGACGATGCCTCACGACTTCAAATTTTTCCTCTACTGATGAAAGTAGAGGCCAAGTCCTGGTACAATGCATTGCCCCAGGCTACCAAGAATGCATGGGATGTGTTACGAGCTGCCTTTGTAAAGAGGTTTGGTGGAGGCACAACCTCGGAGAAGCTATGGCAGCTATTGACGGAATTGAAGCAGGGAGGTCTTCTAAAGTATGCCACCTACGGGTCCAAGTTTGTGGACTTATGGGAGAGATGGGTTGCCTCACTGAAGGAAGGTGAAGGAGTGCCTAATTTCCTAAAGAAGGACCGTTTCATTGATGGCCTGTGGTCGCCGCTTAAGGAGAAGGTGAAGGGAAGATTTCCTGCAACATATGAGTTGGTAGTAGAAGTAGCCCGCCTTAAAGACAAGAAGCTGCACATGCAAGCAAGAGTAAACAAGTCAGAGGGAACAAGCTCGTTCCAACCAACCTTAGTGACTGCAACAACAACCATTCATAGAGCCCAACCACAAGAGGCATCAGAGGAGCAGCAAGACCTGCTGAGTCACATCACTACCCAACTAGAGAGTTTATCTGTGCATCTGGTGCAGCAAGGGTATGCACCTGTTAGAAATCCAGAACAAGGAGGAGGACAATGAAGGCAAAACCAAGAGTACCACTGCTACAATTGCAGGGAAGACGACCATGGTATGTACTACTACCCACATCCAAGGAGGTAGAATTTCAATAGAGGGGGGAGACAGAATCAGATCTCTCCACCAAGGGCAAGACCACCACCACCCAGGCAACCAGAGCCGATTCCACTGGTCTAGATCCTTCGACCACCTGTACAACAATAACCACCACCACAACCTCTCATTCCACCACTACCCCCACCACCTGCTGTAAACTAAGCGGTGAGTGTTATTAGCTTGGAGGCTAAAGGGAAGGCAAAGGTAGAAGAATCGGTTCAAGAGAAGCACAAAGGGAAAGCAAAAGTACAACAAGTGGATGCTATGGGAGTGCCATGAGGAAGCCTCTCAAAGAGAAGAGAAAATGAAAGGGAAGGCCGAGTCTAGCAAGCAAGCAGCTAAACCGCGACGGAAGATAGACATCGTGGATTTCTCACTAGGTGAGTATGTTAAACCCTATGAATTAGTTCAAGATGTGTTGATGCAGGGCCCAAAGATAACTTGGCCCCAATTACTCCACCTTGCACCAAGAATGAGGAGGCAATGGACAAAAATGGTGAGTACAAGGAAATCAAGACCAAGGATAGCTGGGGCTATCTCTGGAAGGGGTCTCAACGACATCCTACCAACTATGGATGTCCACATCAAGGGGAAACGAATATCAAAAGTCTACATAGATGGTGGCACGCAAATATGCGTCATGAGTGAAAAAATGATGCACCATCTAGGTCTAGAGGTGAGTAGGCCGACACCTTGCCGAGCCAAAATGGAAAATAATGTAAGAGTGAAATGTGTAGGCATTGTGAATGCGGTCAAAGTAAACGCATTCGATACAGAATTGGAGGTAGACATCTTTGTCATGCCACACAAAAGGGAGGGCTACCCTATCATTCTTGGGAGACCCTGGCTCATGGCTATGGAAGCTAAGCAAGATTGGAGCACCGGAATGATTCAGATGAAGGACGCTAAAGGGAAGTCCATATTCTACGACATGAGAACTGGGAAGCAACGCAACATGATCTTGGAGGCTTCAGAAGATGAGTCCACTAGCGACTTTTCGTCTACCTCAGGAGAAGAGACAACCACCACTGACGGGAGTGACAGTAGCATTGAAGTGATGGGGGTCATTCTTAAAGACCCAAAAAGATTGACATAATGTGAAACACCCCCGACAAACCAAGAGGAACCATCAGGTATGCAATCCTTAGAGGATGCAGGTAAATTACAAAGGATGCTCTCAAACGAGTTAACGGATGAAGAAAGGAAGGAATATGTCTACATGCTGGGTAATTTCACTACACTGTTCGTTGATGGCTATGATAAGATCACAGGAATCACAGTAGTACAACACCACATAAAACTCAAGAAAGGCAGCAAACCCGTGGTGCAAAGGCTCAGAAGACTTGGAGTAATCCAACAAGAGGCACTACTTAAAGAAGTGAGGAGTTTGCTACAGGCAGGTTTCATCTACCTTGTTGAAGACTCAGAATGGGTCTCCCTAGTAGTAGTCACACCAAAGAAGAATGGAAAGTGGAGAGTTTGTGTGGACTATAAACCTCTCAATGCAGCCACGAAGAGGGATCACTTTCCCCTCACATTCCAGGATGAAATTCTCAATGAAGTGGCGGGTCACGAGCGATACACAGTGTGCCATGGCTACTCAGGATACTTTCAGATTAGCATTGCGGAAGAAGACCAGAAGAAGACAACCTTCATCACACCTTGGGGATGCTTTCCTTACAGAGTGATGCCTTTTGGCCTCACTAACACTCCGGCCACATTTCAGCGCTATGTGACCTTTGTTTTCCAACCCTACTTTGGAACGTCAATACGTGTTTTCATAGATGATTTTGCATCCATAGTTCACGAGCCCTCCATTTCACCTCCTTGCATGACAACTATGTGCATTTCATAGAAAAATGTAATCATGCACATGAAGCTTGGCATGTCCTAAAAAGTAATTTTTGAGCCCGGGTCAAAATAAGTAAAGTTAGTCTCAAAAGAAAACTTTACAAGATCACTGTGACTGAAGGGAAGGACATTGCTAGCATAGTAAATAGGCTTAAAATAATTGTCACACAGCTCACTTACATCCAGGCCAAAGTACCAAAAGATGACAAAGTGGTCGTACTTTTAAGTGCACTTCCATCCTCTTATGACCAGTTAGTCACCATTCTTGAAGAAAAAGAAGTAGCTCCACCTTTCCAAGATGTCATCAACTCAATTCAATCAATAGATAGAAATCAAGAAGACTCATTAACATCATCAGGAGGGGCTTTTGTCACGACATCCTCAAGGCGCAGATATTCTCCATCGACATCATCAACTGGGAGAAAGTGTTATGAATGTGGAAAAATGGGACAGATAGTGAAAGATTGCTACACAAACAAATCTTGCAACAAATGCGAGAAGAAGGGACACCTCATGTTATGGAATTGATATTTTTATATTTTTGCTACAAACGGGAACATGGATGCCCTACAAAATGCCCAACATAACACAATATCTAGCATAAACTGACAAATCTGCATACCTGGAAATTCCCATAGCACATAAACCACGAAGTATGCAAGCAAGGCTGAGAGCGAGACAAAGCAAGAGAGCATGTGTAGGCGCACCTCCTAGAGCGGAGTGCTATGCTCGGCACGGAGAGAGAGAAGAGAGGAGAGGAGAGAAGAATAGTTGCGAGCACTGGGTGCAATCTACCCCCGTGCAAGACTGAGCATTTTCCTCTTGCACGTATTTATTTATAGATTAGTGAATGCTCAAAATGAATACATATTGACCGGCCGGACAATATTTTGCCATGGCTCATAAAGAGCACTTAAATGATAAAATGTATTATCCTTTCGCATAACCCTTTGCCTTTTCCACCTGTCAACTGCATAAAATATAAAAATATCAATTCCATAACACCCCCTTTCTCGATGCTACTCAAATGGAGGTAGTAGTAGTGGAGAAAGCAGCAGTAGTAACAGCAACAACAGAAGTTACATAGACAAGAGACTATCAGAGGATCATCTCACATAGTAAAGGAGAAAGAAGAAGAAAAAGGCAAGAGTAAACTTGTCTTCTACAATGACATACTTTGAAGATGCAGCCTCTCTACTTGTAGGGGAGGACTTTTAATTTCTTGTGTGGATTTACCATCCTATGTGGATTTTGTCATCCTGTGTGGATACCAACTTATCATCCTTAATGGATATTGCATCTTCAGTATTTTTTCCTAGTCCAAATCCCAAGGGGAGTATTGTAAAGTGTGGGTTTTATCCTAAAGTCTGAGTGAAAGAGGGAAGAGGGGGAATTATCCCACAAGTAATGGAGTCAAGCTGTAGAGATACTTAAAGCTCATTTCATGAATGAATAAACACAACTTCCATTGGTGCCGGTGTGTTGTTCTAAGGTAGTGTTGATAATATACCATAAATTTTTTTTCATGAGGTATCCCCTTAACTTTGTTTGCCAAGTGTGAAACCCCTCCCCGTTGTACTTTTTAATTCCCTTTTCCCCCATTGTGCCTTAGCTTAGGAGACTCTACTAGCCAATGTCTGCCTCTTTACACGAGCACAAACATTTGAAATTTATTTGAAGCTATTGTGCTTGGTTGGATTCATTTCATTGCAAGTTGAGAGAGAGAGAGAGAGAGAGAGAGAGAGAGAGAGAGAGAGAGAGAGAGAGAGAGAGAGAGAGAGAGAGAGAGAGAGAGAGATTTCTTCCTTTGTGAAGCTCCTCTTCACAAAGAAGTAATGCTCCTCTGATTTGCTGTGGTGTTTAGCCAAGCCAACATGGAGTCCAAAGCTTTGGATAGGTTGATGATCCTTTTTGAATGCTGAATGAAATTAAGAAAAAGGATCTTTGAGTGGCTTGACAAAGCTTTGGAGAGCTTCTTTCCTTGAGTGCTTGGAAGAAGTCCTTTTGAAGCTCAAAGGAGAAGCTTGAAAGCCTTTGACCAATTGAATCCCTTTAAGGATTCCTTTGAGTTTGTTGCAAGCTGCGAGACAAGCCCCTTATATTGCTTGGGAGGCTTTGGAGCCTTAGGGTCTGGTCATGGGACAGGGGCCTTAGCCACAAAGTGTTTCTTGAATAGCTTTGCTATAGCTCTGTGAGCCACCCCTTAAAAAAGGTTTGGATGATTACCTTTAGACCTATCTGTGCTAAAAGGCCCTTGGGCAAGAAGATGTCGGGCACTTGAGGCAGGAGGTGTAGGTTCTGGGCAGCGGGTTCAAGACGGGCAGGCCGGGAAGCATTCGGGCAAGCAAGGTCAACTCGGGTAGGCCAAGCAACATCCGGGCAGGCGGGGTCAGCACGGGCAAAAATACGAGTATGCGCGGGCAGGCCCCGGGCAGGGGCATCCACCTTGTGTGAATGCCTTAAAAAGGGAGTTTGAATTATCCCCTACAAGCCATGGTTCCCACCACGGTGGGGTCAGCTCTTGAAGACCTTTGGTGTTGTTTTTTACAAAAGACTCAATGGGCATTAAATGCCATGGAGGTACACACACACACACACACACACACACACACACACACACACACACACACACACACACACACACACACACACACACACACACACACACACACACACACAAGTTTGGGTTGTTGATCTTGCTGCTGCAAACACAAAATGCACAGAGAATGAATGAAAATGGCTCACAAGAAAATGCCAAATTTAACCAAACTATTATTTGATGAATCTTGGGGCTAGTTAAGCATGCACAAGCTCGTTGGAAAGCCCTCAAAGAGTACTATGCACACACATAAATCAAACGTTCCAATTGAGTCCATGCGAGCAGATGTGGGCACTTGATGAGAAGGTGTAAATATACAAAGAAAAAATCAAAATGCAAATTATATCTCAAACTAATTACCTCTAATCATTAGCTAGGGTAGTGTCCATGTAGACGTGCTCAAATACAATGCTAGTGACAATTAAGAATGAGTTTAATTATGCAAAATCCTAATTATAGAGATCAAGGAAATCTAATCACACAAAAGCATAACAAGAAACCTAGCTAGCATGTCCTAGTGCTCTGATACCTTTTGATGGGAATGGGATCATGCTAGCTAAGGTGGATGAAAGGTAAACATTCTGCACACAAGTGAGTGTGTGTTGGCTAGATTATCACTCAAGCAAATTAGTTTCCAAGATCAATTAACTTGGACTCATAAACACGGTCTTGAGTATTTGCTAATCCATCACAAGCTCACCATAAACGAGGGACATGTAATGCAAAATAGAGTTGTGTTTATTCATTCATGAAATGAGCTTTAAGTGGCTCTACAGATTGACTCCATTACATGTGGGATAATTCCCCCTCTTCCCTCCTTCACTTAGACTTTAAGACAAAACCCACACTTTACAATCACTTTTGAGTGCATGGGCTTGTTCCATAGGTCGTATAGATCCACCCTGCTCAATTTGGATTGGTTTGGAGTCAAGTTGTGGCCATATGTCAAAAATGATGCTTTGTGCACCTTCAAGCCATTTTCTAATGCCATAGGCATCTTTTGATGTTTTCCCAAGACCCAACTAAGTCCATTATTTATATACTTCATATAAAAGCCCCTTGTTAAGTAATAACATTTTTTTGACACTTTGCAAAAATTGAGATTCTTATCTATAGACCTCGTGGACCCTGGTCAAAATGGTCATATGAGCTTATAGGAGTGCTCTATAGGTATATAGTTAGTATATAGACAGGTACCTTTAGATTTATCTCAGCACGTGATCAAAGGCAATAGGTCCAAATAAGAGATGGTCTAGCAAAGAGCGATGCCAGTTAATGGAGCTTAAAAGACATTAGGGTTAGCTTCATTAAAGACCTGCAAAGGTTAGCATTAAAAGTCCTTAGAGTCTGTTAGACCTTAGTCATGCTAAGCATGTGCGTGAGGTGCTTGAGCTGACTAAGGTGCTTGAGGTGCTTGTCGTGCACTTGAGTTGATTAAGGGGCTTGAGGTGTTTGTTTCATCTAATGTGCTTAAGGGGTGAGGTGTTCCAAAGTCAAAAAAATCCCTACACAAGGGGGGGCGATCCCTTCAAGTAGGGGCATGAGAGAGAACAAACACACACTAACTCAAGGCAAGCCCAAGACCTAAGAGGCAACAAGGACACATGTCAAGCACTTACACATGTTGCCCTCGTGTATTGCATAAAGCCTATTGGTTGACCTCTAAAGGGTCCAATGAGAATTTAGTTTATTCAATTAATTGTTTAAGCATTCCTCAAGCCCTCTCTCTCAAAGGGGAAAGGAGGACAATTGTCCAAATGCTACCATGGTTTCATGATATGTCTAATGCATGTGATTGGATAGTCTAGAGAAGGTCCAATCAACTTCAAGCTCGAGCTAGGAAGAGGGGTCGATCCAAGCAAGGAGGGGGATAGCTTGACCGTATATACTCTCTCTCTCACTCACACACACACTCATTCTCATGGTGTGTTGAGCAAGAACTCCATCCCCTTCTCCAATCTTGAGAATTTGAGGGCCTACACCAACAACTCTAGGCTATGGAGTGCAAATCCAACCAAGAGCCATGCTCTAAAGTGCAAGCTTGCCATCTTCTTCATCTCCATTACTATGCTAAGCTACAAGAGTAACACAAGTGAGGAGATTATTTCTTTCTCGTATGTTACTTCTTCTTCCTCTTCCCTACCCTCATTCCTTGCTAGCTCTCTCCACCTTCGAAGGGGTTTGAGGTCTGCGAACTGAGGCTGAGGACAAGTTAATGTTTTCATTAGATTAAGTTATGGGCATAATTGTGGTGCATGAAGCTCTCTATCTTCATTGCACCATCAAGGTCTCAAGGAACACACAGCTTGTATTGTACCAAGTCTCTCTTTATGGGAGAAGCAATAATACAAAAGCCTTCTGGAGGGGGGATTGGCTCCACATAAATCCGGTCCTCAATTGTTGTCAAGTTCTCTAATTCTCTCTCTTGCAAAGTATTTTTCATGCCAAGTTAATTAAGTATCATGGTTATGTTACTATCTTTAATCAATTTCTCACTCTATTTTCTCAAACTATTCTCATAAAAATGCTCACTACAGCTCTCTAACGTCCGATATTCTCAATATTCATAGTCCAATTCTGTTACACACTCTCTCTCTAAGGAGCCTTCCCCTACAATGCAGTTGAGTCATGTTTTCTGTTTTTCCTCCTCCTCCAATGCAAAAACTTCTCTTTTTTCTTCTCTCTCTGCGATTCCTATGGTTGTACTCTCTCTCTCTCTCTCTCTCTCTCGGCATCGCTATGTCGATACAGGAAGGTCGCTATGAGCGTCGCTATAATGGTCGCTATATGCATCACTATATAGAGAAGCCTATAGCGACGATCATAGCAACGTTTACACGCCACCTATAGCAACGCTGTAGAGCCTTATATAATGACGATCATAGCGACGCCGGAGAGAAATTTTTTTTGGTTCAATGCCCTACCACCCATCAACTATATTGAATGTTATAATAATTGAGTAAACCTAAATGAATCCAAGATAAGCCTAGATTCACCTTTGAAAGAAAGTGCAAGCTTAGATATAGACCCAAAGTAGTCACCCACAAGACAAAATAACCATTAACTCCATCATCCATAATATTGTTTGCAGAATAAAGCTACAAAACTGACAAAAGTAAATTGATGAAAGTAAATCAATGACAATTGTACACATCATAGGAAAAATCACTTGATTGTTAAACTTTGCAAATGTAATAGTTACAACACCATTGTCATTATTGAAAAAATATACATGGTTTTCAAAAAGACATATAAACGTCATCTCATGATACATATGCTATGACAAAAGGAAACTAATGGTGTCTCATTATGCAAAATTTGGACTCACAAAAAGAATCTTCTAAAATATGAGGAATCTCATGGCGTGCTATATATAAGTAGATAGAGCTTGAAGAGGACATTCTAACTGTCAAACCTCCGCCAACTTTGGAGTTTGTTTGCAAAACTTTATCCATGCACCCGTTTTGGTAGAGAGAGGTAAAGTCAAACTCCTTAAAGGGCCCCTTTGTGAGTCCAAATTTTGCCTAATGAGACTGACGTCGTCTAATCAGACGTCTCATCGCATCCAAGTGGCGTATCGGTCGGATTCTACAAAAAAAAACAATAAGACAGCTTTTTGTAAGTATAAACATATGATTTATAAAACAATACAACAAATTGTAAAGAGTAAACCCTAATACTAACCATGCCGCCATGAGAACTCAGAATGTCCATCAGGGCGTTTAAGCCCTTCCTGCCTATGTATTAGCGCTCGTACGGTGTGGGGTCACGTCATGTCACATCGACCACTGTCAAAACATACAAAGAATCCATTATGTTAGAATTAAAAAACCCCTAAACCCTAAACTATCAAACCTAAAAAGCAATGCAAAAACACTTACAAAATCGGCCTCAAATAATGGCCACCCGTCGCTCCCCAAGTGGTGCGAGCTCCTTACCTCTACTTGCGCTCTGGCTGCCTCCTTTTGTTGCTTCCACTTGTCGAGATTCTCGCGTGCTGCTTTCTTCTCATTCTTCCAATCTTCTTGGCCAGCCAATCTGGTCTGTTCCACCCATGCTTAATTGCTTTTTGCACTTCGGAACGCTTGTGCTTGCAGTATTCGCGCATTTGAACCTTCATCCGGTCTTCATTGAAGCGGTCATCCCGTGTTGAAACGGGAAACTCGTCATGCAGCATGCTGATGACTCTGTCTTTTAAATCACTTGGTACTTCACTCTAGGTGTTTAGTATGTAGTGTCTAAACACCTGAGAGCAAAGACTGCGCATGCGCGAGATCTCCTTCTTGTCTTTATCATCCAAGATAATGCCGCCGCTAAAGTCGACGGAGTAAGGCAAGCCCTCTTGTCGGTGACACGTGAACTTGGGTGACCTGACAGGGGTCTTTAGTGGCGTGTCGATGGGGGTACGGACGTCAGGTGTTTCCATTGGAGTCTGGGTCCCGAAGGGAGGAGTGTCGACTAGAGTGATTCCTAGAGGAGTAGCTAGTGGTGTGTAGCACCTAGGAGTGGCCGTCAACCGTGAAAAACCTGGTGTAGATGGCGATGCCGTGGCTGGTGTGGGGGTGGGCAAAGAAGGGGAGGGTAAAGAGCCTCGTCGAACACGAGGCGGTGTCGAGGCATCGGCGACGGCATCCCCACAACAACCGCCGCCGCCACCACTAGAGCGCCGGTGCCTAGACGAGTGTTAAGATCATCTCGCTGACATCGAAGCTTCAGAGCGCGCTGAATGCTCCGAAACAGAGAGAGACGCTAAAGGAGTAGGAATGCGTGATGGTGCTACAAAGCAATGATGTCCACGTACCACTGTCTCTGCTAGGGTGACAAAGAAGAAAGAAACTCATCATCCATACCTGCATTAAACACACAAACATTTAATCTTAATATTGAATGAATGGAGAAGAAAACATGGACAAGTAGAGAGAGAGAGAGAGAGAGAGAGAGAGAGAGAGAGAGGGGGGGGGGGGACTCATAAAGGGGGAGGGATTCCTGTGTAGAGAGGTTTCGTTGAATTTTTGTGAATTTGTAAAAGCACTGCGCGAAGGTCTGCTCATAGAAGTTGCTTGCCCCACCACTAAATCTAATTGATCGGGTGAAAGAGACACTGAGAAGCAGTACTAGTGCTTATTAGTTCTCTTTCACCCGATCAGCTCAATCTAGCGGTGGGACGAGCAGCATTTATATTGAGCAGACCTTCACGATTACAACTTCAGTCTCCATCCCACTCGGAGCGCAGTGCTCGTCATCCCTACTTGTGAGAACATACTTAGAGCATACGTACCTAGAGTGGATGCAAAGACCATTAAATACAATGACGCATATAGACAGAAATGGACAAAAAGACACATGAATACAATATATAATATAAAATGAAGCTAAATTGTTCAAATACAATATTTATGGATTTAAGAGGTCTCTCTCTCATCCTCGCAAAGCTCAGCATAACTTCCTATATCTATATAGAGCTCTCCGTTTAAACAGATGTCCTCCGTTTTATTTTGTAGATCCTCTGCATGCACCCCATAGAGAGTAGCAGCTTGATGCTCGTCTAGCACCACCTCAGCGGCTTCTGGCTGAGCATCTTCTCCGATCTCCTCCATTGATGCCACTGTGATTGGCACATGGTAGCCTTCATACATCCTTGCAGTACGAGGGGCTACCTCTATGACGTACCACCAGTTTGATGTTGATTTTATAGGATGAAATATCACCTGCCAGAGCCACATAACTTACACGAGAGCTTCCAAGCACATAGATTTTAAAATTGGATGTTAACTATTTACATACTTACTTGTTCACAATGCTCAGGTAGTACAAAAGTGTCTCTTAGGTCAGTCCATTTCTTAGTTGAATCCACCTCAAGAAAACCAGACTCTCCTCTATGCACAGTAGCATTGCGACCCTCCATGATTATCTTGAACCATTGCACGTCGAACAAGTCGACAAAAAATACTCTATAATCGATCCTCAGAATCTCTTGTAGTGTGCCGAAGTAAGTGAGTTCCGCCACCACGGGATCTGCATCAGGAGACCTTCGTCGACTAGGCTGTTCAAATTTTTCCATGATTCCACAATCTTGAGTAGAACGCCTTTTGTCGATCCGATATATAATTCGAACTTTACACCATGCTGTTGTGTATGACTTATACTAAAACCAACAAAGATTATGAGTGGCCGTTCAAACATCTATAAAGTCACTAGTCGTACATTGCAAACTTACCTTGGTCGTGCAACCCCGAGAGTACTCCCACTTCTCCTCAGTCACTTCTTCACCGCACTGTTGTGCGCTTTTCAATTGGTTGTGCAACCATATTAAGCTCATGAATGTTGGTAGGCTCCCAGAGCCGTCCGATAGTGCATTGGTGGTCGTCTTTCCTGTCTCCACTCGCTTCATGCCCTTTGTCGCTCTTGCTTTGCATCCTCATATTGTAAAATCCACTTTTTCATCACTCGATTGTGAAGCATGCAAAATCGGTTGGTTTTAGCCTCTAGGTCTTCCATCATCTTCTTCTCAACATCGAGATTGCACATGACAATACCAGATATGCGCTCATCATCTATGGTTCGCCATAGCGTGTCCCGGGCTTTATCAAATCCGTCTAGCCACTCTCTAATGTACATTGGGGACTTTGATACTAGCCAACCTTCTGCCATGCTACCCTCCGGACGTGCCTTCTGACGCACATATCCCTTGAGCGTTTTCATGAAACATTCTAAAAAGAACATCCATCTAGAATGTACTGTGCTAGCTATTTCCACCTCATCAACTATGTGAACAAGAAAATGCACCTGAATGGTTAGCATGGTAGTAGGAACGTGTTTCTCAAACATGCATACAACGCAAAGAAACGTGCTGCAAAGAAACGCGTCTTGTCCGTCGCACAACATGCTTGCATTGATTACAAGGACATAAGATCCTCGTTGAGAGATAGGTGTTTCGGTTGGACGGCCCCACATCCTCGTCACTACTCATAATGAGGGTAGAAACCTTATAACCTGGACAACAAATTTGATCTTCTTGGCATTCTCCGTCTTTTATCTCTCTCTCTCTCTCTCTCTCTCTCTTTCTCTTTGTTCACACTGTAAACTACCTCACATTCTCTAGTCATGTCCAATCCCCACACACCTTGGTCTAGAGGTGCACGCAGATCAGAACCACCGGGTTATAATATTGTCTTTATTGGTCAAGGCCTATATTTGTGGGTACAAGAAATCTACACACACACATCTACATGATAGTGCATGTAGTGGACAAAACCCCTTTGCCTCTTCTCTAGCTGTAGCATTTCACAGCATCTTAACATCTTTTCACAGTAGATCTTTGTTGGAGGGATCACTTAACACATTACATGATGGCCTCCAATCTAAGTATCATGCCGTTGAAATCTTTCCAGCTTAAGGTCGCATCCGTAGAGAGGAAGAGAGGGATCACCGTTCGTCTAACTCTAATTTTTTTACCGTAATCTTGAAGGTAGACTATAATATAAAAACTCAATCCAAAATCTAATCTTAAATCTAACCTAATTGAACATGTGGTGATTCGCTCCATTGAAGGGTAAAAGACATACGAATGGGGCTACTAGCTGCATAGATGTGAATGGGCCTCACTTCATAACACAATTTTAAATTTCAAATTTGTCGTTTTCTCTTGTGTGTGCGCGCTCTCGCTCTCGATGTCTCGATAGCAGCAGTCAAACATGCACGTGGAATTGCTGGTCCGCATGGTCCATCGAACATAAATCTAGATCTGATTTAATCTTAAACTCAAAATAAACCTAAAATCTAATATAATTTAACATAAATCTAAATCTAACATAAATAAACCTAAATCTAATCTAATCTAACCTAAGTAAACCTAAATCTAACGTAAATCTAAATCTAACCTAATTTTAAACTCAACATAAACATAAATCTAAATGTAATCTAACTTAATCTAATTTAAATTTTAACATAATCTCTTTCTCTCTTTGTTTTCTCCCCTTACCTCTCTCTTTCGTCTTCTCCCCCCCTCTCTCTCTCTCTCTCTCTCTCTCTCTCTCTCTCTTTGGTTTTTTATTCTCTCTCTCTTTCTCTTTGTACAACATGTCTTGAGTTCAACTCCTCGTCGGCTAGATCTTTAAGGTCTCTTGGGATAGTTTCCTACGATGTTAAAACTCTCTTCTTCTCGGGTGTGTGTGTGTGTGGGTGTGTGTGTGTGTGCCAATAAAAAGAGGAAAATGGTATAACCTTTTTATCACCCAAGTGTGGTAGATTGGTTATCTCATTTCCCCTTGAATAAAAGGTCTTGATTTCAACTCCTCGTCGGCTAGATCTTTAAGGTCTCTTGGGATAGTTTCCTACAACGTTAAAACTCTCTTCTTCTCGGGTGTGTGTGTGTGTGTGTGGGTCTGTGTGTGTGCCAATAAAAAGAGGAAAATGGTATAACCTTTCTATCAGCCAAGTGTGGTAGATTGGTTATGCCATTTCCCTCTTGAATAATAGGTCTTGAGTTCAACTGCTCGTCGGCTAGATCTTTAAAGTCTCTTGGGATAGTTTCCTACGATGTTAAAACTCTCTTCTTCTCCTTCTACTTCTTGTTCTCTCTTTTCTCTCTTTTCTCTCTCTCTCTCTCTCTCTCTCTCTCTCTCTCTCTTTTCCTCTCTCAATGTGTGTGTGTATGTATTCTTTGTTTATGCATGTGTGTGTGTGTTTGTTGTTTATGCATGTGCTCTCTCTCTCTCTCTCTCTCTCTCTCTCTCTCTCTCTCTCTCTCTCTCTCTCTCTCTCTCTCTCTCTCTCTCAAAAACACAATGTGTGTGTGTGTGTGTGAGAGAGAGAGAGAGGGAGAGAGAGAGAGAAAGAGGGGAATGGAACATGAGAGAGAGGAGAGGGAAGGAGCATACCTGGCTCTCCTTCCTCTCCTCGTGTATGTGTGTGTGTGTGTGTGTGTGTGTGTGTGTGTGTGTGTGTGGAGAAGGAAGAGAGAGAGAGGGAGAGCGCGGGTTACCTCTTTGCTTGCTTGAGTGCCGAAAACTCAGATCTAAGATCTGAATTTTCAGGCACTCTCGGTTTATTTCTTACCCCTGTCATCGTCGCTATGGGCGTTGCTATGTTACAAATAAACTAGCGACGTCCATAGCAACGCCGTGAATTTTTACTTTTAAGCGTTGCACTGCGAGCGTCGCTAATGTCAAGTACCTCTTGTAGTGCCACATAGCTTTGAGTAGCTAGGATGCGGACATCAGCGATGCAAATAACACTAATCACCGCACATCACACACACACACACACACACACACACACACACACACACATAGAGACGGAAACGTAGAAGTAGATGATGAAAACCCCTCGGGATGTGAGGGAAAGCTTGATTCAAGGTGGTATTTACAGAAACCTTTGTTTCGGTGTGATGGAGACCGTGTACGTTGGTCCTACTCTTGTGCGTAGCAACCCTTGGAAGTTGGAGTTAGTGTGTGTGCATGGCTTCCTTCTCAAGTGTTCACTCCCCGATAGTGACCTCCCAGTGCTCTTTTATAGGTGCATGCTGCATTCGTTTAACATAAACTGATTAGGTTAGGACCCTAAGCTGGAGAGACAAGCAGGCATCCGGGTCCCGGATGGTTGACTCGTGCTTTGTTTTGGGAGAAATAGAAAATGATACTCTCCTAGGTGGGCCTTTGTGACCATCACCTAGAGAGAGGTGGAGTATATAATTGATTTTTTTACAAGGTTTTGGCTTGAAAAAGGAAAATGGATTACCCTACGGATGTTTACTATGGAGATGCATTGTGGACGAGATGCCGGTAAACTGCAGGCTTTACTAGTGCGTCGGTGTAGCGCGCTCATCAACTTTGGTGCCGGCTAGGGCATGCCTTCGGTGTCTTTCCTCCAATTGTGGTCGCCATCATGTGATCTTGGTCCGCTTGTCGATACATTGTCGTCCTTCTTTGTTGCTTCTTTTTTGCTTTCGTGCGTACCGTGTGTGTGCGTTGCTGGTGTGTATGTGACTGTGTGCATGCGCTCATGCGTGTAGTGTATGTATGTGTTTGTGAGTGTGTATGTGTGTTTATAAAAAGAGAGAGAATGGACTGAATTTTACAGTACGAGAGAGAGAGAGAGAAAAAGAGTAAGCGAGAGGTAGATGGGGCTGTGTGAGTGTATGAGTGTGTGTGTGTGTATGTGTGTGTGTGTGTGCATGGTAAGAGAGAGAGAGAGAGAGAGACTTCTTACACAGAGAAGGAGAGAGAGAAGGAGAGAGGGTTGAACAAGAGAGACGGAGAAAGAGCAAGAGATGGGGAGAGAGAGGTTGAGAGAGAGTTTGTGTGTGTGTGTGTGTATGGGGTGTTTTGTGTGTGTGTGTGTGTGTGTATGTGTGTTCGTGTGTATGGAAAGAGAGAGAGAGAGATGTTTCTCCGCTAGCTGCTGTCAACACAGGAAAAGAGAGAGAGAGAGAGAGAGAGAGAGAGAGAGGCAGGTGTGAAGGAGTGTGTGTGAGAGGGATGGTGAGAGGTTGTGTGGCATGTGTTGAGAGAGAGAGAGAGAGAGAGAGAGAGAGAGAGAGAGAGAGAGAGAGAGAGAGAGAGAGAGAGCTTTTTGCTGCCAATAATGGATGAGAGAGAGAGAGAGAGGGAGAGAAAGAGAGAGAGAGAGAGAGAGAGAGAGAGATGGTAGCCACCTACAGATGAACGAGAGAGAGAGAGAGAGTGTGTGAGAGAGAGAGAGAGAGGGACATGATAATGGAGGGGAGAGAGAGGGTGTGGTGCCAAGCTGGGGTAGCCCCTCTGTGGGCGCACGAGTCAAGGAGGGAGGGGTGGAAGCACGAAGGAAGAAAAATGTTTTTTTAATATTTGTTCTTGTATTATGCTCCCCCTAAGTGGGGTTGGTTCCTACGGCCATGGCTCCGAAATCCGGCCGTCATTAGCCCTCTGTTCTGGCTAGATGCATTCATGCCTCTAGCTCTGCTTCTGATTCTCTAGTAGCGAAGTTGAAGGGTTCATCCTACTGTGGAATATCTAGCATGAACTCCGGATCAAACCTTAAGAAGTACCTTTTGAGCCTCCATCCATTGACTCTGGTCTTGTGAATTCAACCATTTGCTTCCATCAATCTGTAGCTACCATTGGCGTATCACCTTTTGATGATGAATGGTCCTTCCCATCTGGGCTGAAATTTCTTATCTTTTCTAGTGTCAAATCTATTGTCGTGTCTCAATACTAACATGCCTTTCTTCAGACCCTTTTCCTTAAACCCTTGATTGAATGTGAGTCGGCATCGTCCTGCTTGCGTTGCATAGTAGTTGATTGCATCTACCCTATCTAGAAGCCTTTCTAGATCCAAGATGTGGTTTGTGGAGATGGGCAATCGGGTGTTGTAACTGACTGGCCATGACTCTCAAGCTGGCTATCTGTACCTCAATGGGTAGAATGGCTTCCTTTCCATATAACAGATGGAAAGGGGTGAAACCTAGTGTTGTTCGGAATTTCGTGCGGTAGGCCCAAAGAGCATCCATGAGATGCTTATACCAATCACTTGTGTGGTTATTCACCTGCTTTGTGATGATCTTAAGATCATGCTGTTTACCTTTTCCACTAGACCATTGCACTACGGATAGTATGGAGTTGAGCGTCTGCGTGTGTTCCATCACTTCTCCCACCAAGTCGCCTCTAAAACCTGGCCCTCTATCAGATATTATTTCCAAAGGTGTGCCAAAGAGGCAATAGATGTGCTCAAATATGACCTTTGCCACCTCTTGGGCCATAATGCATGCGATGGCTGTTGCTTTCGTCCATTGGGTCATGTAGTCTATACCAACTAGAATGTACAATTTACCTGATTGAGCCCTTGGTAAAGGACCAATTGCATCTATTCCCCACTTCTCAAACGATCCATATGAGATGATAGGGGTCTGTGGCTCATAGGTTAGCGTTCGATCACTAGATACTTGAAAAGCTTTGCATGTTTTACATCAATGATGCACATCCCTGTTCACACTAGCCCAAGATAATCCTGCCTGTAGAATCTTCCCACTAGTAATATCTAGATCAAAGTGGCCGTGCAAACACCATCATCACAACTTGAGATCACATTCATGATTTCACTGGAGATTGGCACTCACCTGAGAATCTGGTCTTTTCCCTTGCAGTATAAATTGTTGTTTATAAGGCGATATCTTGTTGACTTTTGGACAAGCCATTGTTTCTGGCCCTTGGTATACACTTCAAGGCATTCTCCTGTATCTAACAAGCTGATGATATCAGGCATACCATTGCTACCTTGAAAGAGGGGCAGCTTCAGTTTGATTGCTCCTATGGGAAATCTTGTATTCTTTCCTTGTCTAGAGCAACTGCTTCTTGATTTTCTGCCCTAGGGACATGAAATAACTGCACTGCTTCAAAATTTCTTAGAAGATCCTTAACTTGGCATAATTGGCCAACAAAAACCTGATTTTTACAAACCCAAGTGCCATTTATGTGCTTAATCAAGAGCATGGCATCGCCAAACACATTTAGGTGTTGAACCCCTTTCATAACACGTAGTTCTAATCCAAGAATTAGGCTATTTACTTTTCTTCATTGATGGAGTGGGAGTGTATAACTGCCCAATAGAGAAGACCTTTTCCTTTTGCTCATTGAAAATGACAATGCCAGATGCAGCCTCGTCCACTATTCTTTTGTAAGCTCCATCAAAGAAAAGAGAGTGATCTTCTTATAGCTTAGGAACTTTCACCATTGGTGTCACTTTTTTGCCTCCTATATTGAACTTTAGCTTCTTCTCATAGTGACGATGAGTAAGAATACCTGCATAGTGTAATCAAACTCTTGTAATCTGACAAGCCACTTAGAGATTCTAGATGAGACATCCATGTGTTGCATCACATACGAAAAGACTTCTTCCATTGTTAGAATTACAAAGGGTCTAGGCAATAGATTAGAGTGAAATTTTGTAGTGGCAAACATCAATGCAAGCACCATGTGCTCAATAGTGGTGAATCCTTTTTCTTATGGGTCATGATGTGACTAGAGAAGAAAATAGGACGCATGAAAGAGGTTTGGGGGTTCCTTCTGCATTGATATGGCTCCAAGTGTATCACTCCCTACACTGGGGTTAACATAAAATGGTTCGTCCCATCTATGGGGTGCAATGGTGGGAAGTGAAGCCAGGACCTGTTTCACTTTTCTGAATTTTTTCTCATTTTCTTCACTCCATAGGAAGACATCTCTATGGGTGACGTGTTGTAAAGGGAGCACCACTTGAGAGAGCAAGAGAATGAACCTGCTCAAATACCTTACCTTCTGAAGGAAAGAGACCAATTGCTTAGCTGTGGTGGGTGATGACAAAGACACTAAAGCTTGAACCTTGCTTGTGTTAGCCTCAATTCCTTTTGCTGAAATTACATGGCTGAGAAGAGTGACCTTGCTTTCATCAAATGTGACACTTATCTACGTTAAGCTTGCCACCCAAGGTTTGCAGCCTAGCCAGGACATCACGGATCTTGCTCAAATGGAGGGAGCGAGAGCTCTAGATGCAAAAATCATCTATGAAAACCCAGATTGACTTACCAAAGTATGCCTAGAAGACAAAATTTACATAGCGTTAGAATGTGGCCGGAGCATTGGTGAGGCCAAAAGGCAACACTCTATAAGCAAAACATTCCATAGTGTTATGAAGGTTGTCTTTTTTTGGTCTTCTTCTACAATGCTAATCTGGAAGTAGCCTGAGTAGCCATCACATACTGTATAACGCTCATGACCTGCTACCTCGTTGAGAATTTTGTCTTGGAATGGGAGGGGAAAATGATGCCTTTTGTTTGCTACATTGAGAGGTTTGTAGTCTACACAAACCCTCCACTTATCGTTCTTCTTTGGGGTGACCACCACTGGAGAGACCCATTCCGAGTCTTCGACGGGGTAAATGAAACCTGCTTGTAGCAAATTCCTTACCTCTTTGAGCAATGCCTCTTGTTGAACTAACCCCAAGCCTTCTAAGCTTTTGCACTACACGATTACTTCCTTCCTTGAGTCTTATGTGATGCTACACCACTGTGATGCTTGTGATCTTGTCATAACCATCAATGAAAAGTGTGCTGAAGTTACCTAGCATAGAGATGTATTCTTCTCTCTCTTCACTAGCTAGCTCACTGGTGGAGAGCATCCGATGTAGCTTACTTGTATCCACCAAGGGTTGCGTACCTGATGGTCCCTCTTGGTTCTCTAGTGGTGCTTCAGATTGTGTCAATCCTTTTTTATCTCTGAGGATGACTCCCATCACTTCGATGCTACTGTCACTCTCCTCAATTTTTGTGGTCTCTTCTCTCGAGGTGGTCGAAGAGTCACTCGTGAATTCATCTTCCGATGCCTCCAAGATCATGTTGTGTTGCTTCCTAGTCTTCATGTTGTAGAATATGGGCTTTCCCTTAGCATCCTTCATCTGGATCATTCTAGTACTCCAGTCCTGCTTTGCCTCCATAGCCATGAGCCATGGCCTTTTGAGAATGATAGGGTAGCCCTCCCCTTTGTGTGGCATGACAAAAATGTCTACCTCCACTTCTGTGTTGAATATCTTCACTTTGACTACATTCACAATGCCTACACATTTCACTTTGACATTATTTGCCATTTTAGCTCGGCAGGGCGCTAGCCTACTTACCTCTAGGACTAGATGGTGCATCACTTTTTCACTCATGACGTATATTTGTGTGCCGCCATCTATGTAGATGTTTGAGATACGTTGCCCCTTGATGTGGGCATCCATGATGGGTAGGATATTGTCTAAATTCCTCCCAAAGATAGCCCCAGCTATACTTGGTCTTGACTTTCTAGTACTTACCATCTTCGTCCATTGTCTCCTCATCCTTGGTGCAGAGATGAAGTAATTGGGGACAGTTTATTTTCGGACCCTGCATCAAAACATCTTGAACTAGGTCATATAGTTTAGCATATTTACCCATAAAAAATCCACGATGTCGATCTTCCGTGGAGGCTTAGATGCATGCTTGCTAGACTCTCCTTTTCCTTTCATCTTTTCCTCCCTTTGAGAGGCCTCTTTGTGACTAGCACTCTTCACTCCCATGGCATCCACTTCTTCAACTTTCCTTTTTCTTTGTCCTTCTCACTGACACGCTATTCTACCTTTTCCTTTCCTTTATCTTCAAGACTGATGACACTTACTGCTTGGTTTCCAGCAGGTGGTGGAGGTAGTGACGAAGGAAATTTGGAATGGCGGCCTCTACACCAAAACAAACTCCATTGCGCCACAAGGGAAATGAGATAAGGGCACCACCTAGTCTTGGAAGCGTGGGCTAGGACCGATACACAAAGAGAGAGAGAGAGAGAGAGAGAGAGAGAGAGAGAGAGAGAGAGAGAGAGAGAGAGAGAGAGAGAGAGAGAGAGAGAGAGAGAGATCACTATGAATGAAGCATTAACCTTAGTGTGTGTACAAGGAATGGATGACTTCAAACACTCCCAACACAAATAGTCATGTAGATTACCAAACAACCACTCAAGGATTAGCCAAGATCACATCAAGCACTCTCACACACATATAAAAGATTTCTCTTATTTAACATTAGTAAGAGGAGGAGAGGTTACTAGCATGAAACAATTTGCACTCTAGAATGTGCAAGAATAGAGTGAATGAATGAGCTTATGGGCTCATGGTGAGTGATACAAAGACTCAATGGGGCTGAGGGAGGCTTGAAATTACAAAGGGGAAGGCCTCTTTATATAGTGGGGCAAAAGTTAGAGTCGAGAAACCAGAAAACCATAACTTTGGCCAAAAAAGCCATAAGACTCTGAAATTCTGAAAATCTGACCAAACAGGATTGATATTGATTCAAATCACAAAGTGGGAGCACAAAACACTAGGAAACACTTGTCAGAGGGAGCATACGAAATTTCATCAGATTTGGCCCAGGTACTAGGATCGCGATCGGTGTACCTCAGTGCCAGATTTGGACCAGATTTGACATGTGCCTTCCTGATAAGATTCTAAACAACTTTGTCTAAAACAACCACACCCAAAAACATCAAAAACCAAGGAAATCAGGCCACTTGGGTAAAAGTAGCCTGACAGACCCAAAAATTGCAAAATCTTGACTTTTGGTGATCCAAATACAAAAAGACTTTGGGGATAGCCTTAAAACATCAGTGTCTACAAGCATGCCAAATTTGGTCTAATTTGGGCTCAGAAGTACGATCGCGATGGTGTACCTAAGTGCCAGATTTTGACCAAAATTCATATGTGGGATCCCCAGGTGTATACAAACATAAAAGTCTAAAGGACCTAGAGCCAGAAACCTCAAAATAGCTGTCAAACCATCGAAACACAGATCCAAGTCAAAAATTGCTAAACTGACTTAGAAATTGACTTTCAATAGACCAAAACACATCAAAACAGGGAAGGAACCATACAGAGGGATAGCCTGTACACAGCACAACCCCAGGTATCTCTCAAATCCCAAATTAAACATCAAAATCCAGTCAAACTGATAAATTTGGGAAAACATGCACTTCCAACCAAGAAATGGTAAAAACTTGACTTTTTTGAGTCCAAATACAAAAGTGTATGGCAGGTAGTCTTAAAATAGCCTAGTGAACAAGCTGGTGAAATTTCATATGATTTGGGCTCAGAAGTACGATTGCGATCGGTGTACCTTTGGCCCAGATCCAGCTCATTTTTTACATGCTCATAGACCTAGGTTATACAAGATACCAGGAGTTGTCAAAACTCAAATTGGACATACTGTCAATAATCTGCAAGAAAAATTGTGTTGAGATCATTTTGAAGTGTTGAATCTGCTGACAGTTGGAATGATACAGTGATCTCATAGCCATCCAGTGTATTCATTTGCAGAGACCGATCAAGTAACAGTCCATGCAGTCGCCGGAATTGGAAGATCTTTCCATCTCCAGGTAAGAAGTTTGGATTCAGTCAGTAAATCCCACTTTCTTCATGTTTTTGAGATCGGGAAAACAAATCAACACCAGATACCTAAATTTAGTGGATCAAACGAGTGTTGCATCAACGGAGGAGAGTGTAAACCAAGGGATAATGCGACCGTTAGAGCCGATCCTTGAAGAAGTCATTTCCGACACTTCTTCAGAGAGATCTTCCAAGTATTTCACAGAACACTTGGGACAAATGAAACTAAACGGAAGAGAAAACATGGCAGCAGGACCATCGGACCCCTCGGCCACACTAAAGCTATTGTTCATCAAGTATCAATATGACAACAAGCAAGGTGCCAAGATATACAAAGATGGTATGGACCGCT
Organism: Adiantum capillus-veneris; assembly: GCF_014529385.1. Classification (NCBI taxonomy): domain Eukaryota; kingdom Viridiplantae; phylum Streptophyta; class Polypodiopsida; order Polypodiales; family Pteridaceae; genus Adiantum; species Adiantum capillus-veneris. Next base: position 18,042,114 of record NC_140954.1, read on the forward strand.
ACTGTGTGAAAATAGCAAATAGACCAAGTGAGTTCAGGGACTTAGTGCCTGCGAGCTATAGCGGAGATAGGTACCTAGATGATGAGGGTATCATGTATTTGTAGTCCTGAATCCTAACATTGTGGACAAGTGGGGATTGATGGGCACAAAAGCCAAAATAGACAAGGAACATGAGGAAAAGGCACCAACAATGGGCTTACCTAATGCGAGATTAAGGCGAGAAAATGAAATGTTGAGAGTCAATACGGATAATGTCTACTTGGGGTTATACAAGTATAATAACGGAGAGCAAGATCTCTATTATAGATGCGAAGAACCCTATGTCGGAGAGATGACTGAGCGGAAAAGACTTTATGTCTTCACCTACATAGAGGGAGCGGAAACAAAAATTGCAGCATACGAAAAGTATGGAAGACGATATGCAGCTATCGATAAAAAAGAATTGAAAGGATATACGTACTTCGGGGAACCACTTCACCAGTACTATGTCACTCCAAGCCCTCTGAGACCAGCCCCTACAACTGTCGTGCCAGAACCATTGACCACAGGCGGAGGGAGGACTCATGTAGCTGATTCTTTCAGTTGACCTCATTATTCAATGCCAAGCCCCATGGGAACGTTACATTCCAGAGAATCAATGGCTACGAATCGAAGTAGTGCGGTTTCTATCTCTACACATACGGCTGTAGGTCCGACATTTGCAGCCACCCCATCGCATTTTGCCTCCTAGTAGTAGATTTGGAGCGGGGGAGCCAACGAGAGAAACCTACAACCTCCCTGATGTAGGAGAATAATTAAGTCGAGACTGGGAGCAATGAGATTGACCGCAGACCATAGACGGATCATACCATCCCAAGTAGCGAAGTGCATGCCGAAAAAGTATAGCGGATCGGGGGATCCATATGTCCATGTATCGCTCTTCAAGCAAGTCTTAAGAGCCAAACAGATTACTGATTTCCATACTCAATACAAGGGATTCGGGCTGACCTTGGAAGGGACGGCCTTAACATGGTTTCAACCTTTAAACCGTGAAACTTGTCCGAATATTGAACATGTATTGCACGAGTTCGCAGAAGAATTCTCAAAACGGGGTATAAAGCATAATACTGTATTGCAAATATACGCTTTTAAACAAAGGGAGAATGAAAAAGTGAAGGAAGCAACCTTGAGATTCAAGCAATACATTGAGAGATGCCTGAGGAGGGAATTACCGCAGGACGAGAGATTGTCTGTGCTCTTTGTTGAAGGTCTTAGGAACGAAACCTTGGAAAAGGACCTTCACTTAAAGGCTTGTAGCACATTCCAACAAGTTACAAGGGAAGCATTATATCTAGTCGACAACTGCAAAGCATATGGGGAAGTGTCAGAGGATACTGATTCAGTAACCAGTGGCTCTTCATCAATTAAAAGAGAACCCTCTACCAAGAAAGATGCCCAGGCATCCTTGATGCCGACAGCTGATCAATTGATAGAGGAGGTAACAAAGAGAATGCAGCAACATATGAGATCAAATCCAATGATGAGACAGTCTCAGACGAGGAAGTGTGACACATGTGGGGGGGATCATCCGATGCCGTGGTGCACACAACAGCTGAAAGCACCAGTTGCGAATGGAGGAGTACTGAAATGGTGCACCATAGAAAAAAAATGGATGAATCATAGCACGGAAGAGTGTTTTTATAACAAAAACTATGTGAGAGAAAGACCGTATGTTCCTCCAGCAGGACCATCCCAACCACCTCCTCCAAGATATCAAGTTGGACCAAATATGAATCTGGTAGCTAGAGCAGACAGACCTCAACCTGTGTTGGGTCAACAACCTTCATTACCATAGGAGAATAGGGCCATGATTAGGTATGCTCAACCGTTGTGAAGCATCACCAGGAACAAATAGTACACTTCAAGTTTCTTATTATGAGGAACGGAATGAGCATTACGCAACAGAACCCGAATCACAAATATACGCAGACGAAGCATATCAACTGTGGGGAAATAGCGAGGGTATAGCACCACCAACATATGTAGCACAACCTGTGAGAGATCAATATTTGGTAGACGAGAGAACGTTAATGTTCATTGAGAACCAGATTTACAAACCAAGAGGATATTCTAATAGAGAAGGACAACCTATGGGACCACCTCCTCAAAATCAAGCACCAATAGGACAGTGCTATAGCTGTGGAAGTACGGATCATTGGGAGCGTAACTGTCCTTTCAAAGGCGAAAGAGTGAAAATTTTTGGGTTTTGTGACGGATGTGGTGTGAATCACATATTGCCAGATTGGCCAAAAAATCCGGACAGCAAGGGAAAAGCGACTATGAATATTGTGGGAGTGATACCGAGTGCAAGCAGTGGATCGGAAACCGACCCCACGATCCAGATCAATGCGATAACCAGAGCTCAAGCCAAGAACTTAAGGAAAAACGAGTCCATGGAGGGAAAGGTCGAGTTGCCGATACCCAGAGAAAATGAAAGCTTATCCGTGAGAACCTAGAGAAAATCCTGGAAGGCGAAACGAGACAGGATGAAAACGAGAAGGTTGAACGGCCGAATTGCCATGCAAAACAAATTGCATGAAATGAAGGAGCAACTCAAACGAGAGAGAGAGAGAGAGAGAGAGAGAGAGAGAGAGAGAGAGAGAGAGAGAGAGAGAGAGAGAGAGAGAGAGAGAGAGAGAGAGAGAGAGAGAGAGTAAAACTGCTGAGGTTAACAACAACCCAAGGAAAGCGTCCTCGGGAGGATCGGTCTTGGTTGACAAAGTGCTAGAGCTATTAGATGCTCTATTACAAGCGTACGAAGCAAGGCTAAAAACAAACCAAACTTTAGAACAAAGATGGTTAACTTATCCTCAACCAGAAGTGGAAACGAAGCGTTTGGAAATGTGTAAACACCTCATTGAGACAGCCCAGGTGTTGATTGAACCCCAGAACAAGAAGTGTTGATTCACAAAGAGCGAGAAAAACTAAAAACCGATGAACCAAAACAAGTAAACGAACCCAGGCCTAAAATAATATTGTCACTGGATCATCGAGTGGTGCCGAACACGACTGATGACGCTAAGTCAATGACGATGATGCCAATTCCAGAAGTTGAAGAACAATGGCCACAACACTTATGGGAAACCATTAGAAACAGAAAGAAAGGAAGCGTGACGTTACATTCTGCCCCAATTCCTGAGATTAACCTGGATAACGGATTTTATCCACCCGATATACAATCACTGTATGGGGATGCGGGAACGGAGATTTTGGTGGAAAGCAAAGCCCAATCTTGAAAACCCTGCCTTCATTTATAGGTGAACATGAGGCACAATCGGAGATAAGATTAGTTCCATCCCAAACGAGAACTTTTCCACATATGGTTGACTCAAAAAGTCTTCAAGAAATGCTGTGGACACCTATAACATGCACAATCATACTATTCGAACTCTTGAGAGTCAGACCACACTTATGGGAAGACATGGGGAAACATTTGGAGCACAAGGGAGTAGAGATTCCTCTTCCGACAAACCCTACGGGAGACGAAAAGAAACGGGAAGGTCAACCCAAAGCCCAACCAGTGCCCATAAACAAGGTCGGAGATTACTGTGAAGGCAAGGAGGGGAATACAACCCTACCTGTGGAATATCAGGATATAAAAATGATAGCTATCCTAGACAGTGGAGCGGGAGTGGCAATTGCTACAAAGCAAATCTGGGAGAAGTGGGGCCGTCTAGCTCTCAAGAAAACGAGAATGAAACTGCAACTCGCAGATGGGTATGTAGAGAGACCATTGGGAATCCTGGACCAAATAGTTGTAACTTCGTGTGGAATTAATTGTGAGCAAACCTTTGCTATGGTAGATTTCGGGAAAACGAACAACTTTGATATTATTTTGGGATGACCTTTTATGCGTCAACTCAAAATGATACAAGATTGGGGTTACGACCAAATCTACCTAAGGCATGAAGACCTAATAACGAAAATCAACATGAAGGATCACAGCTATAGAAACGTTGCAAAAACACCAGTGCAAGAATTTAATTCAACCACTGTAAATGAAAAATAAATACCTGAATGGATGCAAACGAAAGCGCATGTCTGGATGTGTGGAGCATCTGATTGTGGAGAGATAATCAAAGAGGAATGTGTTTTGGAAAGATCCGTAGAAGACGAAGCTTATTTTCGAGATGCTTTCCCGGAATATTTATTTGAGCCATTTGGGTGGACTCAAATATTGTCAACCTTGGACATATGTGTTAACGAATGTACACCTACGAAATTTTGTGACGAAGAAGGATATGACCTAGTAACGTTGCAAGTGGTTAGCGTCATCCTCGAGTTAGGATTGGAGAGCGAGGAACAAGAAGAACCTCCACGAGAGACCGAATGTAAAAGAATAATTGATGAGATATCTGTAGTGAATCATAGGAATCGAATAGAGGAGGAATTCACGGATTCACTATGCTGTGACCTTCCATCACTGGACGATGAAATCCAACTGATAGAGGCTGATGATGAAAGATCAAGCGCATCAGAGACGAATAGGAAATACAGGTCGAGACAGGATAGGTTTTACGAGTTTCATAACCAAAAACCTAGTCGACAGGAGCGGTATAAATCCAAGAGAACTAGAAAATCAAGAGCTAATAAGCATAATCCGATGCCTCTTGTCAATGACAGAACGGGATATCTAAAGCTTGTCAAGGCTGAGGATTGTGTCAAAGACGAGGTCACTGGCCGGTTTATCGAAACTAAACCGCGGAAAAACAACAAGAAGAACAGACACAAAAAGAAAACGACTAAGTCGCGCAAAGGGGAGAAAACACAGTCTGGAATGACCAAAACAGAGAGGAAAACAGAGTACAATAAGCTCAAGCGAACCCTCAGAGACATATGGACGACTGACTTTGAAACGAATGAGGACACGAGTTCTGACAAGATGGATGCACCGTCCCATTATAAGAAGTATACCATACAAGATAGGAAAATCATACTGCAACAACCTATGAGGGAATTGAAGGAACCGGGTACATCGTACGACGGTCCTGAAAAAGCCAAACGAATAGATCTAGCGGAGCCAGGAGAAGATCCAAAACCTGCATATATTGCCACGGATCTTACTGAAGAAGAGGAAAAGCTTTTGGTAGCTACTCTTAAACAGTATAGAGATGTGTTTGCATGGTCATACAAAGATCTTAAGGGGGTGGATCCTAGTATCTGTCAACACACAATACCCCTTAAGAATGACGCCAAACCCAACAGACAACGTCCCTATACTTACAATGAAACGTTTGCAAAAAAGATCAAGGAGGAGATAGATAAACTTAAGGAGGCAGAGTTTATTTACGAAATTGAGCACACCGAATGGGTTTCACCCATTTTGGTGGTCCCGAAGAAAAATAAAAGTTGAGAGTGTGTGTAAATCTCAAGAAAGTAAACACTGCTACAATTCGGGACAACTATCCCCTACCCATTACTGATCATGTAATAGAAAGGGTGGCAGGAAAAGAGGCGTATAGTTTCTTAGATGGCTTTTCGGGCTACAACCAACTTGCAATAAAGCCAGAGGATCAACATAAAACGGCTTTCACAACCGAATGGGATATTTTTGCATTTTGGGAAATGGCTTTTGGCCTCAGAAACGCACCAGCCACGTTTCAAAGGCTGATGGGTCATGCTTTCAAAGAATATCTAAGACAGTTCTTAGAAATTTACATTGATGACTTGTGCGTTCACTCCCTTGTAAGACTGGAGCATATCAAGCACTTGACCAAGGTGTTCGAAAAATGCAGACTGTATCGGATTTGCCTGAATCCGGAGAAATATGTCTTCATGGTAATACATGGCAAACTATTGGGACATATAGTGTCCAGAAACGGTATTTCGACAGACATGGAGAAGATCAGCGTCATTATTGATCTACCACGACCAGTAAAGGTGAAAGAGGTACAGGCATTTATGGGTCATTGTGGATATTATCGCAGATTTATCTACTCATATGCTATAATTGCAAAACCACTTTACGCACTGATAACTAAATTTGAGTGGATAGAGGAGTGCGAGGAAGATTTTCAAACGTTGAAGCAGAGATTAATTTCCGCTCCAATTTTGAAGGCTCCGGATTGGGAGAAGATCTATCACATCCACGTAGATGCATCAGCGTATGCAATAGGATGCATACTTGCACAACCTGGAGAGAACAACATGGATCTTCCAATAAGTTACTCCAGTAGACAATTGAACAATGCAGAGAAGAATTACACGACAACTGAGAGGGAGGGATTGGGTATGGTCTATGCGGTGAAAAAGTTTAGACACTACTTACTTTCCAATAAATTTGTATTCTTCGTTGATCACCAAGCACTACTGTACTTAGTAAACAAACCTTGAAGTATGGGAAGAATTGTTCGATGGTTCATCATACTGCTTGAGTTTGACTTCATGGTAGTATTCAAGAAAGGAACTACACACCAAAGAGCGGATCATTTATCTAGAATGATGCATGGAGAAAACCCTGTAGGAGTTGATGATGATTTGCCACATGCATATATTTTCAACATAGAAATGGTCCCAAGATGGAGTGAGGATGTAATTCCTTTGCTGACTATCGGGTCAATGAATGTGACAAGACAACCATCTACCATTGCAACATCCAGATCATTGGTAATGTTGGTGGGCAGGCTATACAAACAAGGATCGGATCAAATCCTTAGGATTTGTGTTGAATCGAGTGAATGATAATTATACCTAAACCAAGCTCATGTACAAACAATAGGAATTCACAATGGGCATGCACAGATGTATCAGAGATTGATGAGAATGGGTGTGTATTGGCCGAAAATGCAACATAGTGTTCATATGCATGTCAAATCTTGTGTTAAATGCACGCTTCAAAAGCCAATCGAGAACGCGACTCTATTCAGATTATCTTTAGCACCTCGATGGAGTAACTATTGTTGAATACCTCACCACCAGGATACTGCCTGAGGAGATGAGTAGATCACGAATCAAAATAATCATGAAAGAGGCAAAAAAATATGTACTGAGTGAGGACACTCTTTACAAGAGGGGAAAAGACAATCAATTGAGAATGTGTGCGACTGAAGAGGAATACATTCCTATCTTATCAAGCACACAACAGACAAGCTGGTGGACGTTTCTCAGCTGACAAAATGGCCAAAGCAATTCTTATTGCAGGCATATGGTGGCCTACACTATTCATGGATGCTGAAGAGTTTGTGAAACGATGTGACGATTGCCAGAAAGCAAAAATTCCTAGAGCGCGAGATGATATGCCCTTAAGGCCAATGATGGGGGCAAGAGCGTTTGCAAAATGGGGAATAGATTTTGTAGGACCGATAGCGCCTTCGGGATATAAAACGCACACTCAATACATTATTGTGGCAACAAATTATCTAACAAAATGGGTGGAAGCTAAAGCAACAACCAGAAATGATGCAAAAACGACAACACAATTTTTGTATGAGAATATTTTCACTAGATATGGCTTATCAATTGAGCTCGTTAGCGATAGAGGCACTCACTTCATCAATGAGGTGATCGAATTCCTATTGGACAAATGCATGATAATTCACAGGAAGTTCACCCCCTATCACCCACAGGCGAACGGCCAAGCAAAAAGTACGAATAAAATTTTGGTGACAATTCTCACCAAAATTGTCGGCGAATCGAGAGCTGACTGGGATCAAAAGATGCATTCAGCTTTATGGGCATATAGAGTAGCTTACAAAACATCGATCGGAACGACTCCGTTCAACATGGTTTATGGAATTCAAGCGATTTTTCCACTTGAATTCCTTATTCCCACGCTTCGAGTCACTAAACAATTAGAATGGACGGGCCATGAATTATCCAATCAGGTAGATGTCCTGAAAAAACTGGATGAAACTAGATTGAGAGCCGTTGCATCAATCTACGTGCAAAAACGAAACATGAAATCATTCTTTGATCAACATGTTATCAGCAAGGAATTTGCTACTAGGGATTACATCTTAATGTATACCCTGAAACAACATTCCTGGAAACTCAAAAAGCGAGGAAATGGACCCTATGTGATTCATGACATATCATCTAGCGGTGCCATCAAACTTGCGACATTAGAGGGAGAGGAAATGCCTAACTGGATTAGTGGTTGCAGACTAAATAAATACAACATACCACTAACCACAGAGATGCTTTCCAAAATACACGCTGCGAAGGAGCGCAAGAACAAAGCAAAGAAAACAAAAGCTCAAGCGTAGGAGGAGGCCAAAGTCTAGATTTTAAAAAGAAAACAAACCTTACAACAACAAAGACTTCCTCCACCAGATGACATGGCTCAAACTCCTTTGTCTATAATTCAAACTGATGAGCAATGGGAAACAGGAATCGATGTTTGCATCAATGTCAGACTCCCACATGGCAGATATCAACGAGCATTGATTGACACACGAGCAAGAGTCAATGCGGTCAACTTCTCCACTTACAGGATGCTTACAGATGAACCCCTTGTGCAATCCACATGTGATCTACAAGCAGCAAACATTGCAACAATGCCAACATTTGGGATAGTAAACTTACCAATCAATCTTGATGGAAACAGTTGTCCTCATCAATTTTTCGTAATGAAAGATGGAGAAATCAGAGAATCAATATGCTTGGGAGTTCCATGGTGAGACGTACAATGCAGTCATTGAATGGTCAGAACATGCGTTAAGGTACACACACGACTCTAACGTGTACATGACTCCATTCGCCAAAACAGATCACTCGTGGCCAAGTATCCCCATCGACAATAAGCAACCGGCTAATCAGCCAAAAACACCACCAAAGGTTATTTAGAAGGTCTGGATAAAGAAAACATTGCTGACCAACAAACCGAGCAAGATATGGATACCTAAGGACAAAATCCAGACATAAGCAGCATCATCTCCAAAACCTTCCGAAGTTACTCCAAAGTGGAAATGGCAACCAAAACGGGAGAACACTAAAGTTTCAACGCCAGAGCTCAAAAGGAAACCCAAAACTCCAAACAAGAAGCTTGAATCTCCCAAATGGCACTGGAAACCGGTGAAAACTAAAGCAGAATCCGTAAAGATGCAACAAACCACATATAAATGGGTTCCAAAAATAGTTGTCAGCACAACACCTACAATCAAGGACATAGCAATTCAACTGCAAGCTCTCATGTTCCATAAACAGCTACCCTTGCCATCAAAAGCCACTGAAAACTTCGTTCAGTTCCCACATCTTGCACAACATATTGTTACCCAATGCATTGTCTCAAACATTAGAATAGGGCCACATTACACGGCCATGCATAGACACAGATTTCAAAACCCATCCACATGCACCAAACCTTCGTCCGGGATGACTCAGACAAAGAAGGGGGTTACGAAGGCATTTCACTCACAGTGGAAGAAGCTCAAGTGCTTGTCGATAACCACCCCAAGTGGAGGCAAAAGTGGTTGGATAAAAGGCCACAGGATCTAACAAATTACCACAACGCTCCTCAACATATACAAATAGATCCTACATTCTGCCCAGTCCCTCGAAGACGCACTTCGAAAGATTTCACCACATGGAAGGGGTCAAGGCCGCACAAGCTAAATTACCCGGTTCTGACAGTGCAGAAACCCCCTACAATGGCCTACATGGTCAGCACACTGAACTCAACAGTCACTTTCCTGCGGGATGTCCCCGATTTGGCGTGCCAAATGTTAGTAAAGATAGCCCGGATGATCGTCACCTGCATCCACGTGTTTAAAGACACTGAAGGCGACGATCATCCGTGGAATGTGTTCTTGGAAAGACACAGAGGAATCTGCTGGAATCTACAGGATTCACCGCCACGGCACATCTTGATGGCCATGTACTCTAGGCTAATGCACCTGCCATCACACTACTTGCAGACATTTGAAGAGGCTTTCATCACAGGATTCTTCGAAATGGTTTCAAGGATTTTCCATCCCATGGCGAAGGACCTCAAGGCAAGGTACGTAGCATACCAACACACCTTATCTGAAAATCCATTCAGATAGCATCAAGAAGCCCTCGAAGCCGTCCTGCGAACAAGAAGTTTTTTAGCGACACTCGCTTCATTAGAGCCACATCAACGGCCAAAGCACTGAACATGCACGAGGGCGTGCAAGGATAAGGAAGGGGGGAGTGTTTGGCGGACAAAGCAACCGGCCGCCATTGCCCGAGGATCATATTTTTATGAGAAACCATTGTAAAATTCTTTTGTAAAGAAGCATCTCTAAGCCGAGAAATTGTCAAAGGATGTATGATTATTTTTATGGGAGCAATTGTATATTAGAGAGCCAGTTAGAGGTTTGGGAGCTTATGGCCGGACAAGCTATTTTGTAAAGACCTAATCTATAAAGGTCATTTTTTAGAAGTTTGTTATAATCATTTTAATGGAGAACTGAGAAGACAGCGTACGTTTGAGAGCTCCTTCTTGTTCAAACTTGTAATCTTCGCCATTGCGGCCACGATAATCCAAATTCGGATTTGATTATTGCATTGTGTTCCTCTCCTCTTGCTCTTTCATTCAAGTGTAATCATTCAAGATTCGCTGTAGATTTTCAACTACGACTTTGAGGCCTTAAATCGCTGTTTTGAGTGTCTATATGCGTGTTTATGTTGTTTTGATCCTAGGAGAGGCTTTAGGGACCCTAAAACGACCCATTAGGATCATCTGTTCGCTGTTTTTCCTGACTTTGGGACGAACGATCGCGATCGTTGTACCTCTCCAAAATGATGTGACAGTGATAGGATATGTTCCTGATAATCCCTTGTAGCTTCCCTTCAAGTTTCGTGCGATTCCAATATGATTTGCATGGTAAACGAGCGTTATGGCTGAAGAACGGTGTAGGAGGACATAGGCAGATTACTTGGCGGTAATGCGTTTGATTTGCTTGTAGAGTTAGTAAGTTTCACCTCTTCGAGTTCACTTCATTAGAATTGACACCTTAGTGAGTTCCCATGCCTCATCCGAATTGCTTCCCCTGTATTGATAAATATGTTGATGCTTGAGAGCTATGCTATGGACGTCCGTCGCGGCGACCCGCAAACAGACAAAACCCTCTAATGTCCTCATTAGGTTGCTTAAGGACCATATAAGTCAGCATAAATATTTGTGTCTTATAGTCACCTACACTACACTTGATTTGCTCTTTGGGTACTTTTTTTATTGTAACATTTTCACTATTCCAAGGATAACATTTCCTATCTAGATGCTAAACTTTTTGTTTTTATGCAGTTATGTTTAGCTGAGGTGGAGGGTGATATACTTCTCCTTTTAACAAGATAGGAACAAATTGACAATGTGCCAGATCTTGTATAAGAGCATAAAGGTGCTGGGCCCCAATGTTTCAAAAGTTGATTGTACTCTTAGTTTAGAGTGCCCTTTGTAGTGAAATGTAGACAAGAGTTTTTGGCCCAACACATCCGAGTGCCATGATTGGACGCTTGGGCTTGGTGCTTTGGTGATTCATTTGCTGACTGTTTGGCAACTCTCAGCCATTCCAGACTCTCTTGCCACTATTCTCTGCACAAGTCGTTGATCAACCGTTACCATAGCTTTCATTGCATGGATTGTCGCCCATGGCTCCCGTCTACTGTGTCTTCGCAGGCTCTCCCCATCCGGCTAAAGCTCATGGTCGTTCGATGCTAGGCCCCACTATTTTTCCCTGCTTTGTTATCTCGCCGTCTCCATCCACTCATCGGCCACCTGCCCCATGGCCATCTCCCATCCAGTCTGCGCAATTACTTGAAGCTATCGAGTTTTCGTGTGGCCATGTCCTATTTGATCTACACAATTACTTGAAGCTAGCGAAGGGGGCACTTTGTATGGGCTAAGGACAATGCCAAAAGGGTGTTGGATTGGGGCGACACCTGCCTCCCCCTTGAGATGCTACTCCTAGAGAGAGAGAGAGAGAGAGAGAGAGAGAGAGAGAGAGAGAGAGAGAGAGAGAGAGAGAGAGAGAGAGAGAGAGAGAGATAAGGGTGCATCCCCATCAAAAGGCTCTTGGAGAGAGAAATAGTGCGCTTTGGGATATGGGATATGCAATCGGCACATCACGGAAAAAGCAAGTGATGGGGGATCAGAAGGTGTGGCAAAGCAGCACAGGAAGGTCGAGTAACAACAAGTAAGGGTGTGATATCGAATGAACATGTGGGGCGTAAATAAACAGCCCCGCTTGCTTTCATAGCTAGTGGTTTCCCGCATGTCAAGGAAGGTGGTGAGCAAGTCAAGAGACCTCGTGCTCACACTCAAAACCTCTGGCCGTGAGTCGAGGTGCAACTCAAAATCTCCTGCGAGTCAAGGGGAGATACATCGAGAGAGAGAGAGAGAGAGAGAGAGAGAGAGAGAAGGGGCTGACGTGGCAGTTGGAGGTGCAAGCATTTCCAACCACGTGGAGAACCTTTGTAAGCTTGCATTGCCATGTAGATGGGCCCGGGTAACTGACCCCATACTACGCCTTGTTTAGAACATTCTGGCATTTCGCACCACTCTCCGGTGTATCAAGCTTTGGGTCAGAAGACGAGGAGTATATTCATTAGGGTGCTTAAGGACCTTATAAGTCAACATAAATATTTGCGTCTTATAGTCACGTACACTACACTTGATTTGTTGGGTACTTTTTTTATTGTAACATTTTCATTATTCCAAGGATAATATTTCCTATCTAGATGCTAAACTTTTTGTTTTTATGCAGTTATGTTTAGCTGATGTGGAGTGTGATATACTTCTCCTTTTAACAAGATATGAACAAATTAACAATGTGCGAGATCTTCTATTATAAGAGCATAAAGGTGCTGGGCCCCAATGTTTCAAAAGTTGATTGTACTCTTAGTTTAGAGTGCCCTTTGTAGTGAAATGTAGACAAGAATTTTTGGCCCAACACATCGGAGTGCCATGATTGGACGCTTGGGCTCGGTGCTTTGGTGATTCATCTGCAGACTGTTTGGAAACTCTCAGCCATTCGAGACTCTCTTGCCACTATTCTCCGTGCAAGTCGTTGATCAGCCGTTACCATAGCTTGCATTGCATGGATTGTCGCCCATGGCTCCCGTCTACTGTGTCTTCGAAGGCTCTCCCCATCCGGCTAATGCTCATGGTCATTCGATGCTAGGCCCGACTACTTTTCCCTGCTTTGTTGTCCCGCCGTCTCCATTCACACATCGGCCACCTGCCCCATGGCCATCTCCCATCTGGTCTGCGCAATTACTTGAAGCTAGCGAAGGGGCACTCTGTATGGGCTAAGGACAATGCTAGAAGGGTGTTTGATTGGGGCGACACCTGCCTCCTCCTACCCCTTGAGATGCTACTCCTAGAGAGAGAGAGAGAGAGAGAGAGAGAGAGAGATAAGGGTGCATCCCCATCAAAAGGCTCTTGGAGAGAGAAAGAGAGCGCTCTGGGATATGGGATATGCAATTGGCACATCACGGAAAAAGCAAGTGATGGGGGATCAGAAGGTGTGGCAAAGCAGCACAGGAAGGTCGAGTAACAACAAGTAAGGGTGTGAGAACGAATTAACATGTGGGGCGTAAATAAACAGCCCCCCTTCCTTTCATAGCTAGTGGTTTCCCGCATGTCAAGGAAGGTGGTGAGATCTCAATATATCTGCCCTCCCGCAAGTCAAGAGACCTCGTGCTCACACTCAAAACCTCTCGTCGTGAGTCGAGGTGCAACTCAAAATCTCCTGCGAGTCAAGGGGAGATACATCCTGAGAGAGAGAGAGAGAGAGAGAGAGAGAGAGAGAGAGAGAGAGAGAGAGAGAGAGAGAGAGAGAGAGAGAGAGAGAGAGAGAGAGAGAGAGAGAGAGAGAGAGAGAGAGAGAGAGAGAGAGAGAGAGAGAGGGCTGACGTGGCGGCTGGAGGTGCAAGCATTTCCAACCACATGGAGAACCTTTGTAAGCTTGCATTGCCGTGTAGATGGGCCCGGGTAACTGACCCCATACTGCACATTGTTCCGAACATTCTGGCATTTCGCAACACTCTCCAGTGTATCAAGCTTTGGGTCAGAAGCTTTGGGCCATGGGCTTTCTTGGCGGAGTAAATATTTGGGCTTTGTTGGTGGCTCGCATTTGCCAGTTGTACCCAAATGCTGTACCCAGCATGGCAATGGAGATGGCCATGCTGAGCTGTCATGCTATGTGAGATCGAACAAGGGACGCCGTCGCTGGGCCTCCTGGTCTGGGATCCTCAAAAGAACCCACGGGTCACGACACATTTGATGCCCATCATAACCCCACCCCTGCATATCCATGCATAAGGGACCAATTTGTGAATGCCAACCAGGTCTGCAAGGCTGTGGAGATGAGGCAGGAAAAATGGAGTGCGCTTTTTGACACTTTCCCGTTTTTTGAGGCTTACAATAACTACCTGCAGATTGATGTTTTTTGAGGCTTACATTAACTACCTGCAGATTGAACTCATTTGTAACTAACATTTGTGTTAGTTCAGGATGTAACTAACATTTGTGTTACTCTCTTTTGAACTCATTTGTCCACCAAGTGACATGCCACTCTCTTTTGAACTCATCTGCATTGAGCATCGCAACTAGTTTTGCTTGGTTGGCCTTGTGCGGTGTAGTTAATGTGTGAAGTATTTACTGGCTCATTCCTAATAAAATTCGAGATTCATAGTAGCTCTCCGTTTAGTGTTCTTTCTCTTGCAGAATCTATACTGCCTATTTACTGGCTCATTCCTAATAAAATTCGAGATTCATCGGAGCCCTCCGTTTAGTGCCGTTTCTCTTACAGAATCCAGTGTTGCAGCTCTTGGATGTGTGCCACATCAGCATGCATAATAAATTCAAGTCTTGCAAATGATCGTCTCACATGGCAGCAGTGGGAATATGAACCAGCGTTCGCCATGTCAACCCATCATAATTTGAAACATGCAACCAATCATTGCCTACATAATTTGCTGTTGCGCAAATGTAAACTCTTTAATGACCCCCACTCCCCTGGATTTGACGGCCGGGAATGGTTGCCTTCTGACCATTCTGATAATCAGGGTGACCAACAGGCTCCCGACCTCCACCGATTGCCCATGATTAACGGGAACGGTCAGTAGCATTCCCTACACCTTCACTGAGTCGTATGCCATAGTGAAACCGTGGATTGCCTTGAAACGAGCGAGAGCGAGAGAGCGAGAGAGAGAGAGAGAGAGAGAGAGAGTCGCTTTTATTAGGCTTTTATTAGCAACATTCTACCTTCTATCACACAACTTGGCCTTCCCCTAAGGTTCAGAGCCTTACTACCTATCACCAACCTTCTCAAGTATACTAAATTGATATTGCAATTGAAAAAAAAAGCAGTACTCATATTAGTTTATTTTTAAAAAAGATATTATGGATAGATTGCTTGATAACTTTCTTCTAGGGTAAAAAGATAAATCAAAATAAACATAGAAGCTCCATTTGAACAAGTTTATACGGGAAAAGTCTTCCCTTTGAGGAGTTACAAAAGAAAAAGAAAATAGTAGTTAAACTTTTCATACTAAGGATATAAAAGTAAAATGAAAAACTAGAAAGTGCATCATTTATGTGAGTGCCATACAGAAAGTATGGTGGAGAATCGGCACAATGTCTCTCTAGATCTATAAGAAACGGAAGTCTTGCCCTTCTTGTAGTCCATTTCCTATTACATAGTCATGGTATTCAAGAACAAGATAAGAAACATGAGTTTCTCTTTACTAATTTGGTATTCAAGTCCTTGAGATGGCCATGAGAAACTTTCTCTTGTAATTTTGTATGTTAGTCCTTGCCACCGCTATGTTGGGCATATTTTGCAATCAACATTTTTTGAGAGGTCACATTTTAGATAAAAAGTTCGTTAAGAACTTTATGTGTTTTCTAAAGGCACGCAAGTTGGCATACATATCGACCCAAGTAATGCCAAGCACAACATGTTTCTCCAATAGCCATTGACTAGCAATGTCGTAGTGAATTCTCTCAACCATGTGAAGGTCTTGCATAAGTAGCACACATGATAGCCTCAAGACAAAACAAATGTGGCAAAGCTTAGCTCTTGAGCATACACCACACCATCTTTGTAAGAAACCTATTTTTCCTTTCAGCGACACCATTTTGTTGAGGTGTATACGGCATTGTACATTGGTGTTTTATCCCATAACTAGTCCTAAATGCATTAAACTCATGAGACATATACTCCACCCCTTAATCTGATTAAAGGGTGATCATAGTACAGTTAAAGACTGTAACATTTAATGGCCTAGTAACTTGTGTGTAGTGGAAAATAACATGAACATAGTGAGCATTTCATTAGGATAGATTCCTAATGAGCATAACAAGAGTGCTTGGGTGGAGAGAGCAACAAAAAGCATAACACCTAGTTAGATAGGCGTGAACAATACTTTAAAAGAGAGAGAAATTAAGCTATTGACAACAGTTGAGGACCGGATTTACATGATCAAACTGAAGTTAGAGTGAGGTAAAGGATGGTGCTACTCCCCGTCGTAGTCCAGGAGGCGACCTCTTGACCTCGGACTGACCTGGGAATAGACCTTTTTGTTTGCACATTCTCTGTAAACATTTTTTTGATTAACTAATGCAATAATCAAATTTTTCACAACTTTACTCTCCTTCAGGATGTAACTAACATTTGTGTTACTCTCTTTTGAACTCATTTGTCCACCAAGTGACATGCCTCTCTCTTTTGAACTCATCTGCATCGAGCGTCGCAACTAGTCTTGCTTGGTTGGCCTTGTGCGGTGTAGTTAATGTGTGAAGTATTTACTGGCTCATTCCTAATAAAATTCGAGATTCATCGCAGCTCTCCGTTTAGTGTCGTTTCTCTTGCAGAATCTATACTGCCTATTTACTGGCTCATTCCTAATAAAATTCGAGATTCATTGTAGCCCTCCATTTAGTATTGTTTCTCTTGCAGAATCCAGTGTTGTAGACCTTGGATGGGTGCCACATTAGCATGCATAATAAATTTCAAGTCTTGCAAATGATTGTCTCATATGGTAGCAGTGGGAATGTGAACCAGCGTTCCCCATGTCAGCCCATTAGAATTTGAAACATGCAGCCAATCATTGCCTACATAATTTGCTATTGCGCAACTGTGTCGTCTCCCTCCACTATGCAGCCTATGCTTCACATGTAAACTCTTTAATGGCCACCACTCCCCTGGATTTGACGGCTGGGAATGATTGCCTTCTGACCATTATGTATCCTAGAAAGGGACTGTACAGACGAAGCCTACATACCTGAACCCTTCCTAGAGCATTTATTCAAACCATTCGGGTGGACTCAAATCTTAGCGACAATGGATGTATATGTGAATACATCTATGCCTACTCAATTTCTCAATGAGGATGGCTACAACATAATTCCCATCCAAATGATCTCAGTCCTTAACAGTGAAAATAAGGGTGAGGAAACAAAGGACTTGATGAAAGCTCAGCAAGTCTTTTCTGACCTCTATTACGATGCAACTAATGAGTTGGATGAACACTCAACTACCTCCAAATATTTGGGATCCGAAAAAGAACATACGAGAGCTCAACTACTCTTAAGGGGAAGGGACGAAAAGTTTTTTGACTTTCCAAACTAGAAATCAAGAAGACAAAAATGGTATAGAAGAAAGAGGGACACTAAAATTGTGAAAGCATGACCTATGCCGTCAGTCTCCAGTAAAACACAATTCTTGATGCAGATAGATGCTAATGATTGTGTCAAAGACAAAATAACTAGTAGATATCCTTTAAATGGAGACTAAAAAATGTCTCAGACATCGAGAAAAACAAGGAAGGGTAATCAAGAAGAACATCAGGATAAAAAACCACTCATGACAGAGTCGAATGGAAAAATAAATATCAAGAGTTGAGAAAAGCTCTAAAGGAGATATACACCACCGAAATGGAAACCACGGAAGAGGATGGGAAGGATGTAATGCATGTTCCATCCCATTACAAAAAGTATACTCTCCAAGATCGGAAAATCATAATGGAACAACCTATTAGGGAACTACGGAAACAAGGCGAGTCTTACGAAGGACCCAAAAATGCTAAAAGGGTAGACTTGGTTGAACCAGGAGAAGAGCCTAGACTAGCCTACATTGCAAATGAACTAACAAAAGAAGAAGAAAATCTTTTGCTAAGCTTGTTAAAGGAATATCGGGATATCTTTGCTTGGTCTTACAAGGATCTGAAGGGTGTTGATCCAGAAATCTGTCAACATACTATACCCATGAGAGATGATGCAAAACCAAGTAAATAGAGACCATACACTTATAACAAAACATTTTCCAGGAAGATCAAAGAAGAAATTGAAAAACTAAAGGAAGCAGAATGCATTTACGAAATTGAACACACTGATTGGGTGTCCCCAATTGTGGTAGTACCTAAGAAGAATGGGAAATTACGAGTGTGTGTTAATCTCAAAAAAGTGAATGCAGCTACCATTAGAGACAACTTTCCTGTCTTGATAACTGAGCACGTTTTAGAACGAGTGCCAGGAAAAGAAGCTTATAGCTTTCTAGATGGTTTTTCGGGATACAATCAACTTTTGGTTGACTCAAAAGATAAACACAAAACTGCTTTTGCAACAGAATGGGGTATATTTGCCTATCGGCTTATGCCGTTTGGGTTAACTGATGCTCCAGCCACATTTCAGAGATGATGAGCCATGGTTTCAAAGAGTATCTTCAGAAATTCTTGGAAGTATACATGGATGATTTATGTATACATTCGTCAATCCGAGCTGATCATTTTGAACACCTCAAAAAGGTATTCGAGAAATGTAGACTTTACAGGATTTGCTTAAACCCTGAAAAGTGCACATTCATTGGAAGACAAGGAAAAATTCTTGGACATAGAGTGTCTAAAAATGGCATAGCTACCGATTTTAAAAAGATTCATGTCATTGCTAATTTGCAAGACCAACAACAGTCAAAGGGGTACAAGCCTTCATGGGACATTTTGGATATTACCGACGGTTCATCTACATGTATGCCATAATTGCAAAACCCATGTGTAGCTTGATTATGCACTTTGAATGGACCGAGGCATATGAAGAATCCTTCATGAAGCTTAAGCAAGCCCTCACCTCAGCTCCAATATTGAAAGCACCCGATTGGGATAAAGTATTCCAAGTGCACGTTGATGCTTCAAACTTTGCTATTGGTTGTATACTAGCCCAACCAAGAGAGGGAAAAATTGACTTTCCTATTTCTTATGCTAGCCGACAATTAAATATGGTAGAAAAGAATTACACCACCACTGAGAGAGAAGGACTAGGAATGATTTATGCTGTTAAAAATTATAGACATTACCTATTGGCCAATAAGTTTGTGTTCTTTGTGGACCACCAAGCTTTGTTATATTTGGTCAACAAGCCATGCAGCACAGGGAGAATAGTGCGATGGTTCATCATTCTTATCGAATTTGATTTCACTGTGGTTGTTAAAAAAGGCACTACACATCAACGAGCAGATCATTTGTCCAGGATTGTTTTGAGGGAATCACCTAAAGGGGTAGATGATGATCTACCAGATGCCTATTTGTTCTCCGTGGAAATGATACCAAGATGGTGAGAAAAAATTGTGTCATTAATGATGATAGCTCAAGTGTATTCACCACTTCCTATCATAGTTGATTTAATCGAGCAATCGGCTACGTATCAATTAGTAGTTGGAAGGCTATATAAAAGAAATCGAGACGGGATATTGATTTTATGCATTAACCCTGAAGAAAGGGATCAGTACCTAAGTCAAGCACATGTTACCATAGTAGGACTTCACTTTGCGGAAGACCAAACTATGCAACGAATCTTAAGACTATGAGGAGAGATGTTTGATCTTTTGTAAGAGATTTCCCTCAATGTCAGAAACAACAACCCATTCCTCATGTAACATTGTTTCAAATGTCACCTGTTCCTAAGTGGAGTAACTATCTGGTCACTTAATTATCAAGTCAAACATTTCCTGAGGATATGAGTAAACGACGTCAAAGAGCAATTGAAATGGAAGCAAGAGACTATGCTCTTATTGGGAACCAATTATATTGGCAAGGTAAAGGTCAACATTTGCGTCTTTGTGCAAATGAAAATGAGTATATTTCGATTATAGAACAAGCACATGCTGGATTAGCTGGAGGTCACTTTTCTAGTGACACCACCGCAAGAGCAATCTTGATGGCAGGCATATGGTGGCCAACACTTTTTGCAGATGCCAAAGAATATGTTCAAAGGTGTGATGCTTGTCAACAAGCAAAAATGCCAACACGAGTAGACAGCATGCCCTGAAGACCAATGATGGGTGCCAGAGCCTTCGCAAAATGGGGTATAGATTTTGTGGGACCGATATAGCCACCTGCTTATAGAACCCAAGCTCAATATATCATTGTAGCCACAGACTATTTGACCAAATGGGCCGAGGCTAAAGCGACTCAAAGAAATGATGCCAGGACCACTGCTGCATTCTTATATGAGTGTGTATTCGTAAGGTATGGACTGCCAATAGAGATTGTCAGTGATCGGGGAACTCATTTCCTCAATGAGGTAATTTAGAGTATCTGCTAAATGAGCTTATGGTTATCCATAAAAAATCAGCTCCCTATCACCCACAAGAAAATGGACAAGCTGACCATATGAATAAAATTCTTAGCTCAATCTGACCAAAGTGGTTAGTTCAGGAAGGACCGACGGGGAAATGAATCTCCATGTTGCTCTATGGGCTTATCGAGTTTCATTCAAAACAGCTTTAAATGCTACACCCTTTAACGTTTTTTATGGTCTTGATGCCATATTGCTAATAGAATTTCTATTGCCGACATTAAGGGTAGCACAGACTCTTGAGTGGACTGGATATGAATTTTCACAAAGACTTGAAGATTTGGAAAATCTAGACGAGCAAAGGCTAATTGCTGTAGCTCATATCTATGCACAAAAGAGGAAACAAAAACAATTTTTTGATTCCCACTTAATCACCAAAATTTTCAAGAAAGGGGACTTAGTTCTAGTCTATTCCCTTAAGCAACACATTCCCAAGTTTAAGAAAAAGGGAAATGGACCATTTATCATTGAAGATGTATCCCCAAGTGGAGCAGTAAAATTGTCAACCATAGATGGTGAGCCAATGGCTAATTTGATTAGTGGATGTCGTTTAAAGAAATACAATTTTCCACTAACCGATGAATTGCTAGAGAGAATGCATGCAGCCAAACAAAGGAAGATGAAGCGACAACAGGTTATTGATGAAGCCCAAGAGGAAGCTAGACTTCGGGTACTCAAGTGTAAAGCTGCTCTCAAGAATCAACAGATACCGATTTCCATTAACACTTTGGAAATAAACGATCGACGATGGGAATTACCTAAAGGTGCAGTTTCAATAGATGATGACTGGTTAGATGGAATGGATCTCCGCATCAAAGTAGAGCTCAACAATCATAGCACCAATGCTTTGGTAGACACAAGATCTAGAGTGAATGCAGTCAGTTATTCCACATACAAGAAAGAAACAAATCAAGCATTGACCGCAGGAATAAGGACAACAAAGGATGCAACAAGAATCCGAATCCAACATTGGGAGTGGTCAACTTGAACGTGGTAGTACATGGATGTTCATGTTTGCATAAGTTTGTCTGCTTGCCAAATGAACACATGACTTAGACTATGATTCTTGGTATTCCTTGGATGCAAACATACAAAGCAGTACCAGATTGGGATACAAACCAGATAAAGCTATCACTTAAAGGAGGGCAACTCATTGTTCCCATTGCACCAAGAAAAGTGGAATGGAAAAGGTGCAATCAGAGGACCAGTCCATGAAGAAAATCTTCTCCATCCCCTCGACAAACAAATGCTACAAGTAGCATGCAAGGAGTCAAGAAAATCTGGGTACCAAAAGCACAACTTGTGGATAAACCCAATCAAATCTGGGTACCTAAAATTTCACCAATGAAACAGAAGACGGTTCCAAGGATTCGAGCATCTATGATCAAGGAACCTAACATGAAAAAGGTTTGGAAGAAAAAGGAGCACATATCTTCTCCACACAACGCAAAACCAACCAAACAGTGGCAAGTTAAGTCTCAACGGACTCTCAACCACCATGCACCAAGCAAACCGAGCTACCAATGGCGAGAAAAAACTCGACAACCGTCTAAAGTGCTACCAACAGCTCAAGCAATCAGCGTGCTTAAACATCCTGTGGTACTATCAAGCAGAGAGCACAAAGGCTACATGATTTGGTCTTTGGAAGACACCAGCAACAAACCTCGACATCAGAAACCCTTGAGTTATTTACTCAAGACCCAACTCTTGCACAACATATTGAGTTGAATTGCATTGATCTTCATATCATGGTAGATCCAATCAAGGCTATTCATAGACACAATTGTTCAACCCATGCACACAGCCATCCCGGAGAACGCCCTCTCGGAGGGGTGGAAGGGTACTACTAAATACTATGTAATTAAGGGCAATGTTTGAAGAGGGAGGAAAAAGTTTCATGTTGACGTGTGATTTTTGAAAAATTACCTAATAATGTCCTTATAATTCATGAACTGGGGAAAAGTCGCTAAGAATATCTTCCCGAAGAGTGTAAATAGTGTATATACTATCAGAAAATCATAAAAAATAGTCCTTTTTGGGTATTTTTCATCATTTTTGCTGATAGGAAGGCTTAAAAATGGAGAAATCCGACAAAAAATAATAAAGCTGTGTTTTTAAAGGGATTTTATTAATTATTGGATTTTCACTTTACTTTTTTAGAGCATTTTTCTATTTTCTTTGATTTTTTCAATAAAAAGATCAAAAATTAATAATAAATAGCAGGAAAGCTCAGATGGAAAATTGGAAGACACGTTGGTGATCAGAAAGACAAGGCGGACAAGCATAAAAATTTTCAACGAAATCAGAAGATGGAAGCAGGAAGCCTAAATTAGGCGCCCAGGCCTATTTCTGTAAAATTTTTGCAGAAGGAGCTATAGGAGTCCGTTTTGGGAAATTTTTGATCATAACATGGATTTCATGGCCTAATAGGACTAACAAGGGAATCTGAGGAAATTCGGTTCAGGAAGACCGTGTATAGATAGCCAGGGTAGGCTAAAACCACCTCATTTCCACTAGTTGACCTTTTTGAGCACCGTCTCACACGAGACATGAATCAATGATCCATTTTGTATGGTCGGTAGCTAGTCTAAAGCCTTAGAAAAAACCCTAGAAGCCGAGCAGTACACAAAGATCTACGACCTAAAAAGTGACCATAGCGGCCTGCCAGCTTGACCAAATCAGATGGGATCTGAACCATAGCATGCCCTAACATAATAGAACCATTCCATACCATCAGATGATCATTCAGCTGGGGTCAAGGGGGTCCTCAATAGAGAATCAAGGTTTTTTGGGGAAAGGCCAGAATTTCGACCTGACTCCACAGATGGCCTGCTAATGAGGTCCATATACAATGTATATGAGTGGTTTGGAGAAATCCAATCAAGTAAAGCCCTCAAAAAGCGAAAAACGGCTCGAAGGTTACAAAGCGTCAAATTCGACATACGAGGCCAAACTGACTCCAAATGAGCCAGAATTGGACATGTAGCTTCACGATGATGTTACAGACAAGTCCAAAGCCTTAAAGTTGACCGACCAACCCAATAGATAGAGTAATCACAAAAAATGGTGATTTCAAAGTCAACAGAGCACAAAGTGATGCCGACATGACCAAACTGGACCAAATTCAATTTAGGACTTGTATCAGGTGTATGAAACATGTTTAGGTCAAAATTTATGTGAAATGCAAGTTTTTGTCACTGTTGTAAATAATCGCGATTAATTACCATTGCAACTTTTTGCATGAAAATTGTCAAATCACCTCACCTATCATGTGTACACACCTATTACATGCCAAAAATCAAGTATGAGCCAAAATGACCACCCATTACTTGCAAAAGTGCCAAAAAACACAAAGAAATCTGTGAAAGTCAAAATTTGGGTTATGGACAACTTCTCTTGATCCAAATCACCTCATATTTCATATCCAAGGTCTATACCATGCCTAGAACCAGTCTATGCCCAAAAATGTCAATTTTGGAAGAAAAGTTAATAATCGTGATTATTTACTTTTTGGCCAAAATGGGGCAATTTGGAAAATTTGTCATCATTTATCCAAAGTACATGCTGTGATAAGCCCACTAGCCAATTTTTAGTCAATTTGGATTTCAAAATCTCAAATTTTCTTTATATCTACTACTGTTTCAGAGACCTAAAGCCAAAATCTAGTACCATTTTCACCCTATACATCCAAATGAGCCCATATTTCCCTCAGAGCATGTAATTGGCATATACTTCAGGCCTATAAAGCCAGTTTGCAAAAAAGTTGAAAATTTTCCCAGCTATTTATAATCGCGTTTATTTACTTTGGTTGCAAATTTTTGTTTGACCATACAGTTTTGTTTCTTGCATGATTTTATGCATCTTTGCTTGTTCAAAAATTGATTTGAAGCAATTTGGACCAGATTATCAGCATGTCAATCTAAAAGGACATTCTGGAGAAAAATCTAACAACTCCGCTAACTTTGCACTCTATTCACTGAACAGGAGCAATGGAAGCCGCGGAGAAGGCCAAGAAGAAGTTAAACCAAAAGGAGAAACTGCAAGAGCTGCCCCTGTATCAACTGGACCCCTAGTCAGTAAAGGCAGCAAAGGCATCTTACCTTTCTAAAGAGCAGTTAGAAGAACACCACACCACAATATTCACTGATAGATTTAAGAGTGAAGAAGGGCATCCTGTGGAGTTGCAGCTCTTTCCTAAAGAGGTTTATGATATCACAGCAAAGCCAGAAACCAAAGAGGCTAACCACAGGTTGGGACTCCGACACTTCTATGAACAAGAGCCCTGCGGAATAGACTTTCAGAAAGCTTACGAGATTCTGTCCACCATCAAGGAAGACGGAACGGCCCAAATCTCAGACAACCAAGGAAATAAGGTAGAGGTTGTAATTACAAAGGAAATAGTGGCAGAGGCACTCAGATTGCCCACTGAAGGGATGACCATGTGGGCAAGAGATAGAAAAACAGCGGGTACGTTTACAAAGGAAACAACTGCGGCTACATTTGCCGATCTCATCCACAAGTAGGTGGAAGAGCTAGCCCGTATGTACCACCAACATTTTCATTTCTTGGCAAAAAGGTCACCAAGGTACACGACACCAAATCATGTCGTGGCCACTACCTTTACACAAGTTCTGAAGTCAACCACCAGACAACCTGTGGACCATGCGCAGTATGTGTTGACGACATTGAAGGCCACCAAGAAGGAGGGAAAGATAACATACTTGGGCGCGCCTGAATTATTGACCAAAATAGCCTATCATGCAATCGGCATAGCCAACAACCTACCGCCTACCCCGGATCAGAACACATGGATCTTGGCAGCTCAACCCTCTCTAAGATCTACAAGATCTGGTAAGCGATCATTTAAATCAGGTGATGAATCTGATGACAGTTCATCAGAGCAGCATAGCAGTGAAAGCTCTAACAACAAAGAAAAAAGAGCTAGGAGGGAAGAGATGAAGAGGAAAGCAGTGGCTGCCCACCAACAGGAGCCAGCTCAAAAGCAAGCGAGATTTGAAAGAGAAACATAGGCATATCAGCGCACTAGGCAAGCGCACGAAAAAGACCTAGAAAAGTGGGTACCTACCGGCTTGAAAGGACTTCGAGAAAAACATCATTCAAGGAAAGAGGCCAAGGATCCTAAGGATCATTTAGAAAGAATGTACCAAGAGGTAGAGGCCTTGAAGCTGAGAGAGGCTGAAGAAGCGGCCAAGAAAGCTGAAGAAGAGGCAACTCAAGAGCAAGGCCAGGCATCTCCTCGACCCACCTCATCGCCGCCGGAACAACAGGACCAGCCCATGCCCACTCCACCATCATCACCGCCAGACCAAGAGACCACCGAAGAGGCCGAGATTGACAAGGAAAAAGAGTCTGATTTCACCCACCAAACGGAAGCTACACAACAAACTGACCACGCCAAGAAACATGAAGAAAAGGAAGCTGAACCAGCGCAAGAACATATAGCCGAGGACACTCACAAGGAGGCAGATGAAACTAATAAAGACCAAGATACGTAAAAAGAGTAGACCACTACACATGAGGAAGAAACCGGGACTGAGAAGGCAGAAAAGTCTACAACTGAAGAAACTGTAAGAGTTGAGACCACACAACTTGTTTTCACTCAGCCAGCAACTGCCGAGGTTTCAAAACCTTAGGATGGCGAAGGAAAAGAAACCATATCTATAGAAATACTTGCAATAACAACATAGCAAGAAGCGGCACAAGAGGTTGCCGGCACATCTCAACTTGCAAGACAGGAGGAGCTGCAGTCCAATGATGAAGTAATTCAACAAGTGAACGAGTATGCAAGGCAGATGCAAATCATGACGGAGAAACTCCGCTCAACAGCCTTTAACCGTAGTACTAAAGCCAAAGAATTAGAAATGGTCATCGATGCTCTTCAAGGAGAGCTCGACGACATAATGGCTACAATTACTGGTCTCCAAAATCAGGTACAAAAGCTAAAGACTAAAGCGGAACAACATCAAATAGCACGAGACAGCCAACAGAAGGAAATGGAGGAGTTGGGTGACCTCCTAACTAAGTCATCTGATGCCTGCAAAGTGAAAGATGAGCAATTGACAGAGGTGACAAATGAACTTCTTACCACCTCTCTGTCCACTCAGAAGATTCAAGTACAATTAGATGTAGCAAACGCATCTCTGCAGTATTTGGAACAAAGAATTAATGATCATGCCACTATCTTGCGGCAATTAAGAGAATATCCATCCGTGGCCTCGATCAAGGGAACAAATGAGGTGTATAAAGCACTTGAGAAGAAAAACAAAGATTTAGAGCTAGAGTTGAAGCTGGAGCAGTCGCAAAATATGCTAGCTTTTGAGGAGGCCTTCTACACTGGCTTTTTCACCTGGAGAACGAAGATATTTGCGCCGGTGATAAGCAACCTCACAGCCAGATTTGTAGGCTACTCGGCAGTGAAACTAAAAAACAAAGTCACCATGCAGTTTTTGCAAGTGCAAGACAAAGAATGCAAAATCAGATATGAAAAAGCACTGGAAGCACTAAAGAACCGCCTCACCCACCGTCAACCTGAAGATTACTTCAGCCCATAAAGCTGTGTCAAGGGATGACACAGTTGAGGAGGGAGGGAATGTTAGCAGCAAGCTAACACGGACACCATTTTTCAGAGTTCTCCTTGTAAAAACAATTATTATTTTGATAAATCGGGCATATTGTAGCTCCTTTTTTTTTGATAAACCTTGTAATTAATGAGCCGGGCCTACAAGCTTCCAGATTGTATCAGCCGTTCAATTCCCAGCTTTGGTAGAACTCCAGATTATTACTTTTGACCACCCAAAAACCTTGGCTAATGTATAAAAGCCAATTTTTGTAAGTTTTTTATGAGTTTTTGGATAAGAAATACACAACGTGAGCTAACGGCGCTCACTTCTCTCCTTCTTGCGCTTCCTACTCCCTCTCCGGTTGTCACATTGCGAATGCGTTTGTTGCATTGCAACCGCAGGTAAGAGCTTTACGCATTGACGTAAGCCATTCATAGTATTTCGTAGCTTTTGGCGTCGCCTAATTTCATCATAAATAGGAATTTGCATGTTTAAATAAAAAACTAAGCATAGGCGGGATATTGGGGCATCATTGCTAAGCATTTAGATGCATTCTGGGTCGAAAACGACTAGGTCAAAAACCCACTGTTGTTAATAATCGCGATTTTGGAACTTGACCTAAAGTGGGGTTTGAAGCCATAGGCATGTGTGCTTAGGTCTTATAAACTTGTCCTAGAAGTTTCATTATGTTTGGATGTCATTTGATGCTGTAACGGATGTGATTTGCTTACCGATGAGCAATTGGCTTTTGGTGATTTTAGTCACTTGAGTGTAGCTTGAGTTAGATGTGAGATGTTAGTTGTTTTCCAAGAGATTGACAACCTCTTGTAGCCTCTATACACTAGTCGAGTCAGCTTCGTCCCATGGTTTGACAAATTAATCATGGTTCTTGCTAATACTGCAATAAGATACGATAGTGAGGTTAGACATGCGTCCCACAACACCTTGTCATATTGGAGGGAGTTTCTTCTTCAAAGGATGTATGCGCTAGGGACTAATGGCGCTCTTCTCTTTTGCTTCTTGATTTTCTTGCACTATGTATTCATGGCTTCTTCCTCCACTCCCTCAAATCTTCTCACCAAACGACATAAATATCATCTACACATCGACCTAGATCCTCAATATGAGCCATTATGCAAGAGAATTAAGAGATATACAATTGTAACACCCACCAAAAAATAAAGACTCGGAGTAGAGGGAGAAAAACACGTAGATATATGGACAAATGGATCACTCTAGGTAATGGAGAGAATGGCTTACTTGGTTATTGCAAAGCTCTGATTGAAAAATCGAAAATTCAAAAAAGGATACTTAATCATCAAACAAATGAGGTTCTATGACTTTTTAATTTGCATTATGAGGACCAAAAAACCATTTTGCAGCACACACATGAAGTAAAGGTCTTGCAAGAAAAGATGCAGACCTTCCAAATGAAAGATACAAGCTTAGGAGCTCGTGTGCAAAAGAAGAAGCTGCAAAATCTTGAAACCTTGAAGGTTGGCTCTGGTGGTCTTAAGAAAAGGATCCAAGCATTGGGGTGAGGATTGTGAACCTTCTAATTTATTTCACCTACACGTGGTTTTTTCTTATTGTAGTTATGCTTTTTTTTGTAGACATACTATATACAGAGACAAAGAAAACATAGATCCGAAGGCCATTGTAGGAAAGAGGTTGAAGCCATTGATAACTAGTGATCTTGCAAAGGATATAGTCCATGAAAAAAAAATTAAGGTTTTGCCGCAAGATGTTGTTGACCATTTTATTTCTAAGAATTTAGTGATTGCCGATGAAATACAGGGCAAACTTGACTCCCTTGGCGTGAGTAAAAGAGGGTACTCAGCTATTTAACAGTCTATCTCCTCCATGTTTTTTAAGAAGGGAATAAAGTCTAAACTTTTAGCAATAGTAGCAAGTGTCTAGAAAGAGAGACTTCAACTCAACCATGCACACACAGACTTCATTGGATGTCCATTTCATATTGATGGTATTTATAGATCTCAAGGAACAATTGTAACGTACGATGAGTACAACAATGTTTTCATGGGCCTCATTTTGTTGCAAATTAGTAGGGTTGAGCTCTACAATGTAAGTACATTTGAAGAGACTGGTGGCATTCTACATTTTGTTTTGAAGTTAGATGAGTGTAAGATTCTTAAAGAGAAAAAGATAGAGCAAGTCACAATAACATCGATGAATATATAGAGCACGTTCAAAATTTCCTACTAATGATCCTTCATACTTTAGTGTACAATCAAAAACAAAATATGGTGGCAGTGCTTTTCAGGTAATCCATTTCCATCTATTCTTGAGCTCTGACGAGCCCCCTTTTTATTTAATTTTAGATTTAATTTCATATCTCATAAGGATTTAATCTTGTAGGAAAAAGAAAGAATACCATGATATTTTATATTAGGTGTTCCACCAAACCCCTATTCTTCATATACTTGATAGACAAATGAATCAAGGACAAGTGCTGGTTGTTGATGGGAGGGGAGAATTTCAAGTCCAATGGCATCTTACAAGTGACCTCAAAACATTGAAATGTATGTATAGTTGTGGAATGGGTGCCTGCAAAGATGATGGACCCAAAGTGGTGGAGAAAGGCTCCTACTCGTCACAATGAAGATCCTAATTTTTGCCTAATTCTTGATATTTTACTTGTTAATGTCAAGATTTGTACAATGCATGCTCTTTGTAGAATTATAGAGAAGTTGTATTTGTACATTTGGTTTGCTTGGAAAATTCAGAAGTCAATGGAACGACAGGTTGCTGTACTGGCCCTTGAATTAATTTTGTCAGATATGGGTCTCCATGGGGGCAATGTGAAAATCTAGCAGGATGAGAAAAAGTCAACCAATGATAAATATGTACCATGAAAACCATCCATTGATGGGATCAAGGCACGTCGTTTTTTATCTAAGCCACCTGGGTGAATATACCAGTCCACCTATGTCATTAAAATTGAGTTTCACAATGGAAAAATTTGTAGATGGTAGTGATCGACTAGGAACCAACAACTCACAATGCCAAGGGTGATGTGTGCTATTTGCTCGATGTGCTATTTTAGATGTGTGACAAAGATCATTGGTCACGAAATGATCCCAACAAGTTTAAGGAGAACCTTTAGCTACTAAAGAAAGCATTTAAGACAACATGGACTGAAACTTAGAAAAGAATGGAAGCCAAGGCATATGGAACACCCAAGGCTTGGAAAAGTCTCATTACATGGACATGATTGCATATTTCAAACACACACAGCATGGTGGCACTTGAGACAAGGAAAATAGTTTTAAAGAGTTGTTTCAATGGTTTTATCATCGAATACTTCACCATTTGCAACAAAAACATGTATTGGACAATTCAACAACAGAACAAGAAATTAGGCATTTTCAACAAAGGAAAAGAAAATGAATAGAGGCATTCAACAACTCAAGTGGTCGTGAAGCACAAAGAAAATGGAATATGTTAACCATAGGTAGACCAAGAGAATTTAATTTTAGGTCATAATATGTACAAGAGATGCCTAATGATTTAACAAATCATGTACAAGTCATAAGTCTCTCAATTTGATGATTGTTAAGGGATATATTTTGGCATTCACCCTTGTATCGGAGCATTAAATGTTTTCCATAATCCAAAAGTTCATCTGGGTTTTGTTTCCCTAAAGAGAGCGTCATTAATGTGTATGTGTTATAATAAGTTGCACGACCACCTGTGTGTCCCGGAAAGTATCCAAAACATTCTCTCCCAAAAAAACTGTCGACAAAGATAACTCGTCTCACCACAAACATGGTCCTAAGCATGCATACTTCTTAAATTTTGTGCACAAGAAAAGAAAGATAGTGAGTCTTATAAGACAAAAATGTTGTTCATTTAAAATGCATTTTCATTTTCTTATTCTAGTTTAATATTGTAAGCATTGACAATGTTCATATTATTCTTAAGCTAGGTTCCTTGCATCCATCTAGTATCTTTAAAAGGATAATTCTTAAACTTAACAAGATATCATTGGATAGTCTTACAGTTTCTTAGTACTTTGTCTTTGTTTCAAAAAATTGATTCGGGCTGCAACACCTCTTCTTGATATTCGATCTCTGGTAGGCCCTCCATTATTGGTTCTTTTGCTAGCTCTCCTTTGTAAGGCTTGGGTAGGCTCACATGTGTTAGCATTGTAAATGAGCCAATGGTTGGGCAACTTTAACTAATAAGCCATCTCATTGAATGGCTTAAGAATTTTAAAGGAAGGACCATAGTATCTTTTTGCTAGTTTAGCATAATACTCTTGGTGGCTCGTAGGATTCTTGCTCATAGTATACCTTTGATGAGCCTTGAGAAATGTTAGCAAGACCCAATCAATTTTCTTAAAGGATAAGGCTATTTTGTGCTTATTAGCAACAAAAACCCTTTTTTCCTTTGCTTTGAGATGAATATAGCCTCTTTTAATCTTTGGAAAAGATTCTATTGAGTCTCGGCTATATTCATCAGCAACGAAGATCTTCCCATGTACTTTAAGTAGTAAGGGACTTTTGGATATTCCCTCTTTAACCTCGAAAGGTGCTTTCCCCATAGAAGTATGTACAATGTCCTTGTACGCATACCCTATAAGAGGTAAGTACTTCTCTCATTGAGAATCTTTATCTACTTCCATGACATAGGCTTTTAGTAGACTCAAGAATTATTAGATTAGTTCTTTCACTTTGGTCATCCGTTTGCGGATGATAGGCCAAAAGAGAAATTTAATCTACTTCCTAGATTCTCAAAGACACCCTTCTAGAAATTACTGGTCATTCTAAAATCTTTTCCGACACTACGGATGTTGGCAAGCCATGATACTTGAAAATTTGAGATCTAAAGAGGGTTACCATTTGATGTGCCTTAATAGTCTTTTTGATAGGTATAGAGCATGTTTTCTTGCTAAGCCCATCGACTGAAACAATGCAAGTTGCTTCCCTTGATCAAATTTCAATTTTTGGTATACCACGCATTTTGAAACATACTCTTCTATGTTTACTTTTCATGGTAGACCAACATAAATACATTTATACTCCTCGAAGAGTAGATTATGGAATCCCTCTTTGCTCCCCATAAGGAGAAGCATATGATTCATACATGACTTTCTTATTGTATCGGTGAGTAACACATAGCCTATTGTCATTTGGAAAATAACCATCTTTCAAGGTGAATGGTTCTTTTTTTTTCACTTTCCTAATCCAAAGGTTGTAATTACCTACTTAAATTTGTGGTCAATAGCATACTCATCTATCATAAAAGATATATCATTGTGAGTTTCTATAGACACCACATTTACCCTTGGTCATTGTGAAGGTGCATCGATCACTTGATTATGCTTGCCAGCAATGTGAGAAATATGAAATTTAAACTGCAAAAGAAAGTTTTCCCACCTCATTTTTTTGTCGGAGACCTTGGTTTTTGCGTCATGAAGTACTTGAGGCTTTGTGATCCATTCGTAGGATGAATGGAGTCCCCAATAAATAGTGCTTCCATGTGTTTAGGACATGTAGAACAACTAAAAGCTCTTTCTCATAAATGCCCAAGACCCATATATCCATATTGAGCCTTCCGCTCTCATATGCTATGGCATGCCCTTCTTGAAGAAAAACTAGTCCAAGGAAATGACCACAAGCATCACATTGGACCTCAAATGGATTTTAGAGATCCGGAAGCATGAGGACTGGTTGAGAGCTAAGCTTCTCTTTGAGCTTATCAAAAGCATTTTGTTCTTTAGCAGTCCATGAGTACTTAACGTTCTTCTTTATTAAGTCATGCAATGGTCCTGCTATTTGAGAGAATTTTTCTATGAAGCATCTGTAGTATGCACACATACCAATAAAACTTCTTAGCTCATGTAGATTCCTTGGATTAGGCATGCTTTTATTACCTCCAACTTTGATTGATCCATACGGATACGATCTCGAGAGATAATGAACCTAGATATTGAATCTGGAGGTGCCACTTGCACTCATCAAGAGAATTTGAGTGGCCGAAAGATTTTTGGCCATTGTGACTTTGAATGCGGTTGGAGCATTTGCCAGGCCAAAACTTGTAGCTTATCAAATAGATCTTCTACCCGCAGCACAGGAAATCTTTTTTTTGTAGTGATCCTAACTAGTGATCTATAGTAGACACACATGTGATATGTGCCATCTTTCTTTTGCAGTAAAAGTACTTGTGAACAGAATGGAGAGGAGATTGGCCTCACCATCCCTTTTTCCACCAATTCATGCACTTGCCTCATGATCTCCTCTTGTTGAACTTGCCATCATAGGTAAGAAAAGAGATACTCTTTCCTCCCTCTTTGAACTTCTTGAGATTTTGTGATTTTTGCCATTCAAAATATGATTTACGATGTCCTCCCCTCTTGTATTCTCTAGGAGAATAGCCATAGATTTCATCGGAAGATTAGGAAGGTGAAGAACAAGGAGAAGAGGGTGACCTCTTTCTTGACTTTTTCTTCCTTTGTTTCCTCTCTTCCCTTTTGAAGTGACGAGGAGAAGGACTATGGGTTGACCTTTTTCTTTTGGGAGGAGTTGGCGATATTCTAGACCGCCGTGTTCATGGAGCCACATCTTTAGAGGAACTTAGGGATTCACTTCTTTCTTGTTCTTTGGATTCCTCCTCTCTTATGGGAGAGAGTCTTCTTTTGGGAGTCTCTCATCAAGAGGCCTCCTAAACTCTCTCTCCTCTTGGAGGGGAAGAGAAATCTCATAAGCATGAAGTTGTTGTGAGTAACTTCGGCTTGCAAGTTAGGGTTGCCCATAGCTTGATGCAACCTAGTAACAAGATAATTGATAAACATGGGGGCATCATCATTAGCACCTTCATGTGCAAATTCAAAGTTGTCAATGCTAATTCTACTCTCTTGGTTATTGTCAGCCATGCTAATTATACTTATGTGTTTACATAGTGTATCCTTTGGCAATTCAAAACCTTAGTTGCTACTCCTCTTAGCCTTTGAAACTAAGTACTTAAGTATCTACACCCACGGCTCAAATTGGTTAATTATAGAGTAGTAGGGTGCATCTAACGTAGTAGAATTATCAAGGATAGCTCCTTTCGGACTTCTTATGGATTAATAATGGTAAATCCTTAAGAAAGTCTAAGAAGACCCCATTATTAAGACCAAAGCTCTCGAGGTGTGCACCATATCCCACATAATGGGTTCAACAAAACCAATAATAGATCCCAAACCCACTTACCCTAATATAATTAACAAAATCAACCATTAATAGGCTACTTAAGGACCTCTCTTCTTAAGCAAGAAAAGAGAAACCAAATGCTATGATACCAATGTAATGGAAATGGCCTATGAACTTTTAGAATAGCGGAATTAAGAGAATTAAAGTGAGCATTTTTGTGAGATCACTTTGAGAACATAGAGGGTGAGCTTAATTGGTGGTAGCAACATGAACATAGTACTTAATTAACTTGGCATGAACAATACTTTTGCAAGAGAGAGAGAGTATTAGAGAACATGACAATAGTTGAGAATCGGATTTACTTGGAGTGGGTCCCCCTCCAAAAGACGTTTGTATTATAGATTTTCCCATCAAGAGAGACTTGGTACAATACAAACTTTGTGTTCCTTGTGACCTTGGTGATGCTATGAAGATGGAAAGCTTCATGCATCACAAGCATAACATAAAGTTTGCAAAAAGCATTAACTATCCCAAGCCTCAGTCCCAAGGCCTCAAACACCTTTGAAGGTGGAGAGAGCTAGTGGGGAATGAGGGTAGGGAAGAGGAAAAATTCATAGGAGAAAAAAATAATTCCTCACCTATCATCACTCTTCTTTCTTAGCATAGCATAATAGCATAGTAATGAAGATGAAGAAGATAGAAAGCTTAAGCATTGAAGCATGGATCTTGGTTGGAATTGCATTCCATAGCCAAGAGTGTTGGTGTAGGCTCTCCACTTCTCCACAATCTTGGTGAAGGAGATGGAGCTCTTGTACTTTGCACTCCACACAATGAGATAATGTGTGTGTTTGTGTGAGAGAGTATACCCCCCTCTCATGCTTGGTACACACACCTCTCTCTCTCTCTCTCATAATATATAATTATATCATTTGGGACATGTGTCCTCTTTTTCCTCTTTGAGATAAAGAAATTAATTATTTATTTTATGCACTAGATTCTCATTGGACCCCTTTAAAGCCTATCCAATAGGATTCAAGCACATCATGAGAGCCACATGTGGAGAACTTTTTGGAACATGTGTCTTGTATGATTCTTAAGTCATTTGGTTTGATTTGAACACTTTAAGAACTTAGTCGATCAAGCATGTGTCTTTTAAGCTTCTTAAGTCATTTGGTTTGAATTGAATACTCAAAGCCTTAGTCAATCAAGCATGGAAACGTTCATGCCTCTTGAGAATTTATCTTTGAATTTAACATTTCAAAAACCTTAGTCATTTAAGTATAAGAATCACATCAAGATTTGGGCAAGGTTCCCACAACCACTTTAAATATCTTAGCACCTCATGCTTGGGTAGGATTCCCACCGCGAGGTTAGCCCTAGCTTGTGTAAGGTCAAAAGACTTTTTAACACTAACTTTTGGAGGTCTTTAATGAAGCTAACACTAAGGTCTTTTAAGCTCCATTAGATGCATGTTGCTCTTTGATAGACTACCTCCTTTTGGACCCCTATTGAGTTGTAACCATCTCTCCTCTTGGTCCCTAGTTGAGGTAAATCTAGAAGAACTTATTACACATTGCTCTTTGGTAGACCGTCTCCTTTTGGACCCCTATTCAGATGCAACCATTTCTCCTTTTGATCCCCTATTGAGATAGGTCTAGAAGGACATATCTAGATCCTAACTCTTGTTCCCCTTTTATCTTCCCATATTAAATGATCAATTTAATAGGAGAAAATCATTTGGTAAAGTTAGATATTATATTTTGTGACATAGTCCATTTCTGTTACATTGGTATTAGAGCTATTGGTTTCTCATTTCCTGCTTAAGAAGAGAGGTCCTTAAGTTGTCCCTGAAAGGTTGTACCTGTTCATTGCAAGAGGGTAAGTGGAACATGGATCTATTATATTGGTTGAAAAGGACTTAGTTCAAGGTAAACCATTGGGAACTATAGACTTAATAATGGAATCTCTCGAGACTTGCCTTTGTCTTAACCACTATTGAGCTACTAGAAAGCCCAACAGAAACCATAATCAACCAAGCAATGTTAGACCCTCTTCACTATTCTTTGCGATAATCAACAGTCTCTAAACAATGGGTGCGGCTGCTTGAGATCTAATTTTCAAAGATAAAGAAGAGTAGCAACTAAGGTTTTTGAGGGTAGCTGAAGACATGCTAAAGGGGGAAGGTTTCAACCAGAAGTTTTCGGATGGGGATTTCAGATATGGAGATTTGGGTCTTGGAGCGGGTAACATGTCAACATCACAGATTGTTGGCAGTGTAGACAAACGATTCAAGTCTCTTCCTCCTGTTGAAACACTTCCTAAACACGAAACATTGGGTGGCTACATATTTGTTTGCAACAATGATACCATGGTTGAGGACTTGAAGCGGAAATTATCTGGTATGATTAATGGATCTTCTATGTGCGTGGATGTTGGTGATTGCTATGTGTCACACATATCATGTGGCGGTCATGGCTTGTGAAAAACATGTAGTCCTTCTCAGTGGAAAAATTCATGAAGCTGTTCTCAGCTATTGACTTCTACGATATACTTTCAGCTACTTGAGATTTACATAGTGCATGCTTGTAGCTTTGTTGGAAGTTCTTAATGTGCATTATTTTGATTTTCAGTTGGCTTTTACATGTTTGCCCCAAAGGTATCATGATTCTCTACGTGTCATTCAATCCGGATTGCCATTGTTTTTGTATAATTATACCACTCATCAGCTCCATGGTGTTTATGAGGTATTTGTGTGAATCTGGGGTGTGAATTGTCTGTTGTTGGGCTTGGCAATGCCTTGGTCGATATGTATGCTAGATGTCGTGTGCTCGAGAAAGTACAAAAAGTGCTTGAGGAGCTTCTTGCCCGAAATGCCACCTCTTTGAATGCACTGATTGCGGGATGTGCGCAACAAGAGCAGTGCCAAAAAGCTCTAGGTTGTTGTTAGCAGATGCAAAGAATTGGAATGCACTGATAGTGAGGGCGAGCTTTTTGAAATGGGGCCTCTAAACCCAAACCAATGGGCCTACCCTCACAAAATGTTCGTAAAGAGGTACGCACACTACTTGGGGCACCACCTCCTTTTGGGAGTGGAGAAGGAAACCAATCAAAAAAAAAAAACACTTGCACTCACCCACCCAAGCAACACACTTTGAAAACCCCCTTACTCTATATACACTTTGGACACTTGAACACCATCAACGATTATGCAACCCAATGCCGTGCATCAAAATGAAATATGCAATTTGTGGAATAGCATTCACCTTCTCCCCATAAGAATACCCATAATACATCCAAACTCTTCCTCTCTCAAGCACTCATCAAAAAAATCATGCGCGCAAGACTTGCCTCTCAAACACACAAGAGAATCACTTACATCAAACTAACACACTTTGCATAGAGAGCTCATCTCCACCTATGCAATGCCGTGACACAAATAAAATCACCATGAGAGGTAGCCACATGCATATGTAATGAAGCAAAAGAGAGTTGGAGTGAGAAATTTCTTTAGACCAATTGAATAAGTGTGGAGAAACAAACCAATGGTAAATTGAGAATAGAACACTTATTTGATTTCTCGCACACCTTTTAAGGGGAGGACTGACGCTGGCTAACCATCACGAATTGCGACACTTGAAAGTTTTTTGAAGATGATTTCATGATCATTAACATAACCATGAGAGAGATCATGATGTATTTACAAGTTATTGAGGTGCTACAAATGATTTATTGGGTTGATGGAGTAAGAGATTGTAGAATGGAGAGAGTGGAGAATAGAGTTGCACTTCCTCCAAAGAGGAGGGTTAGGAGGGAGGATGTGAAAGAGGGAGAGTTGGGGTTTTCTCTACTATTGATCAAGAAACAACATGAAGTTGAAAATATAGGTGTGTGTGTCCTTGAGTCTCTCCAAGGGGGGCTATTTATAGTTGTGTAGGAGTGGGATTATGATACACTTAATTAGAGTAAGTGATTAGACCTAATTAAGTGTCCTTTGACCACTCATTGAATATTGGACATAAAAGGGACTATTTATTCACCAAAAATATCATTTTAGACCGTGAAGGCTCCATATGGGTGCATAATGTAGGTGGGCCCCACCATGAGGCCCTACGGGTGGCTCCTGCGAGGTATCTCAACTTGTCTGTCTTGGCATTTAGAAAGCATCTTTAGGTTGGTCCCATCACATGCAAGTGACCTTGAACACTCATTGCTTTTCTAGAAGATGAGTAGGGAAAAAATAAGATCTCACTCTCTTGATTTACTTGATTTACAGTTCCCTTTTGCTGCGAATCTGACAGATTTACACTATTTTGACCATAACTTTTTACCTGTAGCTCGGAATGACATGCTTCAAAAGGCAAAATTGACCTTCTCAACATGTTTGATATGAATTTGGACTATTATTCACGCCCATGCACCAAGGATTTTGGTTTGGAAGGTCCACACTAGGCTAGGGAACCTTTTGCTTCAAAGTCTTCTTGTACGGGCCCTTTGCTTGTATGCATCCAAGGGGAATCATGCTTTTTCAAAAGGCTATGATGCTTAAACAAATAGAGGAGGGCCCAATATTATTTGCTTGTGAAAAGAATATACAATTGGAGTCTTTTTGAAAGGAGAGAAACTATATGTATATTCTTAAGAGATATTGGGCCACCTATGTAGGGGGCATAGAAGACTTGTAGAGAGGGACCATAATCTTTGGTAAAGACAAGTGGAGAGTTGATTTCCATGGGAATTTATCTATAAGGGGTGGAAGATGGATATATTATTTTTCTACTACTAATTCACAAGAGGTAAGAAAGTTTGGGGGTATATAGTTGGTTATTGTATGCTTATTCTATTTACAAAGCAAAAAAGAAAAGGGTGGTAATATAAATATATGACTAAGGTGACATTTTTGGGAAGAGTATAATGTATGTGTCGCCACAAAGGTTAAACGAAGAGGGGGAATTTACTCTAGATAACTTAATAGCATAGAAAAATATATACACATATGAGGAAGAGGACGTTGAGTCGGCTGACAAATGTTGCAAAAAGATGGTTACCATTTTATGCCACTCATATTAGCCCTCCCCCAAGCCTAGAGATATTCATATCTTTAGGAGGACGGTGTTGCTTCTTTTCTTCTTTTTTTCTCTTTTTTTTTTTGGTCATTTTTTCTTTTCCACTTTTTTTTTTTTCAATAGGAGGAGTGTCATGCACTCTTTTACTCCATTAGACCTGCTTTTCATTACCTCAATCCCATAAATCGGAGATGGGAGGGTTGCCTTGGGTATGTTCAGATTCCAAGTCTGGTTCTTCTTTGCACATCAAAGCTTTAAAAATAGGTGGAGCATTTGCCAAGCCGAAGGGAGCCATGCCAATTTGGAGCTTAGACGATGTAGGCAGATGACTGCCTATCAACGGATTGATACGTTGAAAGTAGGGCTTTAATCTCCATCCATTGACTCTGTCTTGTGGAGTTTTCCTGATAAATCTGCTAATCTGTAACTACCATTCCCAAACTTTGTTTTTATCATGAAAGGTCCCTCCCATCTTTGCAAAAACTTTTTGTCAAGTCGAGTATCAAGTCGGTTATCATAGCGAAGAACCAACATACCTTCCTTCAATCCTTTCCCCTTGAGCTTCTTGTTGATTTTATCCCTTTGGCTTGTCGCTTTGGTGATGTAGTGATCAATGGACTCCTCTCTATCTAGCTCAAGTCGTTGGAGATCTAAGATCCTTTCATGTAGAACCTCCTTTGGTTTTTTTTCCACTCTTGCAAGAACGCGCAAGATTGAGAGCTCTACCTCAATGGGGAGAAGTGCTTCCTGTCCATAAACTAGATGAAAAGGGGTGAATTGAGTAGATACCTTGAAAGATGTCCTATACGCCCAAAGAGCAGCCGTCAAATGGCGATCCCAATCATTAGGCCGGCCCACAACCTGTTTAGAAATGATCTTACATATCATTCCATTCACTTTTTCCACCAATCCATTGCATTGAGGATAGTAGGGTGTGGAATGCAGGTGTTTCACTTTTAACCTCCTCAAGAGTTCATTCAGAAGGTCAGCCCTAAAACCCGAGCCTCGATCTGATAAGATTTCTAGGGGTGTTCCAAACCTACTACAAATATGATCAAAAATAAATTTTGATACCTCTTCAGCTGTGATTCGGGTTGTGCTTGTTGCTTCCGCCCATCGTGTCATGTAGTCAACACCCATGATGATGAAAACCTTCCCTGTAGAAGTACGAGGTAGGGGACCTATTGCATCCACACCCCACTTTTCAAAAGGGCCATAAGATATTATTGGGACTCGAGGCTCATATGTTAGTCGTCTATCCCCAGCAATTTGGCATGTCTTACATGCTTTACACCAATATTGGACATCACGATGTAAGCTCGGCCAAATAAACCCTGCTTGTAAAATCTTCCTACTTGTAATATCTTGAGAAAAGTGACCACCACAGACATCATCATGACATGAAAGAAGAATTTTCTCTATCTCTTGCACACCTGGTACTCTCCTCAAGACCAAATCTTTCCCTTTGTGAAATAAATCATCCCTGATCAACTGGTAAGGTGTGGCCTTCTTAGCTAGTCTATGTCTTTGCACCTTGTCTAAGTGTTTGGGACACTCACCTGCTTGTAGAAAGAAGATAATGTCTTTTAGCTCCTCTTGACCTTGATATTTGGGCTCATATAGTTTCACACCTCCTACCGCCATTTGAAGCTTTTGATTTGCGAGTAAGTCTGCTTCCTTGTTATGAGTTCTCACAATGTGTTGTACCTGTGTTGCTTTAAAACCCTTCATCAAAGCTCTTACACTACTAAGCCACTCAAACAATGTACGATTCTTGCACCTCCAAGTCCCTTGGATTTTCCTGACCACTAGCAAAGAATCACCTTTTATAATATGTCTTTGTATGCCTAATTCTTTGCATTCTTCTAACCCAAGGGTTAGAGTAGCATACTCAGCCTCATTGTTAGAGTGAACATTGGGTAGAGTGATACCTTTTCTAACCATTACCTCCTTTTGTGGGTTTAAAATGAGGATCCCCCCTGTTGCTTTGTCTTGTTGGCGTTGATAGGCTCCGTCAAAGCATAAAGTATGGGCATTATCAATCTCCTTCACTTTGAACTGTTTTGAGCCTTCCTCTCTTTGTAGTCGTGATCCTTCCCTTTCTCTCACTTTGTAGGTGAGAATGGTCTGCAAGTCCTGCTCTTGTGCTATCTTCTACAAGGAAAGTGTATTCAAATTCTTGGAGTTCAAGCACCCACTTTGCTATTCTAAATGAGAGGTTCATGTGTTGTACTACATATGGTAGATTGTGCTCTAAGGTGAGAAAAACAAATGGCACAGGGAGAAGATACGATCGAAACTTCCTTACCGCAAACAAGATTGCAAAGACCACTTTCTCCATTTCAGTGTATCCCTTCTCGGCTGGAGTCATCACCTTGCTTGCAAAATAGATCGGCCTCATGTATGATGTTTTAGGATCTTTTTGCATCAAAACAACACCAATTGCTTCGAAACCTACACTTGGAGTGACATAGTAAGTCTCCTTTGGATATGGTGGCATTAGGATTGGGAGAGAGCTAAGAATGCCCTTCACTTCCTCAAAACATTTTGTATGTTCCCTCCCCCATTCAAATGTAGATTGGCTTGCCAACCTATGCAAAGGGGCGATGGCTTCTGCTAGGAGATGGATGAAGCGAGACATGTACCTCACTTTGTGGTTGAAGGTCATTAGCTCCTTTGTTGTTGTTGGTGGAGATAATGACAAAAGGGCCTCTACTTTAGAGGGATCCACTTGAATTCCTTGTGAAGAAACCACATGGCCTAGCAAGACCACCTGAGATTCACCGATATGACACTTCTCTGGGTTGAGTTGTCCCCCAAATTGATGGAGCCTCTTAAGCCCCTCTTCAACCTTTTGGCAATGAAGTGATCTACAACTATAAATACAGAAATCATCCATAAAGACTCTTATAGATTTTCCAAAGAATGGCTGAAATACAAATATTGTGAATCTCATGAAGGTGCTAGGAGCATTGGTGAGCCCAAAAGGCATTACTCTGAATGCAAAACATCCCCAAGGTGTGATGAAGGTGGTTTTTGGTTGGTCCTCTTCTGCTATTCTAATTTTAAAATATCCTGAATACCCATCACACACAGTGTAGCATTCGTGACCTGCTACTTCATTCAAAATTTCATCTTGGAAAGGGAGAGGGAAGTGGTCCCTCTTTGTCGCAGCGTTGAGGGGTTTGTAATCCACGCAGACCCTCCACTTACCATTCTTCTTGGGAGTGACTACAATAGGTGATACCCATTCGGAGTTGGATACTGGATAGATGAAGCCAGCCTTCAAGAGTCGATTCACTTCCTGTAGGATAGCCTTTTGTTGCACAGATCCTAGTCGCCTTAACTTTTGAGCCATGGGTTTGGTCCCTGGTTTCAATTCAATTCGATGCTCTATTACATCTACACCTCTTATTTGTGAGTAGTCAGTGATAAACAAATTGGGATACCTCCTTAACATATTGATGTAGGACCTCTTCTCCTCACAAGTAAGATCTTTTGCAAGCATCTTCTCAAATCCTTCTTCAAGGTGGTGGCATCTTTCATCCCCTCGTGTGTGAT
The DNA here is from genome assembly GCF_014529385.1 of Adiantum capillus-veneris. Classification (NCBI taxonomy): domain Eukaryota; kingdom Viridiplantae; phylum Streptophyta; class Polypodiopsida; order Polypodiales; family Pteridaceae; genus Adiantum; species Adiantum capillus-veneris. The sequence continues at coordinate 18,085,051 of NC_140954.1, forward strand.
TGTCTGTTGGCTTTTCTTCTACTGGAACATCTTGAGTGTTGGTGTTGAATACAATTCCCATTACCTCCAAAGAAGACTCCTCTTCACTGGTTGATGCACTGGTTGATGCTTCCTCATCACTTGAGTAGGGACTCTCCTTCTCGCTCTCTTCATCTGCCGTGGTTTCATAGTTGATATCTAGTTGCTTTCCTTCTCGCCAATCATACACCACCGGTTGACCCTTCTTAAGAATCAAATGACCACTTCCCCATTTTTGATCTGCATTCACAGCAATGAGCCAAGGCCTCCCTAGGATGATGGGATAGCCCTCCCCCTTAGCTGGCATGACATACATATCCACTCGTGCATCTATGTTACATACAGAGACTTTTACATTTTCAATGATCCCCAAACACTTCACACTTGAGTTGTTGGCTAGCCTAGCTTGACAATTACAGGACTTTGTAATTTCAAGCCCTAACTTGTTCATTGATTTTTCCGTGATCACACACATTTGAGCTCCACCATCAACATATACATTAGACACCTTTTTACCCCTTATGTAAGCATCCACAATGGGTTCCACATCTTTTTGAAGCTTTGAGGCCACAACCTTAATGGAAAGATTTGCTTTCTTTTTTGGAATTCTTGTACTTACCAAGTTTGGCCATTGCCTTCTTACTTTGGCTGATAGGTGTAGAAGTTGAGGCCATGAAATTTTTGGCTTTTGGGTTTGTAAATCCTCCAAGATGTTGTAGGGCTCTAGCTCCTTTCCCAATGGGAAGTCGTTGATACCAATTTCCCTTCGCCTTGATCTTTTCTTCCTGCTACTTTTAGCTTCTTCCATCTTTGACTTCTTTTTCTTGTCCCTTCTGGCTGAATTTGTTCCTTCACTTCTCATGTCTTCATCCTTATCATGTGCTCTTGTGCGTTTTTCTGCCGGCATAACATCAAAGTTTAGAGTATGCTCATCTATTACCTCTTCTAGCTTGATGATGTTGACTCCTCTTTCTTCCTCCTCAGGTGGGACGGGCGGTATATTTGCTGGTGGTGGTGGTCGTCGAAGGATTTGTGGGCCTTGAGCTTGTTCTTGTTGCACAGTGAGAGGAGGCGGTCTAGGGGGATATATGTCTCCCGGAAGTTGCCTTGGATGTGGACAATTGTACATGCCATGGACCATTTCATTGCAATTCCAACATCGCAACTCTTGAGCTTGTCTTCGTTGATTGCGATTCCCTTCTCTTGGTTGTCGTTGTTGAGGTAGGCCTTGTACTAGATTCAGAGTGAGGTTCTCAAGCTGTTGAGTTAGCCTTTGTAAAACCTCTTGTTGAGAGTTATCTCCTATTTGTGAAGATTGTGCAAGAGGGGCCCTAATTGGTGCTTCCATGGTTTGTGAAGACTCCCTCTCACTCACTTCATTCAAACCCCTTGCTCTATGTGCTTGGAAGTGTAGTTTTCTAAACTTGATGATGGCTACCTCACGTGCTTCTTCGAAGGTGGATGGGAATTTTAGCTCTACTTTAGCCTTTAAAAGTGGATACAAGCCAACCATGAATCTCTCTTTTTTTAGAAAGTTAGGTGCACCACCATGATTTTCTAATGTAGCCTCCCACCTACCCCATAGATTGACAAAGGTTGCTTCATAAGAGGGATAGTCTTCAAGTGATACCTGCTTATGCCCAATAAGACATTTCCATAGTCCTTCAGAAGTATCACCTTGCCCGAACTTGGAGAGGAAGCTTGCTCGCAGTCTCTCCCAATTGGACTTGATTTGGGGTTGCAAGGTCTCATACCATGCTTTAGCTTTTGCTTTTAGAACCAACGGGAAGGCTCGTAGCTTTACTTCCTCTTCATCTCTCCTGGATATGAGATGTGCCATCTCCAAGTTGTCAAGAAACTCTTGCGCATCTTCCCCACTTCTTGCATAGAACGTGGGAAAAGAACTTGACATTTTGTTTAGACTTTTTTAAATCTCTTTTTTTAAAGAAACTTTTCTCTTACAGGCCGCACAAGATTATTGACACTATAAATCTGATTACATTAAAATGAAGATGTACACATCCATTGTTAATTCGTACTTTATCATAGGTAGAATAAATGGATTAATTGAAGCATTGATTTCATTGAGGCGAGTGGATCCAAATATCCTCCTTATGATAGACTGAAACCTAAACTTAGTTGCAATGATTATATGAATGGATTGCCGAGCAATAGGCCTAAAAGGTTCATTATTTTGATCGTGATTCATGTGCTACTCCTCGTTGTTGGTTTGAAGACCTCGTTCCTTCATATGGCCCTTGAGCACCCCTTCACCACTCCTTGTTCCTGCCTTTAAAACAAAATGCAAACGTGAACATCAAAAGAAGTTTCATAATTGATGATTGGAAGTATAATTGGATTGGGTGATGCCAATATTTCTCTAAGTCTTTCTACACCAAACATAAAAACAATGCGTTGTTGGAAAAAGACTTTTCTATCTATGTGAACATTTACTCTAATGTGTTGTGCAAAATGAAATGGATAGATGGGAACTCCATTGTTCATCACTAAAGAATTTGAAGGTAACTTGGAAATATGTTCCTTAGTGGGGGCACCACTTTATGAGGGCGAGCTTTTTGAAATGGGGCCTCTAAACCCAAACCAATGGGCCTACCCTCACAAAATGTTCGTAAAGAGGTACGCACACTACTTGGGGCACCACCTTCTTTTGGGAGTGGAGAAGGAAACCAATCAAAAAAAAATAACACTTGCACTCACCCACCCAAGAAACACACTTTGAAAACCCCCTTACTCTATATACACTTTGGACACTTGAACACCATCAACGATTATGCAACCCAATGCCGTGCATCAAAATGAAATATGCAATTTGTGGAATAGCATTCACCTTCTCCCCATAAGAATACCCATAATACATCCAAACTCTTCCTCTCTCAAGCACTCATCAAAAAAATCATGCGCGCAAGACTTGCCTCTCAAACACACAAGAGAATCACTTACATCAAACTAACACACTTTGCATAGAGAGCTCATCTCCATCTATGCAATGCCGTGACACAAATAAAATCACCATGAGAGGTAGCCACATGCATATGTAATGAAGCAAAAGAGATTTGGAGTGAGAAATTTCTTTAGACCAATTGAATAAGTGTGGAGAAACAAACCAATGGTAAATTGAGAATAGAACACTTACTTGATTTCTCGCACACCTTTTAAGGGGAGGACTGACGCTGGCTAACCATCACAAATTGCGACACTTGAAAGTTTTTTGAAGATGATTTCATGATCATTAACATAACCATGAGAGAGATCATGATGTATTTACAAGTTATTGAGGTGCTACAAATGATTTATTGGGTTGATGGAGTAAGAGATTCTAGAATGGAGAATAGAGTTGCACTTCCTCCAAAGAGGAGGGTTAGGAGGGAGGATGTGAAAGAGGGAGAGTTGGGGTTTTCTCTACTATTGATCAAGAAACAACATGAAGTTGAAAATATAGGTGTGTGTGTGTCCTTGAGTCTCTCCAAGGGGGGCTATTTATAGTTGTGTAGGAGTGGGATTATGCTACACTTAATTAGAGTAAGTGATTAGACCTAATTAAGTGTCCTTTGACCACTCATTGAATATTGGACATAAAAGGGACTATTTATTCACCAAAAATATCATTTTAGACCCTAAAGGCTCCATAGGGGTGCATAATGTAGGTGGGCCCCACCATGAGGCCCTACCGGTGGCTCCTGCGGGGTATCTCAACTTGTCTGTCTTGGCATTTAGAAAGCATCTTTAGGTTGGTCCCATCACATGCAAGTGACCTTGAGCACTCATTGCTCTTTTAGAAGATGAGTAGGGGAAAAATAAGATCTCACTCTCTTGATTTACTTGATTTACAGTTCCTTTTTGCTGCGAATCTGACAGATTTACACTATTTTGACCATAACTTTTTACTTGTAGCTCGGAATGACATGCTTCAAAAGGCAAAATTGACCTTCTCAACATGTTTGATATGAATTTGGACTATTATTCACGCCCATGCACCAAGGATTTCGGTTTGGAAGGTCCACACTAGGCTAGGGAACCTTTTGCTTCAAAGTCTTCTTGTATGGGCCATTTGCTTGTATGCATCCAAGGGGAATCATGCTTTTTCAAAAGGCTATGATGCTTAAACAAATAGAGGAGGGCCCAATATTATTTGATTGTGAAAAGAATATACAATTGGAGTCTTTTTGAAAGGAGAGAAACTATATGTATATTCCTAAGAGATATTGGGCCACCTATGTAGGGGGCATATAAGACTTGTAGAGAGGGACCATAATCTTTGGTAAAGACAAGTGGAGAGTTGATTTCCATGGGAATTTATCTATAAGGGGTGGAAGATGGATATACTATTTTTCTACTACTAATTCACAAGAGGTAAGAAAGTTTGGGGGTATATAGTTGGTTATTGTATGCTTATTCTATTTACAAAGCAAAAAAGAAAAGGGTGGTAATATAAATATATGACTAAGGTGACATTTTTGGGAAGAGTATAATGTATGTGTCGGCACAAAGGTTAAACGAAGAGGGGGAATTTACTCTAGATAACTTAATAGCATAGAAAAATATATACACATATGAGGAAGAGGACGTTGAGTCGGCTGGCAAATGTTGCAAAAAGATGGCTACCATTTTATGCCACGTGACAAAAGTGCACGCTGCCGTGGGAATGGCACGTTCCCTAGTATTATAAAAATTGGGGAAGACTGTGCAAACTCCCCCATGCAAGGAGACTTGCATGTTTTCTTTCTTTTTGAAACATAAAAATGGAACAACAAATAATTAATAACATTGACATCTTGTATGCTCATGAACATTGAGCTTGAAAACTCTAACACTCCTTGTGGTTTTTGGCGAGGTACCCATGAGAAGCACTATGATCGGTATCCAATTTATGCGGAGGTATACCTGTGAACCACAACAATCAATATCCCAAACACTCTCAGGTAGAAAAAACTAACACGCTTTCATGAAAAATATATATCTCTCTCTCTCTCTCTCTCTCAGTTTCCAATATTTTGTTCGATCTCAATTCATTGAGAACGTAGCTAACGAAGCACTCTAGTTTTGAGAGATTCAGTAGTGTAAGCACGGGTTGAGAGGTAAGCTTTTCTTTAAGCTTGTCAAAAGAACTTTTCTCTCTAGTAGTCCATATGTAAACATTTTTCTTTGTCAAGTCATGTAGTGGTCCTGCTATTTAAGAGAATGTAGCTATGAAGCATCTATAGTATGCACACATACCAATAAAGCTTTGTAGCTCATGTAGATTCCTTGGGTTAGGCCATCCTTTTATTACCTCAAGCTTGGTTGGATCCATACGGATACCATCTTGAGGACTGGAGAACAAAAGGGAGAGGAACTAGGCCTCACCATCCCCTTGTCTACCAGCTCATGCACTTGCCTCATAATCTCCTCTTGTTGATCTTGAGAATCCCTATAAGGAGGTTTGTTAGTAGGCAGTGAGATCTTGAGTAGAATCTCTATTATATAGTCACCATCCCCTTGTTCTGGAGGTAATTCCATAGGGATGTCATCAATAAATACATCCTGGAATCTATTTAGAAAATTAGAAAAGTCTAATATTCTTGATTCCTACCACTTTGTTTCGTTAAAACATTGCATCATTTAGAGACTCTTTGACAAAAATCATGTACGGGGAAACCGAGCTTTTCATTGAATTATCAAAAGCAAGTGAATTTACAAGTGGTATAGTACGACCGGACTGTATACATGCTCTTTTCCCTGTAGGTGAAGTAGATTCTCCTTTCAGGAAACTTCATGTTGGCAGCCATGCGGTTGAACCATGGTGCCCCTAGGATAACATCCTTATGTTAGAGAGGAGAGATGAAAAAGTATTCTTTGTTGATGTAGCTTTGGACATGAAGCCTCAACTCCCGGATCAATGGAATAATGAAGGCTTGTCCCTTGAAAGCCCCATCGACAGTTATAGTATCTCCCATCTCAAAATCTTGTATGCCGAGCTTTGTGGCCAACTCCGTTGATATGAAGTTGTGAGTACAACGATGATTGAATAGGATGAAGGAAAATTCTCCCTTACCTTTCCCCAAGCATATGAAAGGGATGATCCTTTGCAATGAGCATCCTCTTTTGGAGATTTGACCGTGGAAGTTCTAGGAGTATCATTGGGGGCATTTATTTTGGGGCAAGAATGATAACCATGTCCTTGCTCCCCACACTTAAATAATTTGTGATCTTTACGAAAAGCCTCTGTCTCTTCAGAAGAGAGTTTGTTTTTACCTTTGTAAACTCCTTTCTCCTTGGTCTTGTTGTTGTTGTTGTTTTTGTTGTTGTTGGAATTGCCTTGGGAAGAACTTTGAGCATTGTTCTTCCCCTTTGCATCATTTTGATGTTTGTTTTCCATGGGTCCTTTTAGTCCCTTGTTGGAAATTCATACGAGATGCAACCATAGTATGGTGGATGACTTTGGTGATAGAACCGGGACGTTGGGAGTTGACATACTCGAGAATTTCTTCAGGTAGTCCCGCACAAAATTGCTGCTTTTTCTTGGTAAAGTCTATCTTTTGAAGGACTGTAGCTTTTAGATGAAACTCCCTAAACTTGTCTACGTATTTGTGGATAGACTCGTTGGAAAGTAACTTCAAACTTTCCTTGAAGCAGTTTTGCTTCAAGAAGGGCATGCCATATAATGAGAGTTGAAGACTCAATTCTGACGAACGAGTATTTGGCATCTACAAGAAGAAGCTACTAGATGTCCTACATGCCCTCAACACTTGGAAGCACTATCTATTGGGGACTCCATTCATCTTACGAATGGACCACCAAAGTCTCAAGTACTTCATGATGCAAACCAAGCACTTCGAGAAACAAATGAGGTGGGAAATTTTCTTTTGCAATCCAATTATTAAATTGCTCATATTGCTGGTAAGTATAATCAAGTGGCCGATGCACTATCATGACGATCGAGGGCAAATGTGGTGTCTATAAAAACTCACAATGATCTATTTTTCATGATAGATGAGTACGCTACTGACCCTAACTTTAAAGACATAATGTCGGCCCTTACCTTAGGGAATAAATAAGAACCATTCACCTTGGAGGATGATTATCTTCTCCATGGCAACATGCTATGTGTTACTCACTCCCTTCGTGAGAAAGTGTTGTATGAATCCCATGCTCCTCCCTATGCGGAGCATAGAGGGACTCAACCTACTCTTCGAGGAGTAGAGACGTATTTTTATTGGCCCACCATGAAAGTGAACATACAAGAGTATGTTTCAAGATGTGTGGTATTCCAAAAGACCAAGTATGATAGAGGGAAGCAACCTGGATTACTCTAGCCATTACCAATCCCTAATTCTCCATGGGAGAGTATGTATGTCCATGGATTTTATCTATGTGTTACCCAAGTTGTATCCATGGGAATATAGGAATATGGACAATAGACAACAGGTTTAGCAAGCAAGAACACTTTATTCATGTCAAAAAGACTATTAAGACACACCAAATGGCAACCCTCTTCATATCTCAAATTTTCAAACACCATGGATTGCCAACTTCCATTGTATCAGATAGAGATCCTAGAATGACTAGTAATTTTTGGAAAGGCCTCTTTGAAAATTTAGGTACAAGGTTGAATTTATCTTTGGCCTATCATCCACAAACGGATGGCCAAAGTGAGATAGCTAACCCTACGATTCTTGATCTACTAAAGACTTATGTTACAGAAGTAGATTAACGCTCACAATGGGAGAATTATCTACCACTTGTAGAGTATGCATATAATAACACTGTTCATACTACTACAGGAAACGCACCTTTGGAAATAATAGAGGAAATACCTAAAAGTCCCTTGCTACAAGGTACATGGAAATATCTTCACTCCCGATGAGTATAGTCAAGACCTAGAAGAATCTTTCCAAAAGATTAAGGAGTCTATATCCATCTTCCAACAAAGGCAAGAAGCTACTGATAACAAGCACAAAAGGGCCTTAATGTTCAAAGAAAATGATAGGGTCTTACTTAAGTTTCCCAAGAATCGATTAAGGAAAACTACGGGCAAAATCCCTACGGTCCACCAAAAGTATTATGCTAAATTAGCAAAAAGATACTATGGTCCTTTTCAGATTTTAAGACCAATCAATGAGATGGCCTATCAACTCAAGTTTCCCAACCATTGGCTCATACACAATGCTTTTCATGTGAGCCTAGTCAAGCCTTACAAGGAAGAGCCACCAACGAACCCAATTATTGAAGACCCCCCAGAGATCAAAGATCAAGAAGAGGTGCTACAACCCGAAGCTACAAGGTTCACCCTACTCCAATAGGATTGATCTTAAAAGTGACTATTATCAAATGAGGATAGTAAATGAATATATAATAAAGACCGCGTTCTATACAATGTTTTGTTTTTATGAATATCTTGTCATGCTCTTTGGTTTGACAAATACTCTAGCCATGTTAACCGCCTAATGGAGAAAATATTCAGACCCTATTGCAAGTTCACTGGAGTGTTCTTTAACAACATTATCATTACTTAAAATCTTTGGAGGAGCATAAGCAACACCTCCAAGCTATTTTTCAAGCTATGAGGAAGAATAAGAGTTAATTTTTCCTCCAAGAGATTCAATACTTAGGTCATATTATATCTCAAGATGGTATCCGTATGTATCTAGCCAAGCTTGAGGTAATAAAAGGATGGCCTCACCAAAGGAATCTACATGATCTATGAAGCTTTATTGGTATGTGTGCATACTATAGATGCTTCATAGCTAAATTATTCCAAATAGCAGGACCACTACATGACTTGAAAAAGAAAAATGTTAAGTACATATGGAGTGCTAAAGATCAAAGTGCTTTTGACAAGCTTGAAGAAAAGCTTACCTTGTGGGACGCATGTCTAACCTCACCATCCTATCATATTGCAGTATTAGCGAGAACCACGATTAATTTGTCAAACCATGGGATGAAGCTGACTCGACTAGTGCATAAAGGCTACAAGAGGTTTTCAATCTCTCGGAAAACAACTAACAACTCACATCTAACTCAAGCTACACTCAAGTGACTGAAATCACCAAAGCCAATCGCTCATCAGCAAACACATTAGGGCCAAAAACGACTCAAAAAGGGTTGTTTGTTACTCTAAGGATTAAGGAATAGTCCAATAGTTATTTGACACGTATACAAAAGTATGGCACTCTTGTCTCCTCTATTGTGGGTTTTGGTGGTCCTATTTTGACGGAGAACCGCTAAATGATCATAAGGCTGAAACTGCTATATTTGGGTGCTTTCAGCGAGAGAGCTCATTAAATTTGCGGCTCAAAGTAATGAAGTCTCATCTTTTATTCTATTTTATATTTCACAAAAGCGTTGTCAGAAGGCTCTCAAAACAAGGGCATTAATGAAAAATCACCTAATTTTTTCAAACGTATACCTTTCTCGCTCTCTCTCTCTAGTTTGTGAGAGGCTTAAGTCTTTCCATCTATATTTTCTTTCTTCTTCTCTAATCTCTGAGTTTCCATGGAGTCTTTTGCACGTTGCCCTTCACATAACATAACTTCTTGTGACTTTCATAACGTTAGAGAGGATGGTCTTTGGAAGCCCATATCTTTTCGTGTGAATGACTGGGTAACAATGCTTCCTTCATGCAAAGGTGTACACAGAGTGAAGAGAACTAAATGTGATAAAGTAAAAAACCATTGGAAAGGTTGTGTTCTTGATTTCAAAGTGACCGACAATGGCTGGCTAGCTAAGGTTCAACATGTGTACATGGCCAAGGATATGGTGTTAGACTGGGAAGAACATCCCACACTGCATTCTTACTGTAAGTACAAAAAAGATTCTATTTGATACAGTGAATTTTTCATTATCCCATTGTTTTTCTCATTTTCTGATTTCATTCCAGATATATTTCCTTCAACAGCTGCGGAATGGCAGCCTGTGGAAAGTCTAAGTGGGACGTTCAAAGCAATGCATAAAGGGATTGCAGATGCTATGTATGCTAACAAGCGACCTTCCTTTTACAAAACAATGGGTTTGTTTGTCTATTTTGTAGAATACAAAGTTCCATCACGAGAAGGTGCATATGGAGAACTACATCAGTTACCCGTTCCCACCATAAGTTCACTTGACTGGGAAGCTCCTGATGCATGTACTATATCAAGCTTGAAATCCAAGATCAAAGAAGACATCCTCAAAGCTATGTCTCCGGGAAGGATATCAAGAAGGATTAAAGTTCAATGGTTCTTGCCTATACATGTCTTTGTGGAATGTTTCAAAACAATGGACTTGCAGAGGACAAAGACAATGTGGCTTAATAGAAGACTTTCTATGACTGAACTGGATAATGTACTTGGAGATGGATGGAGCACCAAAGAAACTTTCCATATTGGTGATAATATTAGTTGTAGAGTAAGCCTAAATTCTATGTCTATCTCATATGAACTATGTCGTCAATCATTAGTTCTGGGCTACGACTATAGGAGATGGAGAAGCAATTACGTAGTTGGGTTCCTCTCGACTCTGAGGAAAATTGTCCAGACTTTGAACTAAAGGTCACAGTCCATCCACACACCAAGTATAGAAGCCTGATAGTAACAACAAATTGGAGACTAAATGATGTTAGAGAATCTCTTGAGTTTCTTGATGAAACATCTCCCGAGTATAGATTCAAAGTGGATGAAACTGTGGTGAGCACAAGGATGGAGAATTCAACCTCTTGCATCACATGCCTTCCCCCAAAAAGAGTTGTATTTGAGCCACTTGCAAGGACTTGAAAAAACAAGTTCAATATTGTAATCATTTTGCAAATATATTTATCTTTTCTCTACCTTATTGTGAACATTACTTATGTTGTTTTAAACTTACGTGACATCATGATACACATTTAAGAATCGATAGTTGGTATTAAGTATTTGATGTATAAAATTATGAATGACCAAGGGTATATGTTCATATGGAAAAAATGAACAAAAGTGTACATAGCTTTTGTGGAGTAATTAATCATGAAACTCCACTTTTCTTTTTTCCTGAGAGGATTCTGCATCCTCAGAGACCCTTTTTCTTTTGTGTTCAGAAGGGGGTGAAAGTTTAGGAGTGGGTGGTGGTGGTGACTTGGGCTCCTCAGGGCTTGGCACGGGTGACTTGGTAGGGGTTGGTCTTTTGGGCTCCTCAGGGCTTGGCACGAGTGACTTGGCAGGGGTTGCTGCTTTGGGCTCCTGAGGAGTGGCTGGCTTGGGTGACTTGGCAACATTCTTTGGCAACATGAATGGTAGCTTGAAAGGTGATCTAGGTGCATTCCCCATACTGTTCTTAAGTGTACGACGCTTTTGAACCTTGAGTTTAAATGGTGAGTGGAATGGATGGCCCTTTGTATCTGATATTTTTTTTGCAGGGCTCTTCTTCTTGGTGGGACTCTTCCCCTTGGCAGTCTTCTTGGTGGGACTCTTCTCCTTGGTAGGGGTCTTCTTCTTGGTGGGACTCTTCCCCTTGGCATGACTCTTCTTTGTAGGACTCTTCTTGTGATCCCTTTTCTTTGTATGGATCTTCTTTGCAGGACTTTTCTTCTTCTGATCCATTTTCTTTGCATCCAAACCTTTGGTGGCTCTACCTTTCTTTGGTGGCAAAGGAGATTCTGGATCATTTGGATTTATTGATCTTTCCAAAACCATATTAAAGGACATTACATACATACATAGTTAAGACATCAAAATAAATACATGAGCCACACACTTACAGTGAGTGTATTCATCCGGCACCTTGACTCAAGATATCTCCATGCATTGGCAAGCACCCTCCATCCACAAGATGTTGAGTCTGTCTGTAAAGGCACTTTTTGATTGCAGTACTTGAAAGCTTCTATATTGTAATCCTTATTTGTGGTACTCAGGTGACCAACAATAAGTTTGGCAGCACTACAAGAAGATATTGAATCAAAAAGCTATTAATAGAAAACAATGGTCCATCAAGCATAGATCATACTTCATACTTACAGTTTACTTCTCCCATGGATACTTGACAATGAATTCATAAATATAATATCTTTCTCCAAAATATTGAAGATAATAAGACTCCAATGTCCTCTACAAAAAATAACAATTAGCTATGAATACCACAAAATGTTAAAAATAACATGTAAGGAGTTAAGATTTACCCTTCAACATAGGGGTATAATATGTAATTGCAGGTCAGCATGTTAAAATCTTCAAAAAAACTTGAAAAGGTTCCTTGCTTGTTAAAAAGGCACTGTGTCACTAGAGGGTCAAGTATGGAAATTTGCATAGCTAGAGCCTCTGGAAGATCCCTCATAAGACACTTGAAAAAGAAAACACAAGCCCCAATGAGCCCCTTGTGCCTGCCTTGCACATGCACTAATAATTAGCAAAGGAGCAACACATACCTGAGACGGATAAATAGCACAGTGTCACCAAGCTCAATGTTGGGATTTACAAGCATACTTGTGTCTTGAGGGAATATGTCCAAATACGCCTCATTATCTCCAAACAAGGAGACATCCACCACCATTTGGCCTGTAACTTTTTCATAAATAAGAGAGTTGGATGCTCTTAAAATTTCTGCTTTCTCTTTAAGGATAGCATCCAATCTTTTGGCAGAGACTTTAAGCTGAAAAAAATTGGAAAGGAAGTTGACATAAGAGAGATGAACGGATCATGCAATCTCCTTCAAGAAAAAGTCATTGCCGAAGATGAGTTGCAAAAGGTGATCTCCCTTCTGAAATCTTTTTTTTTTTCAAGTTTGTTTTAGTTACTCATTCTGTATTGTTTTGCAGATTGAACTCCTTGACAAAGACAATTTTCTTGGGAGAGCTTTTCTGGCTTAGCTTAATGTTCAAGTGAAACTTGCAGTTATCACTAATGGAAGATGTATTAGTCATTGTAAGTAATGAAGGAGCAAAAAGTATAATGGAAATAATGTAGTAGCAGAACAAGGTGCATCAGAGAAGAAGAGATAAAGCTCGTGAAAGGTGAGAGAAAAAAGAGAGATTCAAAAGTGGAAACAACTATTTGCCGCCAAGTGAAGTAAATGAAAACAAATTTCAAGGTGAGCCACAAAGACATGTGAAGAAAACGATATCTTTTTGAATATTTAGAGATATGTACCTAGATACGCTTTAGATTGCGTAGATATGCTTTAAATGACCAAAACGGAAAAATTTGGAGCCGTTTTGACCACAAATGGCTCTGCTAATTAGTAATTTAACCAATTCCTTACACATCCTTTTTTGAGTCGTTTTTGGCTCTAATGAATTCACATCCGTTACAGCATCAAATGACATCCAAACGTAATGAAACTTCTAGGACAAGTTTATAAGACCTAAGAACACATGCTTATGGTCTCAAACCTCACTTTAGGTCAAGTTCCAAAATCGCGATTATTAACAGCAGTGGATTTTTGACCTAGTCGTTTTTAACCCAAAATGCATCTAAATGCTTAGCAATTATGCCCCAATACCCAGCCTATGCTTAGTTTTCAATTTAAAAGTGTGAATTACTACTTATGATGAAATTAGGCTGTGGGTCGGCGACGCCAAAAGCTACAAAATACTGTGAACTGCTTACGTCAATGCGTAGAGCTCTTACCTGCAGTTGCAATGCAACAAACATAATCGTAATGTGACAACCGGGGAGGGAGTAGGAAGCGAGAGAAGGAGAGAATTGAGCGTCGTTAGCTCACGCTGTGTATTTCTTATCTAAAAACTTATAAAAACTGGCTTTTATACCTTAGCCAAGGTTTTTGGGTGGTCAAAACCATTAATCTGGAGTTCTATCAAAGCCGAGTAATGACTGGCTGATACAATCTGTAAGTTTGTAGCCCCAATTCATTAATTACAGAGTTTATCCGAGAAAATAGGGGTTACAATATTCCAATTTATCAAAATAATAAATATTTTACCAAGAGAAGTCCGAAAAATGGTGTCTGTGTTAGCTTAATGCTAACATTTCACCCCTCCTCGCCTGTGTCGTCCCTTGACACAGCTTTATGGGCCAAAATAGTCTTTGGGTTGACGGCTGGCGAGGCGGTCTTTAAGCGCATCGAGTGCCTTCTCGTATCTGATTCTTCTTCCTTTGTCGGGCACTTGCAGAAATTGTATTGTCACTTTATTCTTCAGCTCCACCAATGAGTAGCCTAAAAACCTAGATGTAAGGTTGCTGATCACCGGTGCAAATATCTTCGTTCGGCAGGTGAAAAACCCAGTGTAGAAATCTTCTTCAAAGGACAACATATTATTTGATGGCAAGAACATACATCTGGCATAGAAGCCGTAAAGTACTTCTTCGGAAGGCTGACTACTCAGATCATAGCATAAGCCTTTCTTACCTTCTAAAAATGATATCCATGGGGCTCCTATTTGCTCATGCTCATTAAAAACTTGGATGCATGTGAGCACCATTCTGCAGATTTTATATAACATGGCACAAGAGAGATTTGGTAGACTCTTGAAGAAAGACATGGTGCCCGTTAGGGTTTTCACCATGTGTTCCTCTCTCGCTTGTCCTCTCTCTGGAGCTGGCAGCCTGGGGTAGTTAAGCCAAGTTGGCCTATTCTTTGTCAACGCTTCATGCTTAGTCTCTTGCTTCAGTTTCAATTGCTCTTTGACACCGTTTACTCATATCCTCAGGAAATGTTCAGCTCAAAAGTAAGTAACCAGATAATTACTCCACTTAGGAACATGTGACATTTGAAACAATGTTACATGAGGTATGGGTATTTGTTTTTGACATTGAGGGCAGTCCTTTACAAAAGATCGAACATCTGCCCTCATAGTTGGCCAAAATACTCCAAGTCTCAAGATTCGTTGCATAGTTTGCTCTTTCGCAAAGTGAAGTCCTGCTATGGTAACATGTGCTTGACTTAGGTACTGTTCTTTTTATTGAGGCTTAATGCATAAGAGCAATATCCCGTCCCGATTTATTTTGTATAGCCTTCCAGCTAGTAATTGATACATAGCCGGTTGCTTGATCAATCTGACCGTGATAGGAAGTGGTATTTGTGAATCCACCTGAGCAATTGTCATCAATGACACAATGTTTTTCGACCATCGAGGTATCATTTCCACGGAGAACAAATAGGCATCTGGTAGATCATCGTCTACTCCTTTAGGTGATTCCCTTGAAACAATCCTTGATAAGTGATCTTCTCGTTGATGTGTAGTGCCCTTTTTTTACAACCACACTGAAATCAAATTCGAGAAGAATGATGAACTATCTCACTATTCTCCTGGTGATGCATGGCTTGTTGACCAAATACAACAAGGCTTGGTGGTCCACAAAGAACACAAACTTGTTGGCTAATAGGTAATGTCTATACTTTTTAACGGCATAAATCATTCCTAATACTTCTCTTTCGGTGGTGGTGTAATTCTTTTTCGCCATGTTCAATTGTCGGCGAGCATAAGAAATAGGAAAATCAATTTTCTAGTCTCCTGGTTGAGCTAATATACAACCGATAGCAAAATTGAAAGCATCTACATGTACGTGGAATACCTTATCCCAATCTGGTGCTTTCAAGATTGGAGCTGAGGTGAGAGCATGCTTAAGATTCATGAAGGATTCTTCACATGCCTCGGTCCATTCAAAGTGTGTAATCAAGCTATACATGGGTTTTGCAATTATAGCGTACATGTAGATGAACCGTTGGTAATATCCATAACGCCCCATGAAGGCTTGTACCCCCTTTACTGTTGTTGGTCTAGGAAAATCAGAAATGACATGAATCTTCTTAATATCAGTAGCTATGCCATTTTTAGACACTATATGTCCAATAATTTTTTCTTGTCTTCCCATGAATGTGCACTTTTCAAGATTTAAGCAAATCCTATAAAGTCTACATTTTTTGAATACTTTTTTGAGGTGTTCAAATTGATCAGCCCGTATTGATGAGTGTAGACATAGATCATCCATATATACTTCTAAGAATTTCCTAAGATATTCTTTGAAATCCTGGCTCATCAACCTTTGAAACGTGGCTAGAGCATTAGCTAACCCAAACAACATAACCCGATAAGCAAATATACCCCATTCTGTTGCAAAAGCAGTTAACCAAAAGTTGATTGTATCTCAAAAAGCCATCTAAGAAGCTGTAAGCTTCTTTTCCTGCAACTTGTTCTAAAACATGCTCAGTTATTGGAAGAGAAAATTTGTCTCTAATGGTAGCTGCATTCACCTTTTTGAGATTAACACACACTCGTAATTTTCCATTCTTCTTAGGTACTACCACAATTGGAGACACCCAATCTGTGTGTTCAATTTCGTAAATGAATTTGACTTCCTTTAGTTTTTCAATATCTTATTTTATCTTTATGGCAAATGTTTTGCTATAGGTGTATGGCCTTTGTCTACTTGGTTTAGCATCATCTCTCATGGGTATGGTATGTTGACAAATTTCTAGATCAACACCCTTGAGATCCTTGTAAGACCAAGCGAAGATATCTTGGTATTCCTTTAATAAGCTTAGAAAAAGCTTTCCTTCTTCTTTTGTTAGGTCTTTCGTGATGTAAGCAGGTCTAGGTTCTTCTCCTGGTTCAATCAAGTCTATCCTTTTAGCGTTTTCAGGTCCTTCGTAAGACTTGCCCTGTTTTTGTAGTTTCCTAACAGGTTGTTTGACTATGATTTTTTAATCTTGGAGAGTATACTTTTTGTAATGGGATGGAACATGCATTACATCCTTACCGTCTTCTTCCGTGGTTTCCATTTTGGTTGTTTAAATCTCCTCTAGAGCTTTTTTCAGCTCTTGATATTTCTTTTTCCACTCGACTCTGGTCATGAGTGGTTTCTTATCCTGTGGGTTTGATTGAGTGCCCTTCCTTGTTTTTCTTGATGTTTGAGACATTTTTTGAATTTTTGTTTGAAGGATATCACCTAGTTATTTTGTCCTTGACACAATCATTAGCATCTATCTGCATCAGGAATTGTGTTTTACTGGAGACTGATGGCATAGGTCATGTTTTCACAATTCTGGTGTCTCTTTTTTGTCATACCATTTTTGTCTTCTTGATTTCTGGTTTGGAAAGTCAAAAAACTTTTTCTCCCCTCCTTTTAAAAGTAGCTTAGCTCTCGTATGCTCCTTTTCTAACCCCGAATCTTTTGAGGTAGCTAAGTGTTCATCTAACTCATCAGTTGCATCATAATAGAGGTCTAAAAAGACTTATTGAGATTTCATTAAGTCCTTGATTTCCTCATCTTCGTTCAATGTTGAGGATTGAAATCATTTGGATGGGAATTATGTCGTAGCCATCCTCATTGCAAAATTAAGTAGGCATAGACATATTCACACATACATCCATTGTTGCTAAAATTTGAGTCCACTCGAATGGCTCAAACAAATGCTCTGGAAAGGGTTCAGGCATATAGGCTTCGTTTGTGCAGTCCCTTTCTAGGATAAATTGTTCTCGTCTTAAGCTTCAGTTTTCTGAAGCTCCACACATCCAAATAGGAGTGTCTTTGTTTAACCAGGATAGGAGTTTAGTTTCAGCCGAAGAGACTGAATCAAACTCTTGGATGGGTGTTTTCAAGACATCTCTATAAGTGTGATCTTTTAGATTTACTTGTGTTATAGATTCCACTTGCTTCAAGTACATATAATTGTTTCCCTTATCTTGGATAAGCTATACCTATTGCATGAAAGGTCTTCCAAATATGATTTCATAGTTGAGTTCTTTTCCCAAAGTCTACTATGGCAAAAGTGTGTTGATATTCAATTCCACAGGAATTGACTATCACTTTTTCAAGTAGCCCTAGTGGTCTCTCAATGTGTCCGTCAGCCAACTGCGATTTCATTCGAGTTTGTCTAATGGCTGGCTGTCCCCAGGATTCCCATGTTGCTTTAGTGGTTATGGCTATGCCATCTCCACTGTCGAGTATTGCCATGGTTTCAATGTCATTATATTTCACTATGAGGGTGGTGTTTTCAGCTTCTTCCCCTTCATAATATTCTCCGACTTTGTTCATGGGAACTGATCGAATCTCTTTGTTGTCCATTTCATTTTTCAATTTTCCTAAATTTTTTGAGATTAACTTCGCTATTCCCACCTTCTCTACGGTTTTCCGTAAATCATTCCACAAGTATGGTCTAAGTTTTAACAGTTCTCCCAAGGTAAGAGTGCATGAGATGGGTGTAGACATGATTGAATGAATGTTGTCTACTTCTAAGATCTGTTAAGATCTTTGAACTTGAGTGGTCTTGCACATGATGGATTTATCTTTGTTATCTCCCAAGTAAGAAGGTAATGATTTCAAGGTCAATGGTTTCGACATTCCTAAAGCTGCCGATCCACAATCCCCGTACAAGGATTGTAAATCCATGTTCATATCAGAAGGTAGGTTATCCAGCCAGACTTCCTCTATAGGAGCTGACTTCAGAGTTAGGCTCCCATCATTGATCTCTCTCATTTTTTTCCATAAGTATCTTGGCCAGTCTTCCTCTACGAATGGAATTCCGTCTAAGGCATCCTCGCTGTCCGGCACTATAAGCTCTGGTTCTTTTGTTTCAAGGTGGGGTTCTGCCACCACATTGGATTTTTCTTTCGTTTCTTTTACCACAAGCTCCTCAGGTTTTGCGATACTTTCAATCTCGGGTTTTTGTTTTTCCAGCATTTCCTACGTGATTCTTACCAAATTTTGATAAGATTCCAGCTTAGCTTCTTCCATGTTTGGAGATGGATAGTTTTTCCATTTGTTTTCCATGTTGTGGCCTACTTTAAGTCCTGATTGGTAGGCTTCCAAAGCCGCATTAATAGGCCCAAAAATTTTATCGACCAGAATGGATCATCCAGATTTCACGATTGTTTTCTTGAATTCACTTCCAAATGATTTCAACCCGTTGTTTTTGTTTCTCATCTCATATCTTTTGCTTCTGCTCCTTTTGATTCTTTGAGAAGAAACTTTTGTATATTCAAATCATCAAAGGAGTTGTGTTTCTTTTTCTTGGCCTCGGCTCTAGTGATTATCTTGATTGGAACAATCGGTTCACTCTTTGATGAGCTACTAGGTATCACTTGAACTACGTTTACTACGGTTTTACCCTTGTTCAAAGGATTTTTAGGACCATCTTCCAGAAAGTGTCCTCTCTCTTTGCAACATTGTATGCAATAGGATTCAGTTGGTTTGAGGGTTTTCTCATGCTCTGGAGATTCATGTTTCCAATGATCATCAGCACCACAGTTATGACATTTTCCTGTTCTTGGCTTCATGATGGGTCTTACCATGGGAGGTTTGAAACCTTGATTATCTACAGAATACATTGGTGTGAGCTCTAGTGAAGCACAAGTCACTGTTTCTTCCATTGGTGGTGGATGTGGATTCTACCAATCTCCTTCTACCATTCTTGTAAATGGACTAGACTTTGCATAGGTGTAAGAGGCACTAATGCTTGTTCATCTATGACTCCTTTAGAGTGCATGTACTTTACAGGCACTGCATTATGTCCTAGATATGGAGGTTGTTGTCCCAGCATAGGTTGAGGTCTTTCCATACCTAGTGGTGGTCTTTGAGCTTGGGCTAGATTAGGCTAATATCTGTACATGGGTTGTCCTTGTGGCCGCATGGGCACGTACTGAACATTACCATCATACTTTGGTCTGAAGTAGCACTCGTGGGTCTCATAGTTGGTCCATTTACCCTTGATTGCACACAATTTTTGTGGCCTAATTGGTTGTCATAGTGGGGGTATCTCTTGTCCTGGTCCTCTCATAAGTGCTTTTTGCTTGTTGTTCATCATGCCGTTCATCCTTTTAAGCATATCTTCTATGGGTGAGAGTGGTGCCGCAGCAACCGTTCCCACTTGTGCTAGTTTAGTAGATGCTATCTTCTTGCTTTGGTTATCCTTAGGGATTTCTTGTTCGTTGAAAATTTTGCAATTGTCTCCTAAGTCAATAGCATCCGAAACATACACTTCTAGGGTTGTATGCTTTTTACTATAGAGTATAGCATGAAGTTCTTTGTTTAGAAATCCCTCCAGAAACAAAGATACAAGTCGTTCTTCTGCAGGTATCTCCATCTCTGGACATATGGAAATGTATTGTTTCATCAAGTTGCACAATCCCTAACAGACTCACCATGTTTCTGTTTAAAGCTGTAGATTTGAGCTACGTATTATGTTTGATCCCCATTTTGAAACAAGCAGCTACAAATCCTTGAGCTAATGTGTTCAAGTCCATGGTTGACCTTGGTGGAATGTTTTGGAACCATGTCAATGCTTTTCTGTCTAATGTCATTCCAAACCCCTCAAATTGAGTATGGAAATCGAATATATGCTTTGCTCTTAGCACTTCCTTAAAGCTTCCTAAGTGGTCATATGGATCCCCTGTTCCACTGTATTTTTTGACCCATTTTTGAAAATCAATTGGTTTGACACATCTGTTTGGTTCAACTCCTGGTCTTCTGGCAATTAGTCCTGTTCCGAGTCCTTCAAACAAGTTTGTTGGAAATAGTGACTCATGTAGCCCTGGAGTGGCCTTAGTGTCACCCGGTTTCCTACCTGATGAGGTGGTTCCTGGTTTCTTCACATTACTCTCAGATGATCTCTCACGATGTTCATCTCTTGGAATGTTTCTAATCCTTGCCCCAATATCCAATCCCGCATGGAATACCCTTGGTATTTGGTTTGTTCTACCTCCTCAGGAGTCATCATAACAAAGTTGTTGTTATAACAATAACTAAACAGGTAGGTTGGTAGGTCTGCTGATCCCTTATCTTTGATCTTGAAGATATAGATGATCTTCATGGCCGTTAATTGTCCTGGTTTGGCATGAGAAGTCCACAAAATATCTTTTATGTTTCTATCTTCCCAGCAATAGATCCCGATCCTAGGATTAGCCGTACTAAGCCGTTTCAAAGGCTTCAAGTATATTTGATCGTATCCCTCGAATTCTAAAGTTGACGGTTCTTCTTTTGCTGACATATCTGGGATTATGGTGTTTACTTCTAACCCCCATTTGCCTATCACATCAAGGTTTCCGACTTGTAAATACTGAGTTTCGTTTCAATCCATGTACATTTTTCCTTGTTTGTTTACCCTAATCTCTTCTTCGAACTCAGTACCATGGTCATCGATGCGAATAGTATACTCCTCGTTAGGGTCCAAGTAAACCTGGGCTCCATGACAGTTAGTCTTGTAAAAAGATAGTATATGCTTATAGCGCACTGTCGTTCCAGTTTCCAAGTGAGACGGTAAGAAGAAATTTCGGATGTTGAATCTGAAAAAGTATCTGCGACTTCTTCAGGAATTGTGTGCAAGGAATTACCTTGATTCACGCTTTCTTCAGTGGATTCTCTACTGGAGGTTTCTCCGAGTATGCCCTGATTTCCTAGTACACGACCAGATCTAAGGTTCATATAGAGTAATGAAGCCCTGGATAGAGTACTCACCTTGGATTGACTTGTCGTCAATTTCCACTTGATTTAATTGCAACTTTCTATCAAGCCATTGATTCCTCGTCTACAACCTGATTCCTGTACAAATTTGATCAAGTTAACTATTCTTCCATAAAGATAGTAGAGTTTTTGCTAACTCTCGTGATTGGTCTCTGTGTATCACTTCAAATCGAGCTATGGGAGTCAAAATTTGACTTTCAAATTCGACTTTAGCAAAAATTCAAAGGTTTGATCTACAACCTGTAAACTGAGTGTACATGTATCAATTTTGATCCGATTTAATCCAAAAGTGCCCGGTGGCTTAATATTATGTTGGTCTATCACTACATAAGCTCAAAAGTCAAATTGATGTCTCTGGATAGTAGAAGTAAATGATCGTGATTATTTACTTTTGTAAGTTTTTTGTACTTTTTTGATTGGTTTGGCAAGTATACAACTTGTTAAGGTCCTTGGAAAAGTTTCATCAAGTTTGGACAAAATTTGATCAAGTTTATCAACTGTTTTGTGTTCGCAGACTTTGATTTTGAGAATCAGGCTTAAGTCACACTTTTGGGGTCCAAATTTTACCAAAATGGATTTGTGAGGTCTACTTGATGTGCTTGACCTTGTGGTCCACTCAAATTTGCAAAATCATCAAGCCTTGAAGCAGACGTAAATAATCACGATTATTTACTCCAGCTATATTTTTGCAAGTTTTTGCCTCAACTTTGACACAGATATGTTAAGAACCTTAAGTTAAGGTCACTAGTCAAGTTTCATCAAGTTTGGACAATTTTTTGTCTAATGGTCATCAATTATCTGTCCGCAGACTAACTTTGCAATTTTAGTCACAATTTTCAATCTAGTGATCCAAATTTGGTTTATGGGCTTATTATAACATGTTAAAACTAGTGGTATGCTGATTTGGTCAAAAAAGTTAAAAAAGTGGACACATGTAAATAATTGCGATTATTTACTACTGATAATTTTTTGCATCTTTTTGGTCAACTCAGCTTGTATACATGTTTATCACATCAATATAAGCCTATGAATCAATTTTCAACAAGTTTGGACAATTTTTTTTCCAATTCATACTCAAGATTTAAAAAGGCAGTACAAACTTTAGTTTTTACCAAGGTTTTTGTCAGCTTAGTGATCCATATCTCTTCAGCCTTTACAAAAGCTGTTTGTACACATGCAATGAGTCAATGGTATGAACCTTGATCAATTTAGAGCAAAAAGTTAATAATCACAATTATTAACTTTAGGCTTGAAATGAACACTCTTTTGCAAATTTTTCAAAGATAGTATTTATATGAGCTATTTTAAGCCTATTATTAACTTAATTTGGCCTAAAATGTCAAGAAAAAGTAAATAATCTGAGTTTTGGTCAACTCCTGAAATTTTTACCTTGAAGTGTCTTTGAGCTTACCGACTGGGTTCACACAACTCTCAAGCTTATTCTCGAGTCGGATTGAGTGGTTTCAAGTCTTTTCGAGCTATTTCTAGTCGTAGACCTGAAATTTTGCAACTTCCAATAATAACTTACACTTCATTCTTTTAGAGAGAGCAATGTTCTGAAATCCACCTCACATCCTACTTACCCTACTCCTAGATTCTCACGCAATGGGGTTGTGGCCAGTGTCCACAAACACTTGTTTTCTTATGTTTTATGTTTTTCTGAGCACTTATCTTAAGACTTGTCTCGTTGTCAGGAGTTTCTTGGAGCAAGGGATTGCGCATATGTACATACACATGCATGGTGCATCGAAAAAAGGATTGCCCATTTTCTAGAGCCAGGTGGTTATGTGGGGCCCACATGTGTACAGGTAGGACAACATGTACATAGTGCATCGATTTTCACTATCACCAGTACCAGTATGTTTTTTCTACAATAATGAGGAGTTTATAGCGCGTAAAACTTCTCGAGGAAGCTATCCGCGGGCCGACGACATGAGGTAAGCAGGTGCGTCAGATGGCATCTAGTGGCGTCAGGAGGGCGAACGGGGTCAATATTTGCACGCGGATGAGGACGAACACAACGTGGGTGTTTTCTTGTGAGAGTTATGTAGAAAGGTCATCATTAGGACCACTTTTTGGGGCCACTTCAGGTGGTTGCGAGACACATTATTGAAAAGAAATGAGTGCCAGGTGTGCGTATGGATGCAACAGGGTGACAACTATGCACTGCGAGGTCAATTTTTGGCCTGTCCGGGGTCCGTTTGAGGTCATCTAAAAGGCCAAGGGTGCCCAACTAATAAATCTAAGTGTGGGAACTGAAAAAACAGAGAGAATACTAGAAAAAACGTGGAGAAGAGAGGAGGAACAACCGCAACTGTGTTTTTGCCCATTTTGGAGCCTGTTTTGGCTGTAAACTGCTCATCCGAGGTCGGATTTGAGCACTTTGACATTGTAGACTGGGGTTTTGGGCCGTTCCGGACGCGATGGAGCTATCCATTTTGCCAAATTTCTCACTCTTTTCCTGCTGTTTTTTTGTGTAAGTTTCTCCTATGAGCGAAGTTTCTGCTCTAGTTTGTGATTGTATCTGGCTTATTTTACCCATATTGTGTGAGCTATTTGCCCCATTGGTGTTGGCCCAAGCTCAATTGTATCTAAACATCAGAAATTCTCCTCTTTTGAGCTGAGTTTTTTGGGTGTGTGTGTGTGTCTGTGTGGAGTGGGCAAGTGGATAGTCTCTCTCCTCTCACTCCAGAGGTGTGTGCCCTGTCTCGGCCAGGTGTGTTGTGTAAGCCGAGTGGTGCCCCATAGTGTGTGTGTGTATCTTCCCAAGAGTGTGTGTCGGGTCGATATAGAGGCGCTGTGTGTGTTTTCATCCCGCTCACATTCTTTTGGCGCCCCCACGGAGGATCTTCTTCAAGTACCTTCTGCTTCGAGCTTCAAGCTTTGAGATTCGGGATTACAGGTTAAAGGTTACAGGTTATAGGTACAGGTACAGGTACAGGTGATTAACATAGGTACAGGTCGCTGGAGTACAGTGATATACTAGTAGTGATGTCACATGCAGTTGTTGTGGGTATGCATCACTTGGCGCCTATTTGAGCGCATTGTCTGCTGGATTGTACGTTACTTGTGGAAACTGCCATTGTACGCATTTGTGGAGCCATACTTGGTTGCATTTGGCAGTCCCAGCCATTTCTGAGACTTGGTCTGGAAGATAGTCATTTCTGAGACTTGACTATACGCGATTTGCATTATCCTTCGTGTGAGGGTCGATAGCGCGAGGTTTTTATTGAGCTGGGGGATTATCAAATGTGGAGATCCTTTCGGTGATACAGGTATCTGGAGCACCCTTTTTGTGACCTCGCCATAGGCTATGTACTAGTGAGTCCTATTTGATGCTCGGGTTCTATTGTTGGCAGTTTATGCATACTGATACAGTCTATATTTTGGGTTCTCATTGCTCTATTTCTGGGGAAACTCTGCCAAAATTTTTCCAAGTTATGATGGCTGGTTTTTTGGTCTTTTGAGTCATTTATGCTGTTATGCTGCTGAAATTTTGGCAAAATCAGAGGTTAAGTCAGGTGTGCCTTCTTGAGAGCTTCATGGTTGGCTTTAATGGATGATCAAAATGGCCCTCAATTCACTCCATTTCATTTAACTCAAAGAATCCAGATAAATGTTCATGTGTCCAGGAAGATTTTTTTCCAGCAGCGCATAGTCTTTATGTTCGGGCCAAGAAGATTACGAGAGATCTTGGAATGTCCTTTGCCTGTTGTAATTCCGATGATCAACTATGAAAACTCATTTGATGTGCATGTGTTTGTCCTTATCTAAAGTTGAGCTCCATTGAATTTTTTGGGAATTGAGTCAGTAAAAGTTTTGGGTTCTTGCACGTGTGTTCAAAGGGGTTCTCAAAGCATCATAATTTGGGTAGCCATGGCTTTCTCTTATCCGGAGTTTCATGGAAGAAGTGATGAAGATGTGGAAGAATTTTTGGAAAAGATGGAGGTTGCCTGCATTAGCAACCAGATTCATGACCCTACGCAAATGTTACGCCTTCTCCAAATTTGTTTGAAGAGTGATGCACGAGTTTGGTCTAAAGCATTTGAAGAGGAGTTGCGTGTGGCTGATCCACCTGTAAGATTGAGTTGGGACAATCTAAGGCATGGGTTGGAAGTGGAGTTTGTGAAGATAGAAGACCGTGACAAAGTGTGGCAAGAAGTACAAGGTTTGGTGCAGAAGGAAGGTGAGCCGGTAGATGCGTACATACGTAATTTTTTATTGGCATGGGAGCGAATGTGCAAGGCCTTAGCACCACAGGTACCCCCGCCTGACATGATGAAGAAGGACAGGTTCTTGGCTGGTCTTTGGGAGAATATACGTTGGAGAGTGGAGCTAAAGAAGCCTAGGACATATGAAGATGCACTAGAGGTAGCAAGGAACAAAGAGTGGAAGTTGAGGAAAATGAGCCAGTCAGGGGTGGAGTCTTTGCCAATGAGGTCTGAATTTCAGCCTATAGAATCTTTACAAGGTCGCATGTCAGGGGTTCATCGCGAACCAGTGGTTCCTGTTACTACTCAGGTTATGCCAATAGTGGTCACTACAGCAGTGCAAGATGATGGGCTAAGGCAAGACATGAGGCAAATGGTAGATTTGATGAAGAATCTCAGCCTAAACATGCTAGGTCAAGTGGGAAATAATCGAGGTCGAGGGAGGTTTGCAAATCAGCCAGGAGGTGAAGAAAGGCCTAGGAATGGTGTTGGACAAAGCAATGGTAGGTTTCGGAAGCAGATGCCCACATGTTATAATTGTGGAGAGTTGGGTCACATCAACCCGCAATGTGATAAGCCACCAAGGATGGGGGGAGACATGTATCCATTTCCAAGACAGGTGCTAACTAGGTCAAATGATTATGGCATCGAAATTAAGGGAGACGAAGGAACCAGTGGACTGACCCAGGAGGAAAAGGGAAAGACAAAAGTGCTAAGTGTAGTCACCTTGGAGAAGGCATCAAAGCTAGAGGATACATTAGTGATGCCTATTGGGAAGAGGACCACAGAGGATAAGGAAGGAAGAAGTGCCCCAGGTCCTAGTAAGAAGAAAGGAAAGAGCCATGAAGGCGAGGATGTCAAGGCCAAGAGGAAAAGGAGAGCTCGTGGAAAGTTTTATGTTTCAGATTTTCCACTAGGGGATGGGCAATTAAGCTTGACTTGAAGGAGGATCTGACGAGCAGGAAGGCAGATGTTACTTTTGGGCAGCTTATAGAGATGGTGCCTAAGCTAAAGCGATAGTGGAAGAGGATGGTTAACCCAATGGAGAAAGAGCCAGAGAGAGGTTCAGTGAAGGTGTTGGCAATGGATGAGCTACCAGACATTTGTCCAATAGTAGATGTGTGGCATAAAAGGAAAAATTTGGGACAAGGTTATGTGGATGGCGGAGCCCAAATATGCGTCATAACACACTCATGCGTTGAGAAGATGGGTCTCACAGTGGCTGGGGTGTCAGGTTTTCGGATCAGATTGGCAAACCATCAGAAAGTAAAATGTTTGGGTGTTGTAAAGAGCTTAGAAGTGGAGGCATATGATGCAAAGGCAGTGGTTGATTTTCATGTGATGCCAGCAGGGTTGGGAGCATATCCTATTATACTGGGCAGACTATGGTTACGTGCAGTGGGAGATGTTCAAGATTGGAGACATGGTACGATTAGCCTCTATGGAAAGACAAGTTCCAAGAAGCTATACAATATGGACACAAGGAAACGATTAGAGGAGCTTTATGAAGATGAGGATGGGTCTAGTGATGAAGACTCTTCCACGGTGACAGATGAGGACAGTGATAGCACTATGATCGCATTTGCGAATGAAGTTGAAGATGAAAGTGAAGGGCCTTATGAAGTGATTGAAGGGATGATGCAAACCAAGGTTGAGTTGTCAAAGAAGCAGGAATTAATGACGCAAATGATTAGTGGAGACCTCTCAGCTATGGAGAAGTATATATATTTGCATATGCTGGCTAGTTTTCCTGATTTGTTCATTACTTCATATGAAGAGATCAGAGGGTTCAAGGGTGAAGAGATGCATATAGAGCTGAAAGAAGGTGCTAAGCCAGTGCGGCAAAGGCTAAGAAGGATGGGTCAAGAGCAAATGGAAGCCTTGCGAGAAGAGGTGGACAAGTTGTTGAAGGTAGGGTTCATAGTCCCTGTGGAGACCACAGAATGGGTGAGTCCAGTAGTAGTCAGTCCAAAGAAGGATGGGAAGTGGAGGATTTGTGTAGATTTTAAACCCTGAAATGCAGCCACTAAGAAGAACCCATATCCTCTTCCATTCATTGATCAGATCTTGGATTCAGTGGCAGGTTATGAGAGGTACAGTGTGTGTTATGGTTTTTCAGGCTATTTTCAATTGAAGATTGCTCTTAAAGACCGCACAAAGACAACTTTCATTACGCCATGGGGCTGCTATTGCTACACAGTGTTGCCATTTGGGTTGTCAAATGGACCATCTTTCTATCAAGAAAGAGAAAATTGGGTGTTGGAACCATTCATTGGTAGTTGTGTTAAGGATTTTATGGACGACTTCTGTGTCTACAGCAGCAGGGCTGAACACCATGAGAAGTTGCAGATGGTGTTAGCTAGATATGATGAATGTGGAGGACAACTAAACCCAAAGAAATGTCATCTAGCACATCCAAGGGTGAAGTTGTTGGGCCACATGGTGTCAGAAAATGGTATTGAGGCTGATCCACATAAGGTGAAGTCTATTATTCTTCTTCCATCACCTATGAGTACGAAGCAATTGGCAACCTTTATACACAAAGTGAAGTCCATGGCACGGTTTATTCCATTGTCTTCGAAGCTTCTTTATCCATTACAGCAAGTGGCAAAGCATGATCCATTGCAATGGGATGACAAGTGTGAAGAAGTGTTTCAAGAGGTGAAAGAGGTGTTAGGGGGGTTGTCAGCCATGCAGGCTCCTGATTGGGAGAAAGTTTTTTATGTAAATCCATCAATAGGGGATGATGCCATTGGAGACATGCTATTGCAAAAGGGGAAGGGCAGCCATTATATGAGGCCAGTGTATTGTGCAAGCCGAGTGAAGTTGGTAGCGGAGAGAAAGTTATCGGAAGTAGAGCTAGTGATGGCCAGTGTAATATTTGCTTGTCGACGATTTTGTCATTACTTGCTACCATGGCCTTTTGTTTTCTTGACGAGTTATGCCTTTTTACCACATTTAATTAATGGTTCTAACATGTCAAATGTGGTGAAGAAATGGGTAATTGAGCCGCAAGAGTTTGAGTTCTCTTTTCTAGTGGAAGATAGTACAAGGGCTACCCTAGCTGATTTGTTGACCTACAAGGAGAATCCCCTTATTGTTAAGGAAGAGGTGGTGAGAAAGATAGTTGAAGAAGTGCCACAGATCAGCAATGCACATGTGTTGTTCTTTGATGGTTCATACAGAAAGAGCCATGATGCAGCTTTAGGGGGTATAGCACTTTATGATCCAGAGGGGAAGCTAGTATGCAAGAGAGGGTTCAAGTTGGATGCTCATAGTAACAATGAGGCTAAATATGCTACTCTGGAAGCCGGATTACACATTTGTTTGAAGCATGGGGTTCGGAGGTTGAGCATAAAAGGTGATGCCTTGTTAGTGGTGAAGCAAGTGCTGGGTGTGTGGAAGAGCAAGAACACCTCATTGAAGGAAATGTGCTTCAGAATTAAAGGCTTGTTAAAAAATTTCGAAACATGGAGCATCAGACACATTGAACGTGCTCTAAATGGAGAGGCACGTGAAGCAGCTCAAGGCATTATTGGGGAGCTATTCGTGTTGAGGACCGCTTTGCCTCTTTATCATGGCCGGGAAAGTTTGGCTCAAGAAGAGGAGTTTTTGCTAACAGGAATCATTCCAAAGGAGATTCAAAAGTCTAAGAAGTATGGCTTTGTGCGTAGAGCATACAGGTACAAATTGATTGGTGATGTCTTATACATGAAAGGGGATGATCTCGTGTTGAGACGTGTACCTTGGCGGGAGGAGCTTTACAGAGTGTTGGAAGAGAATCATGAAGGCGCATGTGGTGGCCATTTTGCTCTAAAGATCACCTTGCATAAGATTTTGCAAGAGGGGTATGTATGGCCTAGTTTGCACAAGGATGTTCACCATTGGTGTAGGTCTTGCAATAGGTGTCAAGCATTTGGGAAGAGAGTGTTGAAGCCAGAGCTACGAAAAACCATTATGGCGTTTGATGTGTTTGAAAAGTGGGCGATTGATGCAATAGGCCCGTTACCTATCACAAGCAGGGGCAAAAGCTATATCTTGACGGCAGTGGACTATCTCTCTAGATGGGCAGAGGCTATAGGAGTAAAACAGATCACTGCAAAGGATGTGGCAAAATTTGTGTATGATGAAATATGTTGCAAGTTTGGGGTGCCATTAGAGCTAATTTCAGATAAGGGGCCAGGATTTAGAGCTAAACTGCTAGACTTCTTATGCACAAAGATGAAGATTAGGCACCAGCATACCACTCCTTATTACCCGCAGTGTAATGGCTTAAATGAAAGATTCAATGGTGAGTTGGTACAAATTCTTTCTAAAGTGACAGAGCACCAAGGAAAGAATTGGGATTTGGAATTGCCTAGTGCATTATGGGCTTACCGTACTTCGGTGAAGACAGGTACAGGGTTTACTCCATTTCATTTGGTGTATGGAAAGGAAGCACTATTGCCTGTGGAGGTAGAGTTGCCTGCGGTCAAGATGTTAGAGAAGTTGCTTGGACTGCCTAGTGATGCATTCAAAGAGAGGCTCTTGCAGTTACAAGAGGTCCAGTTGGATAGGATGAGTGCATTGGAGCATTATGGGCAGATGCAGGATAAGGCTTTGGCAAAGATAAATGAAAAGGTCAAAAGTAAGGGTATCAAGAAACATGACTTGGTTTTGCGCTACAACAGTAAGCTAGACAACACCTTCCAAAAGAAGTTTCAAATTAAGTGGGAAGGCCCTTTCAAGGTAGTGGAGTGTTTTCCAAATGGCACATATCAGCTGGCTAACCTGGATGGTGTTCTACATAAGTCAAGGGTAAATGGATTGCGTCTTAAATTGTATCATGCTAGATTGATGATGGTGGATCAAGATGAGCTATCTGTGGAGCAAGCAATGTTGGTGAGGGATGAGGAGACCTGTGATGCGGCGAGTCTCATATCTCTTTTTGCTGCTGCTGATCATGAATGATCTAGCAGGCTAGGGGATGGGAAAATTATGTCAGGAGTTTTTTGGAGCAAGGGAATGTGCATATGTACATACACATGCATGGTGCATCGAATAAAGGATTGCCCATTTTCTAGAGCCAGGTAGTTATGTGGGGCCCACATGTGTACAGGTAGGACAGCATGTACATAGTGCATCGATTTTCACTATCACCAGTACCAGTATGTTTTTTCTACAATAATGAGGAGTTTATAGCGCGTAAAACTTCTCGAGGAAGCTATCCGCGGGCCGACGACATGAGGTAAGCAGCTGCGTCAGATGGCATCTAGTGGCGTCAGGAGGGCGAACGGGGTCAATATTTGCACGCGGATGAGGACGGACACAACGTGGGTGTTTTCTTGTGAGAGTTATGCAAAAAGGTCATCATTAGGACCACTTTTTGGGGCCACTTCACGTGGTTGTGAGACGCATTATTGAAAAGAAATGAGTGCCAGGTGTGCGTATGGATGCAACAGGGTGACAACTATGCACTGGGAGGTCAGTTTTTGGCCTGTCCGGGGTCCGTTTGAGGTCATCTAAAAGGCCAAGGGTGCCCAACTAATAAATCTAAGTGTGGGAACTGAAAAAATAGAGAGAAGACCAGAAAAAACGTGGAGAAGAGAGGAGGAACAGCCGCAACTGTGTTTTTGCCCATTTTGGAGCCTGTTTTGGCTGTAAACTGCTCATCCGAGGTCGGATTTGAGCACTTTGACATTTTAGACTAGGGTTTTGGGCCGTTCCGGACGCGATGGAGCTGTCCATTTTGCCAAATTCCTCACTCTTTTCTTGCTGTTTTTTTGTGTAAGTTTCTCCTATGAGCGAAGTTTCTGCTCTAGTTTGTGATTGTATCTGGCTTATTTTACCCATACTGTGTGAGCTATTTGCCCCATTGGTGTTGGCCCAAGCTCAATTGTATCTAAACATCAGAAATTATCCTCTTTTGAGCTGAGTTTTTTGGGTGTGTGTGTGTGTGTGTGTGTCTGTGTGGAGTGGGCAAGTGGATAGTCTCTCTCCTCTCACTCCAGACCTGTGTTCCCTGTCTCGGCCAGGTGTGTTGTGTAAGCCGAGTGGTACCCCATAGTGTGTGTGTGTATCTTCCCAAGAGTGTGTGTCGGGTCGATATAGAGGCACTGTGTGTGTTTTCATCCCGCTCACATCGTCTACCAATCAATCTCAAAATCCTAATCTAATTCTACAATCCTACAATCCTAAAGGCAGTTAGCAAGTACGATTACTTCCAAGCTACCTCTACACAGCAAAAGACGACAACCTTAAGCTATGCGGTTTCTAAAAGAATGTTTTGAACTCTAGGTGAACCTAGAGGAAGTTAATGGACAATTACACAGGACGCTCATGTTTTTTCCTAGTTTAGGTCTCTTCGATCCCTGACAGCGGCTCCAAATGTGGGACGCATGTCTAACCTCACCATCCTATCTTATTACAGTATTAGCGAGAACCACGATTAATTTGTCAAACCATGGGACGAAGTTCACTCTACTAGTGCATAGAGGCTACAAGAGGTTTTCAACCTCTCAAAAAACGACTAACAACTCGCATCTAACTCAAGATACACTCAAGTGACTGAAATCACAAAAAGCCAATCGCTCATCGTCAAACAATTCACATCCGTTACAGCATCAAATGACATCCAAACGTAACGAAACTTCTAGGACAAGTTTATAAGACCTAAGCACACATGCTTATGGTCTCAAACACCACTTTAGGTCAAGTTCCAAAATCGCAATTATTAACAGCAGTGGATTTTTGACCTAGTCATTTTCGACCCAGAATGCGGCTAAATGCTTAGCAATGATGCCCCAATACCCATCTATGCTTAGTTTTCAATTTAAAAGTGTAAATTCCTAGTTATGATGAAATTAGGCCGTGGGTTGACGACGCCAAAAGCTACAAAATACTGTGAACTGCTTACGTCAATGCGTAGAGCTCTTACCTATGGTTGCAATGCAAGAAACACAATCGCAATGTGACAACAAGGAAGGGATTAGGAAGCGCGAGAAGGAGAGAAGTGAGCGCCGTTAGCTCACTTGTGTATTTATTATCCAAAAACTTACAAAAATTGGCTTTTATACCTTAGCCACGGTTTTTGGGTGGTCAAAACTAATAATCTAGAGCTCTACCAAAGCTGGGTAATGATTGTCTTATACAATCTAGAAGCTTGTAGTCCCCGGCTCATTAATTACAAAGTTTATCCGAGAAAATAGGAGTTATAATATTCTCGATTTATCAAAATAATAAATGTTTTACAAAGAAAACTCCGAAAAATGTTGTCCATGTTAGCTTGCTGCTAACATACCTCTCAACCCGTGCTTACACTACCGGATCTCTCAAAACCATTTGAGGTCAAATGTGATTCTTATGGAGATTTTCTTGGAAGCAGTCTTGCTTCAAGAAGGGCATGCCATAGCATATGAGAGTCGAAGACTCAATTTTGACGAATGAGTATTTGACATCTACGAGAGGAGCAACTAGTTGTCCTACATGCCCTTGACTCTCGAAAGCACTATCTATTGGGGACTCCATTCATCTTATAGACGGACCACCAAAGGTCTCAAGTACTTGATGACGCAAACCAAGCTCTCCAACAAACAAATGAGGTGGAAATTTTTTCTTTTGCAATTCAATTTTTATAATGCTTATATTACTAGTAAGCATAATCAAGTGGCCGATGCATTATCATGATGACCAAGGGCAAATGTGGTGTCTTTAGTAACTCACAATGATTTATCTTCTATGATAGATGAGTATGCTACTGACCCCGATTTTAAAGATATAATTTCAACCCTTGCCTTCGGGAGGAAAGAAGAACCATTCATCTTGCAGGATGGTTATCTTCTCTATGGAAATAGGCTTTGTGTTACTCACGCTCTTCGTGAAAAAGTGATGTATGAATCCCATGCTCCTCCCTATGTGGGGTGTCAAGAGATTCAACCTACCCTTCACGGAGTAGAGAATTATTTCTATTGGCCTACCATGAAGACGGACATACAAGATTATGTGTCAAAATGTGTGGTATGCCAAAAGACAGAGTATGATAGGGGGAAGCAACCTAGATTGCTCCATCCTTCGCCCATTCATAATCCACCATGGGAGAGAATATCCATGGAATTTATCTTTGGATTGCCCAAGTTCGTCCATGGGAATAGGGGAATATGGACAATAGTAGACATGTTTAGTAAACAAGCACATTTTATACATGTCAAAAAGAATACTAAGGCACACCAAATGGCAACCCTCTATGAGTGTGGGAATGCGGTGCGTACGCGGAGAGCCAGAAGGGTGGGGGGGCGAGAGAGAGAGAGAGAGAGTACACAGGATGTGGGGTGGAGCTCCCAAATCTCACTGTATGAGCACAATGTGAGAACGAGTGAGAGCTCCTTACTCTTTGTATTTATAAAGAATAAGGAGATAAATGTGGATGCTCGGACACTGGACAACGGTAATGGGCAAAGCACAATGAGGTACCCTTTACCTAACATTCTCTCACTAAAGACTATGTGCCGATAACTAGAGGGGAGAGAAGACGACTCTCAACCTAGTGTAGATGCAACATGCATACCATTAAGGGTAGAGCTATGATGAGACTCCTGATACATCTATCAAGTGACAACCTACATGGCTCCATAATGCACAATGGAAATGTCAGTCATCGCATGACTGACAACTCCCACTACAAATGCACCAACCGCATAAGCAAGATAAGGTCTCAAGACAAAAAGGTGAGACATGAGAGACGCAAATGCAGAAAAAACATGCACTATGTGTGCCAGCCTATCCCTGTCAGCAACCTCAGTGCCATATGCATACTCATCAGGAACCACCTGACTATGCATCACCATGTGAGCATCGTCTGGAAAAGGGATATCTGCTGAGAATGATTCCAAAATTAAAAAATCAGCACCACTGCAATCACACATAGTTGTTGTCTAAAGGACACTGTCGCCCTCAAATGTATCAGCCGCATCATAGAACAATGCATCGGTCTCTGGCTCATTTGATGTCACCTCAACTAATGACTGACAAAGCTGTGCATCCCCAGAGATACCATTGTCTGCGTGAATGTCACTTAAAGACAAATACACAACCTACTCTCCATGCAACACATCCTCAAAAGAAACACGTCTAGTCTCTCGCTCCAAACATGGATGCAAATACATAGAGACTACACCGCCTCATGTGTCAAAAATATGCAAAGGGTATATTACGCCACTCCTAGCACCTCTAGCTATCACCGTGCATCTGAAATGCCTGCTCTCCAAGTAGTACACAATGTCCACTAGTCTTTAACAACTGACGTGCCGAAATGAGACTCTAGTTGATTCCTGATGCATAACGTACATCTTGTAGCGTAAGCAATGCACCACTAGGTAAAGACATGCATACATTTCCAGCATCCTCTATGTCATATGCTAAACCATCAGCAAACTGCACACAACCAAGTATCTCACTAGAGAAAGAGAAAAACAAATCACGACAAGGCGTCATGTGAAAAACTGCATGCTCATCTAGTAGAAAATGTGTAAACAATGTGGTATTCCAAGACAAAAAGTAGTCTGAAGGCAAGCTAGACTCAAAAGTGACATGTCTGTCACATGCAGACTCTTTAGTATCTGTCCTCATAGTAGCACCATGCATTTGTCTCTTTCGTTGCCTAATATGCCCATTGTGGCCGCAATGCCAACATGTCAGTTGTTATCGTGAGTGAGCACCACCTCTAACCTGAAGTATCTCCATATCCATACCAAAACTACGGCAAACAAAGTGGAAGGTAACTCGGCCACTACACAATGCTCAAAAGCATGATCAATCGCATTAACATTGATGCTCACATATGGATAAAACAACTCCACAATCTGCAAACTTTGCAAGCATAAACTGGGACACACTACTCAACCGAGCGTAAATCACATAACCATGTACGCAAGTAGAGAGAAAACTAGCTCAAAATGCATCCCACATGAGAATCTGCCTGCAAAAATCTGCAAAACCAAGTGAAACCTGTGACTAGCCTATATTGTAGCCACACAAGCATATGCAAATCCTCACTCCTGTGAGGGTGGGTATAAGAACACCAAACCGTGTCCAAATTGACAAAACTTGTCAAAAGTGAGAGTAAACACTCCATCACTATCAAAGTGGGAATATATTGACCATTGTACAAGATGGCATAACAGTGCAAACTTTTATGGCAAGAAGACGGGAAAAATGAACAAAATTTCCTTTGCCAAATGACTCAAAACTCAACGCAAACCGCAAGCCAAAAAAAGTACAGATAACTGCTAGAGTGGGAGTCAACTCGACCACTGAACCATCAGAGAGTAAATTGCAAATATGTATAAAACATGGTGAGAAATCTTGAATTCGGCAGAGTTTCCATTGGAAACTGAGCAAAAACTCAAAAATCTCACCAAATACGCATGACAATAGACACAGTCTCAACAAGATCCACAAATGGTCTACATGTAATGCCAATAGCCTAGCTAACTAGCTCACTCATGATTGAGCAGCTCTATGCACGTGTATCTGTTCAAAAACATTGCAAACCTCTAAACCTGCTACCTGCGAGCTATGTCTAGCTCAAATTGTATCCTCATAATGCATATGTAGCATGAAATTGCACAAAATTGTGCTAGAAAAGCTCTCTGAAATGTCCCACACAATCAAAGAATGCGCATGAAACCGCATCCGGATGTGTGACAATCCGGAAGTCACATCCCAAAGTAACACTTACATACGCAAAAACAAGGTGAGTTATCTCCCAAATAGCACCACAGTGTACCTTCCATAGCCAAAGATGAAAACCATATCACTCTCTACATTGTAGGAATCAAACTGCAAAACCTTGATATGTTGAGATTGTTTACAGGATGTTGCAAAAAACTCAACGCTTAGTATTTCAAAATTTTGATATAACCAGTGCATCCAAAACATGCCAAAACCTTAGGGTAGACTCCTCGATCACATGTATCCGAGTCTAGGTGTGAGAGATACACCAAAAACCTCCATTTTGGATCGAAAGAGCAGCATAAACTTGCTGCTATTGCACCTACTATAATTCAGAGTAAAATTTCAAAAAATTTACATCATCATCATGTTTGGAATGTGCCAAAACCCCAACCTAGACTCCTGGATCACATCCATACGACTCCATGTGATGGAGATATGCAAAAAACACTATTTCTGGAGCCAAAAACAACAAAAAATAAGCTGCAACACTCCTTGTTCCTGCTTCTTTTCTGCAAAATTCAGCATTGTCTTGCTACACAAGCTCTACACAAGTGGAATATACATGCCTAAGATGAGATCTAATATCATCG
The DNA here is from genome assembly GCF_014529385.1 of Adiantum capillus-veneris. Lineage (NCBI taxonomy): Eukaryota > Viridiplantae > Streptophyta > Polypodiopsida > Polypodiales > Pteridaceae > Adiantum > Adiantum capillus-veneris. Next base: position 18,121,942 of record NC_140954.1, read on the forward strand.
AGCTGTATCCACCTCCATCGAGCGTGATTAAGCTACCATAGCCGAGCTCCGTGGACCTCTACTTTTGGGCATCCCTTGTAGGTTTATAATGACTCTTGTGCCTCTCCATTTTTCGAGCTTCTATATGCAGAGTCTCAGAGTAGAGGACCCATGGGTTTTGTACTTTTGCAAATCGATAATAAAGAGGCCAGTGTGTCTAGGCGCAGAACATCATTGTGCCATGTTGACTCTCTCTCTCTTGTCAAATTCAATAATTTTGAAGTTTCTATTTGTGTGTTGCTGTTGATTTCTCGCTTTGAGTGTCCAAGCCGCTTGTGACATTTAGCCTCCCTTTGCAGAAGAATTTTTGCAATGGTGACAAATGAGAAAAATCCATTGCATCAACATTTTAGTATGTGTGTGTAAGTGTGTGTGTGTGTGTGTGTGTGTGTGTGTGTGTGTGTGTGTGTGTGTGTGTGTGTGTGTGTGTGTGAGAGAGAGAGAGAGAGAGAGAGAGAGAGAGAGAGAGTGAAGGGGAGAGTTGACACGACACAATGGATTTCCGAGCCAAGACACATTGGCCCCAAACACTAGCACCTCTTTTGATATCTCTTTATTATTACTCTTCCCAAAGTACAACTTCCAAGGATCCAACTCGTTAATTTTTGAACGTGCTTGTAAGGCTTGCATGTTTGGACAAGTCCATTAGATTGGGTTTTTGTCAGTTGGAGCCCTCTTGGATAATGGATTGTACACTTGTGATGTGAATTATTACATGTTGGTGGGCATTCAAAAACACAAACATGTAGCCTAGGATAAGAGCAATTTGCTCGTCCAATTTCAAGGTGTCAAATGCATCAATGGATAGGAAGATACGGAGATATGGCAAGTTTAGTACCCTAGAACTCAATGCGTACACTCACAAGTCAACCCCATGACTTGCGAACGTTAGGGCCCAAAATCCTTTTATAAACAATACTTCTCTCTTGATGTCTTTTAGATTTTGCTTGCACTCAACCTTCTGGCATTTCCCGCAGCTAGGAACCCTTCCCCTCTGATGTTTTTGACAGAAATTGTAACCCCTTTGTGCAACAACATTTTTGCAGCCCTAAAAAATCCATTGTTGCAGCACTTTTGCATCCCAAATTGCCATTAGTTCAAGCGCCCTTGTTGGCTCATTGAGGAAAGACTATGTTGCTTCATCCATTGTCCATCCTCATCCATGCGATTGGCGAGCCCTAACCATCATATTTGATGTGTTCTCTAAATGTGCATGCCGTTCTTTTTTTAGCCAGCATTTAGGCCTTGAATTCCTTTACATGGAGTGTGCAAATCAGCACCATATCTTCCTCTTCGTGTCTCATTAGGGCATTGAATCAGCCTCACAGGTGCTACATCTAGAAGAGCAGCCATGATGGTGATCTCGTTTGACTCGAGTTAAAATTTCGAGTCTTGCATTGAGGTACATCATCTGAAGCAAATAATAATTGAGTGCTAACATGGGAAAGAAAATAAGCTCCAGGTTGCGCCACATAAACATTTTGAACCTACTACTGGAGCGAACAATGTCTATAGAGCCCAATAATTCAATTTGTCTATTTGTGAGCCTATTTGTTCCCTAAGATACGAGCAACATATTCATCTACGTCCTAGGGCAAACACATCACTAGATAAGGAGATAGGGCCAATTTATTACCCTAAAACTCAATGTGTATAGCCACGGTACAACTCATGACATTCAAAAAAATAGGTCCCAAAACTCTTATATATATCTTAATCTCCTATAGATTCTGCTAGCACTCAACCTAGGCTGTGCATAGCACTTTTTGCAGCTAGAACCCTCCCCCACTTTGGCGTTTTTGGCACAGGTTTTAGTGTCATTAAGTGATGATGTGGCCTGCCCAGCAGGAAGGAAAATGGTCAAGAGGACAATGAGTAATTGAACCTAGAAGAACTTGAAGACTTCCAGGCATGAGGCCTAGAATAAGAGGTTATAATTTTAAAACCTAACCCAACAAGTTGAACCACCTTAAGGAACACCAGACGAGGGACCTAAAACCCTAAAAATCAAAAGCTTGACCTTTGGAAGTGATTTTTGTAAATTGCACTGACATGCAGTATGGATTTTGGTGAATTGTACTGTTGATGCAAACGAGGTAGGTTGTATGGATTTGTTGGTTGCTCGGTAGTTTTATGTGATGCTTTCGGTATAGATGCTTTTGGGGGTGCAGTGCTTTTAGACTAAATGCTTTTAGACTCTGCTTTTGGCATCCCTTACACTCAAGATAGAGCATCTGGACGCAAATGTCTCGAAGAGATTTGGACCATCGAGAGTTGTACTTTGCAAGAATAATAATAAAGAAATACTAGAAGGGGTGCTAGTCTTTGAGGCCAGTGAGTCTTTGCCATGTCAACTACTCTGCTCTCTCTCGTCAAGTTCAATGATTTTGCACTTTCTATTTGTGTGTTGCTATTGATTTCTTGCTTGGAGTGTCCAAGCTTGTAATAGCGTTATCATAGTCCAAAAATTTTCTTCTTCTAATCGAGGATCCGATCCTCTCGTTAACAAAACTGGGTTTTTGCAGAGAATCTAACAAAGACAACACCTCTTTGTGAGGAGGTGAAGAAAAGCTGAACCCCGGCATGGGAATTGAGGATGATCTAGGAAAACGTTTGACAGGGAATTTTGCAAGATCCTAGTATAAACATCAATTGTAGGTTGACAAGTATATAAGAAGATTGATTAATTACACCAAACACTTGAAATATATGAAACATCTAAAGAATTACCCAATGACAAGATTCATTTGAGATGGTGAGAGGCTATCGATTCTACTCAAGTCAGGAAGGAAGTTAAAAGAAAAAGCCGAGTGCAAAAAAAGTGAAAAACGTACTCGCAAAAAGAGTTAGATAGAGCTCTTGAAAAGAAGGTGAACCAGTTAATGAAAGGCTTGAAGTACTGATGGAAGAATAGAAAGTGGTAGATTTTTCCAATTATTTGGACTGAGAATTGACTTTTGAGGTGGCAAGCGGATCTAAGAAGCATGTTCATTTTGAGGATGACCCAAATTTTTCTTTGTCTTCAGAGAGTTTCAACAGTTTGTCATCATCTAATTGCAATACATAGGAGAAAAGATGGAAGCTGTCACAAAATGATGACATGGAAACACTACCCGAACACACACACACACACACACACACACACACACAAAAAGCAGATGATATGGAAGGATAGTATGACATGCTGATGGGGCAGAATATACGGACATGCAGTATGATAGGCTGACGTGACAGACAATACAAGCTTTCGTGATTTATGCCTATAGGTGTTAACGTGGCAGCTTGCATAGATTTTTGCAAATTGCATTGATGTTTTTGGGCCATATTTTTGACCAGCTGCTTTTGGGATTGTTTTCTTTTGAGTTAGAAGCTTTTGGGACTTTGCTTTTGGGGCATCCCTTATAAGAATAAATAATCCCAAGGGGCCTCACTCTTCAGAGCATCTGGATGTAGAGTCTGAGAGTAGAGGGCCCTTCGGGTGTTGTACTTTGCTCAAGATTTGATATACTAAAGAAATACTGAAAGGGGTGCCACGTTTTGTATTCAATACCTCTGGGCATGAAACCGCATCGGGCCGTGTCGACTCGAGCTTTAAAGTTGTGAATTATTTTAAGTGATTCTCTCGTGTGTTGTGTCACATGCTAGACTTGGGGTGTCCAAGCCTGTGATAGTGGTATCAGAGCACGAACAATTTCTCTTCTATTGAGATATTGGATCCTCTTACTGCGACACACATGGATTCAAATGATGCATATTGCAAGAATTCAACGAACCCTCCTAACACTTCAAAAATGGGAGACATCACAAGAAATTTGAATGGATTAGCATATCCTGATTACAGGCCTCCTTGGCCTATGTGATATTAATTGATGGAAATGCAACGTCAACAATAGGTTGATGATTGTGCAAAACAGGTGCTTCAATTTTCAAATGATCCCCAATATGCCAAATTTGTGACCCGGCACCCAATTGATGAGGTGCATTCCCATTGGCAGAAAGCTATCAATTCCCCAATAAAGTAAGCCCTTAAGAAACCTCCTGCCCCACGGATGTTTACTGAAGATGAACAGGAGGATGTGGTTGAAAGATGAGTCAATGAACTGTTGGGGGTAAAGAAGAAGCAACTAAAGAAACACAACAAGGGAACTGGCCTCCCTAGTTACTTGGGCCAAAAATCCTCTTTTAAGAATGTCAAAAAATTGAAGAAGCGTGTATGCTTCAAAGGATTGCCCATTTCGTCCTCATCTTCTTCTGATAGCTCAGACAACTCATCCTCTTCTGGCTCAAGTGATGAGGATAGAAAGGGCAAGAGCTGACAAAATGACCATACATTTTGCTAAAAAAGGAAGCACTTTTATAGAGCCAATCGATATGATTTTCTCAATGACAAGGGCAAAAGGGACAAGGAATTCAAAGAGGGAGGACATGCAATAAAGTTTGAGTACTTTTCACGGTTTCAAGATGCTCCCAAGGCTTTAGCATTTATCCAACAATTTGACATAGGATTTTCTAGAGACCGCTATATAGAGCACTCTAAGATTAGATGGGTAGCATGCTTTTTTAAAGGCAATGCACGGACATGGTGGTCCACTCTCCTGTAGAGAAAAGAAGCACTAACGAAGTGGTTGCAATTTAAGAAACTCTTGATTTCTTCATGACTGAGTCAAGAATACGAACGAGACCTGGTTACTAGCTGGAATCATATTCGGATGGTCAAGGAAGAACCTTTGGATACTTGCTGTGAGAGATTTTGGGATAATTTTCTTCCTTCTTCATCCGTAAAGAAGATCAATCTTAAGGAGAAAAATTGAGCGGTTTTGCTATGGGCTTCCCGAAGAGTTTTGAGAGTACTGTCTTAAGAAGAAGTCCATACATGGCAATTGATGGGACATGCTAAGAGGGGATTCACTATGCATTCAGGTAACTTGACTTACCCACCAGATAAACCTTCAAAAATTTATAGCAGAAATAGATGACAGAGAGATACGCCATCTCGACTGTCAGAAGAACAAAGAGACAAACATCTTAAAGCTAGAAGATGTTTTGAATGTGGAGAACAAGGACATATCTCTGCACGGTGCCCCAAAAAGGCACAAGAATAAGGATGACTGACATATTGAAAGTACAATTCGGCGAGGAGATACTCCTTCCAGAACACATATTAGATAGAAAATTATGGATGAACTAGGATTGATTTTCCTTGTGAATTTATAAATGAAATAGAATCTTTTGAAGATGACTTTGATTTATGTATGAAACCTTGTTTTATGGAAGAAACGTCTATTTGTGAACAGATAACATGACTGAGAATGAGACGATGATGATTTTGGAGCAATGACAGCTCCTAAATGAACTTGATAGAAAATCATGAATTTTGAATTATGAATGATTCAATGGAACTGTCGTGAGCGCAACAAGAGTTCCTATGGGATGAGATGACCACACGCTACAATTGAATGATTGAACCGGTTTGTTTAGTATGAACTCAGTATGTGATTGATGGATTGGGATCCTCCAAAAGATTACTCACACACAATAGTATGCCCACAACTTGCGTTAATAGTTGGACTTGGCAAATTGTACAATTTTCACCAAATGCGTTGGTAGATTTTGGCGCTAGTGCTTTTGGGACCAGATGCTTTTAAGTTTGATGCTTTTCATGTAACTACTTTTGAGAGCCTATAAATATGTGCCATGGGCTTATTCTTTGGCATGCTTCTGTGTGAAGGTCCAGGGATTAGAGTACTGGCATTGTATCGAGTTGAAGTAATAATATAAAGAAATACCGAAAGGGGCACCAACATCTAGGGCTAGTGCTCTCTTGGGGTGGAACTCCGCCATTCTTGTCTCGTGTCATGCATCTCTTTCTATTTTGTTGTTATTTGAAGTGCTTAAACTTGCTCAGTTTGCTCTTTTTTTTTAGCACGTGGTGCTCGTCTCGTGACATTAGTAGTGTCTATGCCAAAAGTTATTGATAAATCAACAAGTTGAATTTGGTGCAATGAGGAATGCACAAGAGAGGGGCCACTCCACTCCTTTGTCACAGATTGCCTAGATTGAATAAAGTCACTAACTTCTCTTTGAGATTTTAGGGATACTACCGGGATGATAGTATTTTATGAGATGACTTTATGAACATTTGTGAACTAAATTGGAAATTTCCTTTATTGAACTGACAATGTGTGCTCTTTCATGTGTGTATTGTTAGAGATAGGTAGAAAGATGATTTAACGTTTACATCATTTTGTATGATGAATGATTTAAACTTAGTACATGTACACATTTGTTAGAGATCAACAAGATCTGTATGTGATGGCTAAGTGAATAAGAATTGAATGTGAACTGAATGAGATTCTAGTGCATCAAGAGTTTTAGAAGGATGAGATGGTTGTAGAGTGATCTAGATGCATCAAGAGTTCTAGACGGAATGAAATGGCTAGATTGAATTATTGAAACATGGTGTTCAATGTCAATTAAGTGTATGGTTTTGTGGTTTGCATGCTGTGTGGATGTATTGTCTTGTGGGGAAGATCATGGGCATGGTTTTCTTGATTGAAATGTGAAAAGAAAGGAAATGAATATGATAGTAACAAGATTTAGTAGACCAAGACATTCGTGAAAAGATCAGAATGATTTGGATATGATTGTTAAACAGGTTACACTGACCATGATTTACATTTGAGACCCTCGGCAAAAATGTGATTGATCTTCATTGTGACGGATGTTTTTGTATAAGTACTAGATTGGTGGAGTCTCGTGCATGAGTACATAGAGCCAGTGTCTAGTGAAGAAAGGTTCTATCCTTTGGATGTTGTTGCAGGCATAATCGAGGGAGATTACAATTCTTTCAAGAGAGGTAAATGTCATAAAGTGATGATGTGGCATGCCCAACTAGAAGGAAAATGACTGAGAGGACAAGGAGAAACTGAACCCAGAAGCACTTGAAGAGTTTTGAGCATGAGGCCTAAAATAAAGGGGTAGGTTTCAAGCAAGTTAAGGAGCACTAGCCAAGGGCCTAAAACCCTAAAGATCAAAATCTTAACCTCTCAAAGTGGTTTTCATAAATTGCACTGGCATGATGATGTGGTAGGGTACAAATTTCTGTGGCTAATGTGGCAAGCTATACAGATTTCCACGTTTTGCATTGTTGGCTGCTAGGAAATTTTGCGCAGTGCTTTTGAGAGAAATTTATTTTTGGTGAAGTGATTTTGAACCTAATGCTTTTGGGTCTTTGCTTTTGGGCATCCCTTATAAGTTTATAAGTGCCGAGAGGATAGCCCTCAAGAGAGCATCTCGATGCAGAGTCTTGGAGAGAGTTTGTAATGACGACGAGCAACACTTGCCAACATAAAGAATAGACTAAAAAACTTTAAGCACTTCAAATAACAACTGGACCGAAAGAGATGCACGGCACATAAGAGAGGGTGTGGTGGAGTTCTACCCCGAGAGAGCACTATCCCCAAACTAGGCACCCCTTTCGGTATTTCTTTATATTGCTTGAACTCAATACAATGCCCGTACTCTATCCTCTGCACCTCCTTGCAAGAGTGTTCCAAAAATAGAGCCCTTGGCTCCTATTTAAAGGCCCTTGGCCTCTCAAAAGCAATTCCAGGGAAAGAATCAAACTCTAAAAGAAACAGGTCCAAAAACTGCCAACGTGTTTTGCAAAAATCCATACAACTACCATGTCATCATCGTAAAACTTGGAAATCCATACAGGTGCCACGTCAGCATGTCAGCATGTTTTTTGTGGGTAGTCCTGAAAGGACGGTGGTAATGTGTGTGTTAGTCTCCACCGAACCGTGCTATCTTATAGCCTCCCCCTAGCATACACACTATCCAACCATGCCATTGGCCTTTCCTGTAGGACCCATGTCCTTACACTAAACCCCCTTGGAGAATCGTTTTTGTCCTCAAAAACGAACGTAGGAAAACATTTCATAAGTGCGGAGACCTTCCCCCATGTAGAAACTTCTTCAAGTCTATCTAGCCATTTTACCAACACCTGTCATCTGACATGATGTCTAGTGCGAAGCTCATGAGAATCCTTGGCGGTTTGATAAGTTTAACTAGCACACCTGCGTCAATGACATTATCATGTTGTACAAAATGTTTTTGTAAATGGCTAACATGAAAAACAGGATGAACTCATGAGTGCTCTGGAAGAGCTAACTTATAGGCCACTTGACCTATATGTTTGAGAATGGTAAACGGTCCATAAAACCGTGGTGAAAGTTTAGCAACTTTTCCCGTCTCTAGACTTTCCGAATGCTCCGAAACTTTGAGGAAAACCTTGTCTCCTTCTTCAAAAGTAGCAAGACAATCATTATCATCTGCGTACTTCTTATATTGATCTTGAGCTTGCTTAACATTCTGTCGAGCAACTCGAAGCATGTCAAAATGGTCTTGGATAAAGTCCTTCGCTTGTTGTATCTTCTCCTTAGCCAACCCCACCATAACGTGTGATCTAGGTTGAAATCCATATAAAAGAATAAATGGACTAAATCCTGTAGTCACATGCTTTGAACTATTATAAGCAGATTCCAATATAGGTAAGTAGTCTTCCCAATTGGTTTGCTTCTTGCTAACGTACACTCGTAGCATATCCTCTAGCACTTGATTTTAACTCTTTTGGTTTGACCATATTTTTTTGGATAATCAATCTACTTAGATTAAGTTTAGTTGTCCAACTTTTGAAACACAGCTCTCCAGAAGTGATTATCGAACTTTCAATCTTTGTCACTAATGATACTAGCTAGAAGCCCGTACAGTCTATGTATATGCTCTACAGATAGCCGTGATAATTCCGGTCTGAGTCCTTTGGCACACATACTCTACCCTTGTGGAGTAAGTAGCCATCATCAATGGAAAAATTCTTCGATCGCTTAAGCTCTTTCTGAGTAGGGGTGGAGCTCTATGTGTTGGAGTCTTTATCTGCGCGTGCAGAGACATGTTGATCTAGCTGTATAGAGACATGTGAGTGTGAGGGAACTTCACACTTTAGCATATGATTGATCTTGTGCACACTTTCCATGTAATGAATCCAAAAATCCACTCTTTATTTCTGTGACAGCAAGTGAATCAATGTGAGGCATCAGACTTAGTGCATCCGCTACTACATTATATTGCCCCTTGCGATATTGTAGCTTACAATTATAATCTTGAAGGATTTTTTCCCATCTAGCTTTACGGTCTTTCAAGTCCATTTGAGTAGTAAACCATTTGATACTCTCATGGTCAAAAACTACTTCAAACTCGGCTCCATATAAATTGTGTCGTTCGTAAAGCGTGAATTATGGCATAGAGCTCTCTCTCATAGACATAATAATTCTATTGAGCTCTATCTAACTTTCTACTTTCAAAGGCTATAGGTCTTCCCTTCTAGAGAAGTACTGCACCAATTTCTTTATCACTAGCATCAGTCTCTACCACAAACGGCTTAAGTGGGTGAACGATTGCTAGGATGGGAGTAGTGGCTATAGCTACCTTGAGCTGTTCAAAACTGTGTTTTTGGGCTTCTTCCCAAGAAAAGGTCTTATCATTTTCTTTAAGTTGATCCGTCATAGGAACAATGATTTTGGCATAATCACGAATATATTGTCAATAAAATCCAGCCATGCCTAGAAATATTTGAAGGTCCTCAACCGTGTTCGGATGTGGCCATCAAAGAATGGCAGCGACCTTGTCAATGTCCATTTTTATGCCAGAATAAGAGATCACATGACCAAGGTAATGTATCTCTATTTTAAAGAAATCGCACTTGCTTTGCTTAGCATACATCACGTGAGCTTGTAGCTATTCGAGCACTAATTGCAAGTGTTCGATGTGTTCATCTTCAGTCTTACTATAAGTAAGAATGTCATCAAGGAAAACCACAAAAAATTTTCCAAGATAGGGACTTAAGACACTATCTATGAGTGTCATAAATGTAGATGGAGCATTGGCATAACCAAGAACTCAAAATGCCCAAACCATGTTCTAAAGGTAGTTTTGGAGATATCTTGCAAAAGGATATACACCTAGTGGTATCTTGAACAAAGATCCATCTTTGTATAGTATCTTTCCCCATGGAGTTGATCAAATATCCACTCGAGGTACAGGATACAGGTTCTTGATGGTTATGGCATTTAATTTGCGATAATCTACACACATGCGCATAGTACCATCTTTCTTTTTTACCAATAAAATTTGTGATGCCCAAGGCGAAGTGCTAGGTCTAATGAAACCACGGGCGAGGTAGTCAACCAATTGACTCTTAACCACATTGGATTCTTTAGTACTCATACAATAAGGTGGTTTACTCACTGGTTTAGTGCCTGGAAAGACATCTATGCCATGTTTCACATCATGTGTAGGGGGTAAACCCGGTGATAAATCACTTGAGAATACATCACTATACTCCGTGAGTAAGTGAGGCAGCTTTTGCTGTGCAAAAGGAGAAAGTAAAATAGAGTTATGCTGGGATGGAGAATTTTGTAATTCCTCTAATGTTTATTTTACAACAGTTGCATGTTGCTCAATAGAATTAAAATGGAGAGCACTTTGCTCATTAGATTTGTCAAAACTTTGCTTATCATTAGAATTCATTGCACTTTGCATAGCATTCTGCAAAATAGAAAGCTTGGCTGTACATATAAGAGGTGCAGATGGTATATTTTTCTCACCAAGCAAAATCACATGTTTACCATTGGCCATAAAGGATAAGGAGTTGTGTTCATAACTAGTGTGCAATGTGTTTCCTAAACCATGCAGCCACTCTTGTCCTAAAACTACGTCAGCACAGTCCATGTTCATAACTTGAAAGTCAAGGGTCATCGTATGATCTTGAACAATAAGATCAACCCCTTGAACTACCGTGTCCCATACTTCTTTATCATTGCTAGACATCTGTTCGACAACATACTTGTGAGAGAAGGGAGTCTGTGTAAGCTTCAATTTCTAGACTAGATTATAGTTCAAAAACTTATGAGTTGCACCATCATCCACTAAAATATGAACACGTTGTCCGTTAATAGTGCCATGCATGCAAATCAAATCATGGGGGTCAAAGGTGGACTGCCACATTGAAGGAGGCACACAACACTTGTGCTTTTCTTTCATATGAAGAACCTCTACAACACAATATTTTGGAGATGAATCTAATGTGAGTTGGTGCACTGTGTGCACGGCCGTTTCTTTGCCTTGCAAAGGACAATCTTTCTTGTTATGTTGGTCCTAAAGACATCTAAAACACAAATTGTGTTTCTTTGCACACTCAAAATCAGTAGTGCTAAGAGACCCACGTGGAGTATCTCGTGATTGCTTAAGCTTCTTAGCCTCCTGTGGACGTGGAGAGGTATATTGTCTCTTATTCCTCTTGGAACGTGTAGGAGATCTACCTCGCCATTGGTTCTTAGCTGCATTGCTCTTAGTAAAATTATTCCTAGAGTAGGGAACCTTTCCTTTCCTCTCTTGGTCATCATTATATCTTTGGGCATGACTGATGGCTTCTTCCAAAGTTTTTGGATGTTGGGTCTTGACATGAAGACGATAGTCTTTGTCAAGACCCCTTTTAAAACCCCGTATCATCTTCTTGTCAAGACCCCTTTTAAAACCCCGTATCTTTTGGAATTCATCTAGACCTTCTAGTTTTTATATGATTTCCTCATAATTTGAAAGGTACTATGTGAGAGAGAGACCAGACATGTGGCATGCATCCCATGATAACCAATTCTTATCTTCTTCATTGGAATCCAAAAACTCTTTGGAGAATTTTTATTGAAACACAGCCCAAGACGGAGAACGAGCATCTATTGGAAATGTCATCCACCACTTATAGGCCTTGCCTTTAAGAGATAAACTTGTTTCCACAGTAGTCTTTATATCCGAGGTGAGTCTACAATCTATGAATATCACTCCATTTATGTAAGAACGTATTGACTGCATCCTTGTTGTTATCACGCTCTTCCCCATGAAACTCAGGAATGGTGATATTCTTAAGTAATGCATTGCTACCTTCTGCATATTTTGAAGCACTTGTCTCTTGGACTCCTTGAGTCATGCAACCTTGGTTTTGTTGAACCATGCCACTTGTAGCTCCTTGAGACGTTTGTGAATTCATAAATTTCACAAGTAACTCCATAAGATTTGTAATGTTTGAGTACGCTTTTGCGATTTTCCAAAGTCTTGAAAGCAACCATATCTACAAGGACATGATCTCCTATATCATCCTCGTCATGCATATTAGTATCAGCAGTACCCGTGGTGCCTTGATTTTGATCTACGTGTTGAAAATCAAAAGTGTGTGTAGGTGGGATATCCTCACTGGCCATGGTAAACACACACTAATGTAAAGAGAGAAAACAAAAATATCAACTTGTACCTTGTGAAGCTTGGAGTCTTTGTGTTTTTTATGCTCCGCGATTTGTGTTGCATGCAAATCTCGCCTTGCAAAAATTGTAGTGCTTCATGTGTCGTTCGTCGTAAGAACACCTTTGTTGATTCTTTACACAAACTCGTTGTTTTTGTGAAGGCTTTTGTTCAGTTTGAAGCTACGTCATCCTTGAGGAAAAAGTAATTTTTGGAGGAAAACTTGCCTTCTTTCAAGAAGTGAAAAGGAAGGGTGAAACTAATTCCTTGAAGTGCTTTCCCTTTCCTTCTAGCTTTCTTGTCAACACAAATATGCTACCTTTCCTTGTTATACATAACAAGGCTCAATAGCTTCATGGTAAAGTGTTGACATTTTACCCTTATGGGGTGGGTTCAACCCTCCTTCATGCAAGGGTTAAGCGGGCCTTCCTACGTACACAGCCAATGGAAGCCTTCGGAGCCTCGGTGATGTAGAGTTGCCGGTCGAGTTTGCCTTGGTCATGCGATCGTGGTTTGTCTGCAGATTGTGGGAGAGAAGTAGTGCATTGTCACATGCACATGCAAACCGCTTTTCCCCTTTCCCAAAAATAGCTCCAATACCAATGAAAGGGGGTGGTAATGATAAAAATGCTTAGGGATTGACCTAGTTACAAATTTGGAAGCCCTTGGCCCCTTTACAATCTTTAACTGTCAATGATAATAATTCTTTCCAGAGGGGGGTATGTCACAAATTCATGATGTGGAATGATCACCCGGACGGGATAGATAATATTGATGCTGACGTAGATAGGCTATATGGATTTTCCACGATATGCATTTACTATTGATGTGGATAGGCTGTACGGATTTCCATGTTATGCACTAATAGTTGATGATGTGGCAGGTCGTACAAAATTTTGTAATTTGCACTGGCTATTTTTTGGTAGGTTTTGGGACCATATGATTTTGAGTTTAACTGCTTTTGGGGCTCTACTTTTGGAGCATCCCTTGTAAGAATAAATAGACCCTTCGGGGGCTCACTCTACAGAGCATTTAGACGTAGAGTCTAAGAGTATAGGTCGCGCGGGTTTGGTAATTTTCTCAAGAATTAATATAAAAATAAATACAAGAATGGGCACCGGATATTGGGGCCAATACCTCTAGGCACAAAACTACATTGGGCAGTGTCGACTCTCTCTCTCTCTCTCTCTCTCTCTCTCTCTCTATTAAAGTTCAGTAATTTGAAGTTTTTGTTCATGTGTTGCTATTGTGTGTGCTATACCTATCTACTGACATACCAACCTAACTTATGATGCATACTTTGGGGATGGGTATATCATAACCTGCTTGGAACTTGGATCACTTTAGGAATCTGCAAGGAGCAGTTGGTCGCTAGAACAAATTGAACTAGATGGAGCACTGTTGTTTTTAGATTTCATAATGAGATTCATGGATCACTTACATATTTTAGTTTTGGAATATATTTAGCTGATGTAAATGAGATACTTTTTTGAGTTTTTTCTACAGCTGTATAGCTTGGCACTCTCTTCTTGGATTTGTTGCAAGTAAGAAACATGAATCATATGGTTATTACTTTTAATGCGGAGATTAAAGATCAATACATATTAATGTTTGGATATTACTTTCCATGCTTTTGTTTATGATACTTACACTCTAACTAAAATATGATCCTAGTCACCTCTCTATGGTGTTAATTTGATAGCCTTAGGTGACTGCTCCTAGACAATAAATTTGTTGCTAGTAAAGATTTCTGGCTCTTGTTGATCAAAACATTGTTGGTGCTTGATGCCTCCATTGATCCGGTATTTATGGGAGTACTGGTCCCTTACTTTTGGTTCTATGTCCCTTTAATGACACTAATAGAGCTATATTAATATGTCCTGGAAATACTCGGGCACAGTTAGTTGATTTAATATACTTCGTTGGAGCATTTGGGTGTGTCAAACCTTAGGAAACCTTTCTGTTAATAAATCACTTGTCTTGATAGAGTCCATTTATATGATGAATAATGCCAGACTTATGCGTGGGGATGGGTGCCATGATAATGTTTTTTGTATGGTCCTCAAAATAAGATTTGGGTTGTTGTTTACTAGATGGGTAATCTCACTCCGTTAAGGATAATACTTGATCTATTTCTTAATTATAAAACCACTTTAAATTGTACGAGGTAAAGTAAGAGAGCGACTTGAAAGTAATGCCATGGGCTAGCTTAGAATACCTACTGTTGGCAACTTGCTGGCCTAGATTACTTAGCTCGTTTGGCTTGTTAGGATTTTTGACTTAGTAATGCTACTAGACATGTTCAACTGCTCATTCCCCCCCCCCTTTTTTTGCTTATAAAGGGGGTATTTTCATCTCAAACCTAGCTTATCACTAGCATTTGCCTTAATGATGACTATTGGTTCATTACTTGCCTAATGCTTGGTTGATAGCTCCTTTTTAGCTTGATTTACATTAAGATTCAAGAATGATTTAACATTTGTAACTCCTAAACTTTATTTAATAAAACCAGGTAGTTGTGTTGCATGGATAGGGAATAAGCCAATTTCTGACTAGAAAATGATTAAACCATAAATTTTTTTACTTGAAATGATTAAGCTTTCTTAACCATGAATTTCATTGGAAACAAGAACATCTCAAAAGTTGAAGTGGTTTGACAAAAAGGCTTCATGGGATAGAAATGGGTAAAACACTTGGATCAGAAGGGGGATGGCCTTTTGATTAAATTTAATCTAGTAAAATATGTATAATTTACTTTTAAAAATAGGATAACTCCTTACTTTTACAACCTCTTATAAAAATTTTACTTGGATTAGAAGGGGTGATCGCCTTCTAATCACAATCCTAAAATGAATTAAAAAATATATATAATACACACTTCACAAGGAGGAGTTATGGGTTCCTGATCTCACTATGACAAACTCATAACATTTTTCAAGAATGGATACTTGTTGGTATTTTACACTACATGAATGGTAGATATAAGTTAAAAAGGGTTTAAGTAGGACATGGATAACAACTGATAGGTTTGTTGACACCTATAATATGTATTCAAGGCTAACAAATCTGTTGTTTTGTCTATATGGATGCAAGTGGGGACTTTATCTTTACTTAGGATCTTTTTCACTTGGTTTCTATCCGTCATCGACATACTTGGCCTCTGTCACTTTCGTATCAATTGTGCTTAACTAATTTATATAAAAATCTCTAGAATGATACCTCATTCTCATTATGATGTACAAAAATGAATCAAAGACTTAAACGTTTTTGTGCTAATCCTTGTCCTTTGTCTATAGCCAACTGTCTTTTGAATTGATATGTTCTTTTGTGTATAAGTATTAGTTTAAAAATAACAACACACACACACAATGTTTTTGGAAATAAGAATGCATCTGCATTTAAGGCTATGTCATGTTACCACTTATGGCTTACAATTGACCTTTGTGGTGCAAATTTGAGCATTACTTATAATACAATGTTCTCAAATGTAGATATATATGTAGCTACTATCAAAAGTGCTCAATTAGGTATTATTCCCACGAAACCAATTTGTTTCTTCTTCCCATCCTCAAAACATAACACGTCAAAACAACAAAACGATGAAACACGGAAAATGTTGCTTGATACTATGCTATGGTCATGAAATTCTTTACTCACCTTAGGTAAAGAGTTCTCTAGAAAGTTGTCTCAATTTTTTCCATGGTTCACACAAAAAGTAAGAAATTGAATAGCACGTTTTCTACCTTTTCTTCTTGTTCTAGCATATGTTGAACCATCATCCATCATTTTTTTTCCATTCAAACTCCTACAATCTAGGGTTGTCCCAAGATAAGATTATATGAAAGATGTGTCCTATACAAAGAAGTTTTGGTCAATTTTTACATCACCTATTATCACATTCACACTTGGAAATGCTACATATACTTCACTAAATGAGGTTTTTGCTACTTTCACCATCCAAGTTGTGGGAAGGGTGTTTAACCTCACTCCTATCTTATTGCACATTTAGCGAGAACCAAGATTAAATTGTCACTCCATGGGACAAAACTAACTCGACTAGTGCATAGAGGCTACAAGAGGTTGTCAATCTCTTGGAAAATAACAAACAACTCACATCTAACTCAAGCTGCACTCAAGTGACTAAAATCACCAAAAGCCAATCCCTCATCAACAAACAAATCACATCCGTTACATCATCAAATGACATCCAAACGTAACGAAACTTTTAGGACATGTTTATAAGACCTAATCACACATGCTTATGGCCTCAAATCCCACTTTAGGTCAAGTGCAAAAATCACGATTATTAACAGCAGTGGATTTTTGACCTAGTCGTTTTTGACCCAGAATGCACCTAAATGCTTACCAATGATGCCCCAATACCACGCCTATGCTTGGTTTTTTATTTTGAAGTGTAAATTCCTAATTATGAAGAAATTAGGCCACAGGTCAACGACGTCAAAAGATAAAAAATAATGTGAAGTGTTTATGTCAATGCGTAGAGCTCTTACCTGCAGTTGCAATGCAATAAACACGACTGCAATGTGACAACCGGGGAGGGAGTAGCAAGCGTGAGAAGGAAAGAAATGAGCGCCGTTAGCTCACGCTATGTATTTCATTATTCAAAAACTTTAAATTAGCTTACAAAAAATGGCTTTTATACCTTAGCCAAGGTTTTTGGTGGTCAAAACTAATAATTTGGGAGCTCTAACTAAAGATGGGTACTGACAGGTTGACACAATCTGGAAGCTTGTAGCCCCGGCTCATCTTTATAAAGTTTATCCAAAAAATAGGAGTTACAATATTCCTGATTTACCAAAATAATAAGTGTTTTACAATGAGAGCTCCAAAAAATGGTATCCGAGTTAGCTTGCTGCTAACATTCCCCGCCTCCTGGCCTGTGTCTTCCCTTGACACAAATTTATGGGCTAAAATAGTCTTCAGGTTGATAGTTGGCGAGGCGGTCTTCAAGTGCTTTTAGAGCCTTTTTGTATATGATCTTTCTCTCTTTATCTGGCACTTGCAAAAACTGCATAGTGACTCTGTTTTTCAGCTCTACTGCGGAGTGGCCTACAAATCTTGATGTCAGGTTTCTTATCATTGGACCAAAAATCTTCATTCACCAAGTGAAGGAATTTTTGTAGAATGCCTCCTCAAACGCCAACATATTATGTGATGGTAAGAACATGCATCGGGCGTAGAAGCCATAGAGGACTTCTTCGGAAGGTTGACCACTGAGATTGTAGCATAAACCTTTATTACCCTTGAGAAATGACATCCACGGGGTGCCTGTAAGGTCCCCATCCTAAAAGATCAGGGCGACTTGGAAGATAGCCTTCTTTATCCTCTAAATCTATTGACGACACCCTACTCCGATAATGCGAAGCAAAGATACGAGCAACGAAAGAGAAGAAGACTTCCACCTATTGTGTTCGTAGTTGCAAGACCCTACGCCACAAGCCCGGTCGATGAGGTTAAAGGTTCTATGGACTCTAGATCTTACATTATAAGAGAAGAAATCCCTTTCACATATTAAAGATCCAAAAACAACGCCTTTTTCCCCGCATTTAAGAGGCACGGCCGCCATCCTTAAATCCAAATTATGACATGGGATAAATCTCTAGTTGACTGAAACAAAGTGAAAAGTACTCGACTAATCGAGTCCACCCATCCTTGACTGGCAACCTGAGCCGGTCCCCACTTTCCACACCGCACTCACCCTTTTGCCCACACTGTTTAACATATACAAACAGTGTTTCTTAATTAGTTCCAAACACATGTTCTTTTATACAGCCCTTCAAACAATACCAAAACAATTCAAATAAGGTCTAATGTAACAACCCTATTATTCAATAAAAATAACTTTCCAATTTCTCATGAGTTTGCCGCTACCCGTGGACTTCCTCTGTCTAACGAACAGAGCCTTTGCAAAGGATTTATTTGCTAACCGCAAATTGCGCAACCTTCCCATCTCGCTAACCGTGAGGCATCCCGCTACCCGCCAGGCATCCCGCTAACCGCGAGGCATCTTGCTAACCTCCAGGCATCCCGCTAACCGCGAGGCATAAAAGAGAGCCGATAACCTCAACTTAATCTCCGCTAACCGCGGCATCATCTCGCTACCCGCGAGAACAAAATATATCCTTTCAACAATTCTTCTCATTAAATGATTCATCAAACATGATCTACCAATTCCTCATATCGATCAACACCCACTTATCAAACAATAACAATTTATCAAGCAATAACAATTCAACAAACAGTAACAATTTATCAAATAGTCCTTTCACTAATCTATGAAAACATATGCTTATTTCATGTGATAAAATCACGTTTCTCTGACAATTTAAGGGGTTCCCTACGCTTAGCTTCCCAAGTCAAACATGAAGAGCAATGCAGAATTATAAATTTGTCTTACCGGATTTGAAGTGCGTGTGGCTAACTCCTATGCTGGAGGTTGGACGGCTTCGATTTCTTCTTCGGTTGATGCTTCCGCATGAGATCTGTTCGGAGTAGACACCTCCTTCCCACCTTCCTTCATGGTGCAATGGCATGGGCGTCCTTAGAATTTCGTGTAACACGCTTCGGATCCATAGCTTCGGAATGGAGAAAAGAAAAGCGTGGTGTTAGAGAGAGAGAGAGAGTGTGTGTTCACAAATCGGGTGACGACACGTCGACGATTGAAAAATGGAGATGGCTTGAAGATGAGAGATTTAGGGAGAGAGGCTTCCTCCGACGCATCATTGCAAGAGAGCTTCTGCTTCTGTAGATGTGTGTGTTCAAAGTGAGAGGAGAAGGGTCCTTTATATAGGCCCTAGGGGGGTGCTAAGAATACTGAGAGGTTTCAAGAATAGGAGAAGAAAAAAGCTCGCGTGTCCTCGCGGCTCTTAAAATTTTATTTTTACTTTTTTTTATTTTTGGGTGCGCGAATCCTATGCGCAATTTTAAAAAGCTCTATACTTACAAGTTCTCATTCTATTTTGAAAGAGAGAAAGAAAGAAGTATCCTAATTTTGAATCACCTCTCTTTCTTTCCTAAAAATACTATCCCTAAGCTTTTTCCTCACACATAGATTAGGTTCCCACATAAACCTATTGTTCTGTATAAAAAAAAGATCATAAATAGATGGATTCTAAACCCGATTTTCAATCCAATTGCTCTGATAAACTTATGATGACTCACAAAATCGAGAATCTCAATTACTTTGCAAAATATTTGAAATGGATAATTGCTGGGTACATTACAGTGCCTGCTTGCTCTGGCTCATGAAAAACTTTGATGTAGGTGAGCAGCATTTGGCAGATTTTATAAGCATCGCACATGACATATCATGTATACTTTTGAAGAAGGACATGGCACCCGTTAGGGTTTTCACATGTATCTGTGGCCAGTCCCTTTTCTGGACCTGGAAATCTTGGGTAGTTTAGCCATGTTGGCTATTTCTTTGTTATTGACTCGTGCGCGTGCCAGGTTCTTACTCTTGGTACAGGACAAATAGTGGGTTCCTTTTGAAGTGTTGTAGGTGCTCTTGTGAATAGAATCAGGTATCTTGGATTCTTGTTCAACCAGCTCAGTCTCCACTTTGGGTGCTCTTCATCTGCATCTTCTACTTGTATGCCTTTGTAAAGCCTCTCTTTGACTTGGAGCAACTCCACCTTTACCAAAGGATATGGCAGAAATTGATGATGCCATTGCGTATTGATTTGATTGGGAGTGAGTTGTGTAGTGTTGACAGAGTGAAGAATGCTCAACTCCCAATCCATCACTGCTTTCCGCTACTCATCTACCTTGTATGTAATGTTTTCTTTGATTGCATCCTCCTTAGGTTTTGACAACTGGATCATTGGCACTGTATTAGATTCTGTTAATTGTACCTGGAATTCCTCCTCACCACCTAGCCAAAGCTGCTAGCTGTGTTTCCATCTCAGCAAAAGATAATGAGGGAATATCTATCTGTGGCTATTCTAAAGTTCCTGCTTCTTCCTATGTATCTTGCTGTCCATCTCTCAGCGTTGGTTGACTGTTTTTAGCTCGGTTATTTCTTTTAGCAGCTCTTCTTCTTACTGCGGCTAAGTGTTGCTGATTGGAGTCTTTTTGTTGTATCTTGCATTTGCTTTGCATATTCATTGACTTACACGATTACCTCATCAAGTGTATTGCCAATCCTGATTTCTTGTGAGCTGCCTAGATGTATCGGCATTCTCTTGTGACTCTCTCGACTACGTCGTGGCGGCTCATTGTTCTTGCCCTTGAGGTTGTGTTTGAACTTCTTCTGCTTTGTCACTTTGAGGCTTCGTGAATGGATGCCTCGGCCGTTTTGTCTTGTGTTGAGGTAGAAGGTGTTTCCTTTGTTTGTTGTTCCTATGTTTTCTTAAACTTTGTGGTCTCCTTTGATGCACGACTCGCTGCCCTTTCCGGTTTTGGTTCTTGTGCTTTGTCTTGCTCATGTGTAGTGGTTGCCTGTTATGCAGATTCTGCTACTTCTTTCTGTTCAAGCTATGTTTCTTTTGTGGTTCTATTTTCTGGTGATGGGTGGGCTTCGCATGGAGTGATCATGCTATTATGTAGCAGGTGAAGAAGGTCAGGGAGACATGTCACCTTGTTCATGTTGAGCCTCTCCTTGAGTGGTTGCTTCTTCTGCTTGTTTTTTTGCTCTGACACCTCTTCAAATTTTGTTCTGCTTCTTGGGATTCTTTCATCTTTAATGCTTTGGCCTCCTGATACATTCTTTCTAATAACTCTATGGGGTCTTCGGCCTCTTTCCTAGCATGGTGCTTTGTTCTTGGCCCTTTGACGTTCATAGGTACCCACTTTGCAGAATCCTTTCCTTGAGCTTGGTGGCTTTCAAACCTGGTCTATTTCTATTATGGCTCCTCTTGATATGCTGCCACGGCTTTTCTTTTCATCTCTTCCCTTTGGACTCTTTTTTCCTCATTATCGGAGCTTTCACTACTATGCCGTTCTGGCGAGCTCTCAGCAGATTCTTCATCAGACTTCTAAGTTCTCTTGGTAGATCTTGTGGCTTGAGGGGATGGTTGTGCAGACACGATCCAAGTGTTCTGATCTGGGACATGTGAAAATTTATCTCCCATGCCAATATCATGGTAGGCAATTCTTGTGAGAACCTCTGGTGCTCCCAGTTATGTTAGTTTACCCTCTTTCTTTGTCCCTTTTAGTGTGGTCAACACGTATTGGGCATGGCAGTGGTCGCAACCGCGTGATTGGGTGTTGTTTACCTTGGTGGTTTTTTGGCGAGGAAGTGGAAGTGTTGGTGGTATATTCTTGTAGGTTCTTCCACTTATTTCTGGATTAGATCGATAAATGTGACAGCAACGGTTTTCTTGGTGGAATTATCTCCTGTTTTTCTGTCTATTTCTCTCATG
This sequence comes from Adiantum capillus-veneris, assembly GCF_014529385.1. Taxonomy (NCBI): domain Eukaryota; kingdom Viridiplantae; phylum Streptophyta; class Polypodiopsida; order Polypodiales; family Pteridaceae; genus Adiantum; species Adiantum capillus-veneris. Next base: position 18,143,712 of record NC_140954.1, read on the forward strand.
ATCATTCCTTTTATTGGTAGTTTGAGAGCTTCGGCTACTATCTCTTTCGTAATTACTACTTCGACTTTGTTCCCTTGTTGGTCGGAGATTTGGGCAATTCCATCTTCTTTGATTGTGGACAAGAGCTCATAAGATTTTTGGAAATCCACTCCACATGGCTCTTGTTCATAAAACTCTCTGAGCCCCAGCCTTCGGTTGGCTTCTTTGGTCTCGAGCTTTGCAGCGACATCATATACTTCTTTTGGTAGAAGTTGCAGTTCTACCTGATGTCCTTGTTCGCTTTTGATTCTACCTATGAACACTGTGGTGTTGTTATCTTCCAATTGTTCTCTTGACAGATAGGTCGCTTTGGCAGTTTTAACTGAACTGGAGTCGAGTTGATATGGTGATAGCTCTTGCAGCTTCTCCTTTTGTGAGAGCTTCTTCATGGCCTTCTTTGCATCTTGCATGGCTCCTGTTAAGTGAATAGAGTATCAAAGTTAGAAAATTTGGCAGATTCTTCTCTGGAGTGTCCTTCACTCTAAAATGTTGACAAATTGAGTCCAATTTGCTTCAAATTAAATTTTGAACATGCATAGATGCATAAAAACATGTAAAGGTCAAATTGATGAAGTCAAAACAAAAAAATTGCAACAAAAGTAAATAATCATGATTAGTATTTTTTTCAACTTTTTGCAAATTTTGACATTATAGGCTTGAAGTATATACCAAATAGATATTGTGAGTTAAATATGGGCTCATTTGGGTACACAGGATGAAAATGGTGCCAGATTTAGGCTTTAGGTCTCTCAAACAGTATATGTAAAGGAATTTTGAGATTTTGAGCTCCAAATTTGTTCAAACTTGGCTAGTGGGCTTAGGACATCATGTACTTTGGTCCCATGGTGGCAAAGTTGCAAATTCCCCCCCATCTTGGACAAAAAGTAAATAATCACGATTATTAACTTTTTCATCAAAATGAACATTTTTTGGTACAACTTGGTTCTAGACATGGTGTAGACCCTGTATATGTGATATGAGGTGATTTGGATCAAAAAATGTGGCTCATAACTCAGAAATTGGTTTGCAAGCACTTCTTTGCAGTTTCTGGCAATTTTCCAAGTTATAATTGATCATTTTGGCTCATACTTGAAATTTGGCATGTAATAGGTGTGTACAAGTGATAGGTGAGGTGATGATACCATTTTCAAGCCAAAATTTTGCAAAAGTAAATAATCACATTTATTTACAACAGTCAACAATTTCTTGTAAAACTTGAAAATTTTGACCTAAACATATTCTATACACCTAAAACAAGTCCTAAATTGAATTTGGTAAAGTTTGGTCTTGCTGGCATCACTTCATGCTTTGTCGAATCTGAAATCAACGATTTTTGTGATTACATGGCCTATAGAGTGGGTTTGTCACTTTTGATGCTATGGACTTGTTCGCAACATAGCCGTGAAGCAAACTCGTCCAATTTTGACCCATTTGGAGTCAGTTTGACCTCGTATGTCAAATTTGATGCTTTGTAGCCTTCCAATCATTTTCTGCTTTCCGAGGGCTTGGCTTGATTAATTTTATGAAATCAATCATATACATTGTGTATAGATCTCGTATGCAAGTTGTCTGTGGAGTCAGAATCCAATTGGGACCCCCTCGACCCTTGCCGAACGGTCAACTATTGATATAGAAGTGTTCTATTATGTTGGGGCATTCTACAGTTCAAATCTCATCCAATTTGGTAGAGGTGAGATAGGCCGCTATGGTCCATTTTTGGTAGTTCTTCGTGCACAGCTCGGGTTTCAGGGTTTTTTTTAGGGGTTTAGACTAGCTACCGGCCATACAAAATGGATCATTGATAAGTATAGAACTTATCCCCCATGTCCCGTGTGAGACGACACTGAAAACAGGTGACTGTGGACTTCGGAAAATATGCGCGAAGAGGGTCGAAAGGCTCTCTCTCCAAAGACAACAAGTGGTTTAGCCTACCTTGGGTATCTATACCTGGACTTCCCAAACCATTTTCCCCCAAATTTCCCTGCTAGTCCTACTAGGCCGTGAAATCTATGTTAGACTCAAAAATTTCCCCAATCGGATTCCTGTAGCTCATTCTGCAAGAATTCCGCAAAAGTTGACCTAGCTGCCTAATTTAGGCTTTTTGCTTTCATCTGCCAATTTGACCGCCTTGTTTTTTTTATCACCACCGTGTCTTTAGTTTTTCCATCTGAGCTCCTCTGCTTATTTTTATTTAATTTTTAACCTATTTATTGAAAAAATCAAAGAAAATAACAAAATGCGCTAAAAAAGAAAAGTGAAAATCCAACAATTAATAGAACCCATTGAAAAACACAGTTTTATTGTTTTTTGTTGGATTTCTCCATTTTTAAGTCTCAATATCAAGAAAATTTGATGAAAAATAACAAAAAAGGACTATTTTTTGATAGTATATACACTATTTATACTCATTGGGGAGATATTATTAGTTAAATTCCCTTGTTGATGATTTATAAGGGCATTAGTAGGTGATTTGGCAAAAAAAATCACACGTTAACATCAAAATTTGTCCTCCCTCTTCAAACATTGCCCTTAATTCCTTAGTGGCCTTTCACCCCTCCTAAATGGCGTACTCCAGGACGACTGTGTGCATGGGTTGAATAATCGTGTTTATGCATAGACTTGGTTGGCTCTACCATGCTTTGAAGACCAATGCAATTAAAATCATCATGATGTGAAAGAGTTGGGCCTTAAGTAATTAACTCAAGGGTTTTTGATGTTGAGGCTTTCTGATGCTATCTTCCAAAGAGCAAATATTGTAGCTTGTGTGCTCTTTGCTTGATTGTACCATCAGGATGCTTTAGCACACTGATTGCCTGTACTGTTGGTATCACTTTTTATTGTTGTTAAGCTTTTACTCGCCATTCTTACCTTGATTTGCTTGGTGTAGAATGGTGTGGTTGAGTGTGCTGAGACTTAACCCTCCATTGCTTGATCGATTTTCCACTTTCCGGAGAAGATAAGGGCTCCTTTTTCTTCCAAATCCATTTCTTGTTAGGTTCCATGCTCAAAGATGCTCGTCTCTGTGTTTTACTCTTTGGAACCGGCTTTGGTATTGTTGATGATGTTTTGGACACCCAGATTTGAATCCGCTTGTTCTTAAGGGGTGCTTTCGGTACCCAAATTTTCCTGACTCCTTGCATGCAACTTATAGCATTTGATTGTCGATAGGATGGAGAAGAGTAATTGCTTTGTTATTTTCTCTGCTATTACTTTTTTTCCATTTCTCCTTGCTTGGTGCAATTGTAACAATGAGTTGTCCGCCTTTAGGTAATATCTTGAGCTGATTTGTATCCCAATATGGTACTGCCTTGTATGTCCGCATCCATGAGATTCCAAGAATCATTGTCTCATTCATGTGTTCATTTGGTAAGCATACAAACTGATGACGAAATGAACATCCATGTACTTTCACATTTAAGTTGACTACTCCCAATGTTGGTGTTGTGTTCTTGTTGCATCCTTTGATAGTCTCTATTCCTGCTGTCAAAGAGTGACTTGTTGCTTTCTTGTACATGGAATACCTGACTGCATTTACTCTAGCTTCTGTGTCAACCAATGAATTTGTGCTATGATTGTTAAGCTGTACTTTGATGTGAAGGTCCGTTCCATCTAACCATTCATCATCTATTGACAGTGCATCTTTCTGCAATTCCCATTGTCGGTCGTCTATTTCCAATGTGTTGATGGAAATAGGTAATTTTTTATTCTTGAGAGCAGCTTTCCTTTTCAGTACCCGAAGTCGCGCTTCCTCTTGGGCTTCATCAATAACATGCTGTCATTTTATATTTCTTTGCTTGGATGCATGCATTCTTTCTAGAAACTCATTAGTTAGTGGAAAATTGTACTTCTTTAAATCACATTCACTAATACAATTAGCGTGGACAACTTAACTGCTCCACTTGCAGATACATCTTCAATGATAAATGGTCCGCTTCCCTTTTTCTTAAACTTGGGAATGTGTTGCTTAAGGGAATAGACTAAAACTAAATCCCCTTTTTTGAAGATTTTTGTGATTAAATAGGAATCAAAAAACTGTTTTTGTTTCCGCTTTTGTGCATATATGTGAGCTACATCAGCTAGCCTTTGCTCATCTAGCTTCTCTAAATATTCAAGTCTTTCTGACAATTTATGTCCAGTCCACTCAAGATCTGTAGGTACCCTTAATGCCGGCAATAGAAACTCTATTGACAGGATGAAATCAAGACCATAAACAAGGTTAATGGGTGTAGCGTTATAGTTGTTTTGAATGAAACTCGATAAGCCCATAGAGCTACATGGAGATTCATTTCTTAGTCTGTTCTTCCTGAACTAACCACTTTGGTCAATACCGAGCTAATAATTTTAATCTTATGGTCAGCTTGTCCGTTTGCTTGTGGGTGATACGGAGCTGATTTGTTATGGATGACCATAAATTCATTAAGCAAATACTTGATTATCTCATTGAGGAAATGAGTTCCCCTATCACTGACAATTTCCATTGGCAGTCCATATCTTGTGAATACATACTCATATAAGAATGTGCAAGTGGTTCTGGCATCATTCTTTTGAGTTTCTTTAGCATCGGTCCACTTGGTCAAATAGCCCATAGCTACAATGATATATTGAGCTTGGGTTCTATAAGCAGGTAGCTGTAGTGGCCCAACAAAATCTATACCCCATCTTGCGAAGGCTCTAGCCCCCATCATTGTTCTTAAGGGCATGCTATCTACTCCTGTTGGCATTTTTTCTCTTTGACAAGCATTACACCTTCGAACATATTCTTTGGCATCTGCAAAAAGTGTTGGCCACCATATGCCTACCATTCAGATTGCTCTTGCGGTGGTATCACTAGAAAAGTGACCTCCAAATAATCCACCATGTGCTTGTTCTATAATTGGAATATATTCGTCTTCCTTTGCACAAAGATGCAAATGTTGATTCTTATCTCTCTGATACAATTGGTTTCCAATAAGAGCATAATCTCTTGCTTTAGTTTCAATTGCTCTTTGATGGCGTTTACTCATATCCTCAGGAAATATTCGGCTTGGCAAGTAAGTAACTATGTTACATGAGGTATGGGTGTCTGTTTTTTACATTGAGGACAATCCTTTACAAAAGAGTGAACATCACTCCTCATAATTGGCCAAAATACTCCAAGTCTCAAGATTTGTCGCATAATTTGGTCTTCCACAAAGTGAAGTCCTACTATGGTAATATGTGCTTGACTCAGGTACTGGGTTTTCTCTTCAGGATTAATGCAGAAGAGAAATATTCCTTCTCAATTTCTTTTGTATAGTCTCCCAGCTAGTAGTTGATACATAGCCGATTTCTCAATTGATCCGATGGTAATAGGAAGTGTTATTTGTGAATCCACTTGAGCTATGGTCATCAATGATACCATATTTTCCGAACATCGAGGTATCATTTCCACGGAGAACAGATATGCATCTGGTAGGTGATTGTCTACTCTCTTAGGTGGCTCCCTTGAAATAATCCTAGACAAATGATATGCTCTTTGATGAGTAGTGCCCTTTTTTACAACAACAATGATATGCTCTTTGATGAGTAGTGCCCTTTTTTACAACAACAATGAAATCAAATTCCAGAAGAATGATGAACCATCTTACTATTTTTCCTGTGATACATGGCTTGTTGACCAAGTAGAATAAGGCTTGGTGGTCCACAAAGAGTATAAATTTGTCTTCTAATAGGTAATGTCTATACTTTTTTATGACATAGATCATTCCTAATCCTTCGTTTTTTGTGGTGGTATAATTCCTTTTCACCATGTTCAACTGTCAGCTAGCATAAGAAATAGGAAAATGAATTTTCCCGTCTCCTAGTTGAGCTAGTATACACCCAATGGAAAAATTGGAAGCATCTACATGTATGTGAAATATCTTATTCCAATCTGGTGCTTTCAATATTGGAGCTGAGGTGAGAGCTTTCTTAAGCTTCATGAAGGATTCTTAACACGCATCAGTCCACTCAAAGTGTGTAATCAAGCTATTCATGGGTTTTGTAATTATAGCGCACATGTAAATGAATCGTCTATAATATCCACAATGTCCCATGAAAGCTTGAACCCCCTAGACTATTGTCAATCTAGGCAAATCAGCAATACCATGAATTTTATCCATATTAGTAGCTATGCCATTTTTAGACACTATATGTCCAAGAATTTTTCCTTGTCTACCCATGAATGTGCACTTTTCAGGATTTAAACAAATCCTATAAAGTCTACATTTTTTGAATACCTTTTTTAAGTTTCAAAATCATCAGCCCGGATTGATGAATGTACACATAGATCATCCATATAAACTTGCAAGAATTTCCTTGGATATTCTTTAAAAGCATGGCTCATCAATCTTTGAAAGGTGGTAGGAGAATTACTTAACCCAAAAGGCATAACCCGATAGGTAAAATACCCCATTTCGTTGCAAAAGCAGTTTTATGCTGATCTTTTGGGTCAACCAAAACTTCATTGTATCCCGAAAATCCATCTAAGAATCTCCAAGATTCTTTCCCTACAACTCGTTCTAAAACATGCTCAGTGATTGCAAGAAACAAGTTATCTCTAATGGTAGCTGCATTCACTTTTTTGCGGTTGAAACACACTCGTAAGTTTCTATTCTTCTTGGGTACTATCACAATTGGAGACATCCAATATGTGTGTTCAATTTCATAAATGAATTTGGCTTCCTTTAGTTTTTCAATCTCTTCTTTGATCTTCCTAGAAAATGTTTCATTGTATGTGTATGGCCTTTGTCTACTTGGTTTGGCATCATCTCTCATGGGTATGATATGTTGACAGATTTCTAGATCAACACCCTTGAGATCGTTGTAAGACCAAGAAAAGATATCTCGGTATTCTTCTTATTATTCTGTTAGGTCATTTGCAATGTAGGCAGGCCTAGGCTCTTCTCCTGGTTCAGCCAGATCTATCTTTTTTGCGTTCTCAGGTCCTTCGTAGGACTCGCCCTAGTATTTTTGTAGTTCTCTAACAGGTTGTTCAACTATGATTTTCTTATCTTGGAGAATATTTTTCTTGTAATGGTATGGAACACTCATTACATCTTTACCCTCTTCTTTAGTGGTTTCCATTTCAATTGTATATATCTCCTTTAGAGCCTTTTTCAACTCTTGATACTTCTTTTTTCGCTAAACTCCTGTCATGGTTGACTCCTTGTCCTATTTTTTGGCTTTGGTTGAGTATCCTTCCTCATTTTTCTAGATGTTTTTGACATTTTTGGATTTTTGTTTGAAGGATATCTGCCAGTGATTTTGTCCTTGACAGAATCATTTGCATCTATCTGCATCGGGAATTGTGTTCTACTAGAGGCTGATGGCATAGGTCTAGCTTTCAAATTTCTAGTGTCTCTTTTTTGTCTTCTCAATTTTTGGTTAGGAAAGTCAAAAAACTTTTTCTCCCATCCTTTCATGAGTAGCTTATGTTCTTTTTTCGACCCCGAATTATCTGAGGTAGCTGGATGTTCTTCTACCTCATCTGTTGCATCGTAGTAGAGGTTTGAAAAGACTTGTTGAGATTTTGTCAAGTCCTTGGTTTCCTGAATTTTGTCTTTTCATTGTGGAGGGTTGAGATCATTTGGATGGAAATTATGTCGTAGCCGTCCTCATTGCAAAATTGACTAGGCATAGACGTATTCACACATACATCCATTGTCGTTAAAATTTGATTCCACTCAAATGGCTCAAACAAATGCTTTGGAAAGGGTTCAGGTATATATGCTTCATCTGTGCAATCCATTTCTATTCTTCTTTTTTTAAGCTTACGTTTTCTGAAGCTCCGCACAACCAAGATGGAAGCTTAGTTTTAATCAAAGAGACTAAATCAAACTCTTGTATGGGTGTTTTCATGACATCTCTATAAGTATGATCTTTTAGATTAACCCTTGTTATTGATCCCACTTGCTTCAAGTACAGATAATTGTTTCCCCAATCTTGGATGAGTTGTACTTGTCGCATGAAAGGCCTTCCCAATATGATTTCATAATTGAGTTTCTTCCCAAAGTCTACTATGGAAAAAGTGTGTTGATATTTAATCCCACAAGAATTAACTATCACTTTTTCAAGCAGTCTTAATGGTCTTTCAATGTGTCCATCAGCCAATTGCAATTTCATTCGAGATTGTCTAATGGCTGGCTATCCCGAGGATTCTCATACTGCTTTTGTCGCTATGGCTATGCCTGCTCCACTATCCAGTATTGCCATGGTTTCTTTGTCATTATATTTCAGTGGAAGGGTTGTGTTCCCTTCTTCCTATTCTCCAACTTTGTTCATTAGAACAAATACAATCTCTTTGTTTTCCATTTCGTGTTTTAATTTTCCCAATTTTTTTGCGATTAGTCCCATTATCCCCACCTTCTCTAGGGTTTTTTGTAGATCATTTTATAGACATGGTCTGATTTTTAATAGTTCTTCCAAAGTAAGAGTGCATTGGATGGATGTTGACATGTTGAATGGAGGTTGTCTACTTCTAGGGTCTGTTCCGTCCTTTTACTTGAGTAGTCTTGCACACTATGGATTCATCTTCGTTATCTCCCAAGTAAGAGGGTAATGTTTTCAAGGTCAATGGTTTAGACATTCTTGAAGCTTTAAACCCACAATCCCCACACAAGGATTGTACATCCATTTCCATATCAGGAGGTAGATTGTCTAACCAAACTTCCTCTATAGGAGCTGATTTTAGAGTTAGACTCCGATCATTGTCTCTCTAACTTTTTCCCATAAGTGTCCTGGCCAATCTTCTTCTACGAATGGAATTCCGTTTAAGGAACCTTCGCTCTCTGGCACTATAAGTTCTGGCTCTTTTGGTTCAATGTGGGATTCTACCACCACTTTGGATTTTTCTTGATTGTCTCGTACCACAAGCTCCTCAGGTTTTTCCATACTTTTGAGCTTGGGTTTTTGTTTTTCCAGCATTTCTTGAGCGATTCTTACCAAATTTTATAAGATCCAAGCTTAGTTGCTTCCATGCCTGGAGAAGGATAGTTTTTTCATTTGTTTTCTATGTTTTGGCCTGGTTGGTAGGCTTCCAAAGCTGCATTAATAGGCAAAAAGAATTTGTCAACCAAAATTGATCCTCCAGATTTCACAATGGTTTCTTTGATTTCACTTCCAGCTTCTTTTACCTTTTCTTGGAATAGCTTCTTTTCTTTCTCCTCGATTTCAGCCCATTGTTTCCGTTTTCTCATTTCATACCTCTTGCTTCTGCTTCTTTTGTCTTTTGAGAGACAATTTTTTTTTTCTTTGATTCATCAGAGGAGTTATGTTTCTTTTTCTTAGCCTCGCCTCTAGTGATTATCTTGATTGGAACAATCGGTTCACTCTTAGATGAGCTACTAGGTATCACTTGGACTATGTTAACTACTATTCTACCCTTGTTTAAAGGATTTTTAGGAAAATCTTCCGGAAAGTGTCCTCCCTTTTTGCAACATAGTATGCAATAAGCTTCAACTGGCTTGAGGTTTTTGTCAGGCTCTGGGCATTTATTTTTCTAATGGTCATCTGCACCACATTTATGACAATTTTCCGTTCTTGGCTTAATCATGGGTCTTGCCATAGGAGTTCTAACACCTTGATTAGCCACATAATGCATTGGTGCAAGCTCTGGTGGAGCATAAGTCACATGTTCTTCCATTGATGGTGGATGTAAATTATACCAATCTCCTTCTACCATTAATGTAGATGGACTAGGCTTAGCATAGGGTGTAACAGGCACTAGTGCTTATTCATCTATAACTCCCTCTGGATGCATGTACTTTACATGCACTGCATTATTTCCTAGATACAGAGGTTGTTGACCCAACACGGGTTAAGGTCTTTCAATACCCATAGGTGGTCTTTGAGTTGAGGCCATGTTAAGCTGGTATTTGTACATGGGTTGTCCTTGTGGCCTCATGGGCACGTACTGAACATTCCCATCATACTTTGGTCGGTAGTAGCACTCATTGGTCTCATGGTTGGTCCATTTACCCTCAATTGAACACCATTTCTACGACCTAATTGGTTGTCCCTGTTGAGATATCCCTTGTCCTGGTCCCCTCATAGGTGCCTTTTGCATGTATTCATCATGTCATTCATGCATTTGAGCATGTCTTCTATGGCTGAAAGTGGTGTTGCAGCAACCGTTCCACTTGAGCTGGTTTGGTGGATGTTGTTTTCTCACTTTGATTATCTTTATGGACATCTTCTTTGTTGAAAATATCATAATTGTCTCCTAAGTCAATAGCATCCGACACACACTCTTCTAGGGTTGTATGCTTCTTGCTATACAACATAGCATGAAGTTCTTTGTTTAGCAGTCCCTCTAGATACAATGATACTAGTCGTTCTTTTGCAGGTATCTCTAGCCTTGGGCATCTGACAATGTATTGTTTCATTCGAGTTGCACAATCCTTAATAGACTCACCTTGTTTCAATTTAAAGCTATATATTTGAGTCCTTGTATTGTGTTCGATCCCCGTTTTGGAACAAGCAACTACAAATCCTTGAGCTAATGTATTCAAGTCCATGATTGACCTTGGTGGAATGTTTTGGAATCATGTTAATGCTTTTCCTTCTATGTCATTCCAAACCCTCGAATTGAGTATGGAAATTGAAGCTTGCTAAGAGGTCGTATGGATCCCTAGATCCACTGTATGTTTTGACCCATTTCTGAAAATCAGCTGGTTTGACACATCTATTTGGTTCAACTCCAGGTCTTCTGGCAGTTGTTCCTGTTCCAAGTCCTTCAAACCCGTCTGTTGGAAATAGTGACTCATGTAGCCTGCGATTGGCTTTAGTGTCACCCGGTTTTCTTTGCGATGAGGTGGTTTTTGGTTTCTTAACATTACTCTCAGAAGATCTCTAACGATGTTTATCTCTTGGATTAGTTTCTCGTCCTTGGTCTAATATCCAATCCCTTATGGAATACCCTTGGTATTTGGTTGGTTCCACCTCCTTAGGATTCATCATAACAAAATTATTGTTATAACAATAACTAAACAGGTAGGTTGGTAGGTTTGATGATCCGTTATCCTTTATCTTGAGGATATAGATGATCTTCATGGGTGTTAGTTGTCCTGATTTGGCATGTAAAGTCCACAGAAGATCTTTTACATTTCTATCCTCCCAACAATAGAACTCCGATCCGAGATACGAGGATTATCCATACTAAGCCGTTTCAAAGGCTTCAAATCAACTTGATCGTATCCCTAAAATTCTAAATTTGGTGGTCTTTCTTTTGTTGCAATATATGGAATTATGGTGTTTACTTCTAACCCCATTTGTCTATCACGTCAAGGTTTTTGACTTGTAAATACTGAGTTTCGTTTCTATCCATGTACGTTTTTACTTGTTTGTTTGCCCTGAACTCTTCTTCGAACTCAATACCATGGTCATCAATGCAAATAGCATACTCTTCGTCCTTAGGATCTAGGTAAATCTGAGCTCCATGGTGATTAGTCTTATAAAAAGAGAGTATATGCTTATAGCGCATTGTTGTTCCGATTTTTGAGTGAGTCGAATAGGAAGACATTTCAGGTATTGAATCTGAAAAAGTGTCTGCTGAGACTTCTTCAAGAATAGTGTGCAAGGAATTGCCTTTATTCACACTTTCTTTGGTGGATACTCTACTGGAAGTTTCTCCAAGTATGCCTTGATTTGCTATTACACGTGAAGCCCTGGATAGAGTACTTACCTTTGGATTGACTTGTTGGCAATTTTCACTTGACTGGATTGCAATTTCTGTCAAGCTACCAATTCCTTGTCTACAACCTCATTCTTGTACAATTTTGATCAAGTTAGCTATTCTTTCACAAAGACTGTGTAATTTTTGCTAACTATTGTGATTGGTCTATGTGTATCACTTCAATTCGAGCTAATTTAGTCAACAATTGAGATTTTCATACTCGACTTTGGCAAAAAATCAAAGGATTAATTTGCAACGTGGAAACTGAGTGAATATGTACCAATTTGGATCCGATTGAACCCAAAATTTCCTGATGGCCTTGTATTATGTTGATCTAACATTGTACAAGTTCAAAAGTCAAAATTGGTGTATGTGTGTAGCAATAGTAAATAATTGCGATTATTTACTTTTGTTAAATTTTTGCACTTTTTGTCTTGATTTGCCAAGTGTACAACCTATTAAGGTCCCTGGAAAAGTTTCATAAATTGGACAAAATTTGTTCAAGTTTATCAATTGTTTCGTGTCCCCAGACTCTATTTTCAAGAATCTGGCTTAAGTCTCACTTTTGTGATCCAAATTTTTCCAAAATTGATTTGTGTGGTCTACTTGATATGCTTGACCTTGTGGTATACTCAAATGTGCAAGATTGTCAATTTTTGAAGTAGATGTAAATAATTGCACTCTAGCTAAAATTTTACAAGTTTTTGTCCCAATCTTGACACAAATCTGTTAAGCACCTCAACTTAAGGTCTCTAGCGTCAAGTCTGGACAATTTTTGGTCAAATGGTCATCAGTTTTGTGTCCGCAAACTAACTTTGCAAATTTGCTCACAATTTTCAATCCAATGATCCAAATCTTGGTTTGTGGGCTTATTACAACATGGTAAAAGTAGTGGTATGCTAACTTAGTCAAAAAAGTTGAAAATGGGGTAGCTATAAATAATCACGATTATTTACTTCTAGCAACTTTTTGCATCCTTTTGGTCAAGGGAGCATGCACACATGTCTATCACATCAATATAAGCCTATGAATCAAAATTCATCAAGTTTGGATAATTTTTTCTCCAATTTACACTCAAGTTTCCAAAAGTCCGTACAAACTTTAGTTTTACCTAGTTTTTTGCCACTTTGGTGATCCAAATCCAATGTGCCTTTACAAAAGTTGTCTGTACATGTGCAATGAGTCATTGGTATCAACCTTGGTCAATTTTGAGCTGAAAGTAGATAATCATGATTATTTATTTTATGCATAAAATGAACATGTTTTTACAAAATGGACAATCTTTTCATGAGCTATTTTAAGCCTATGAATCAAGTCAAAACTTAATTTGGCCTAAAATGTCAAGAAAAAGTAAATAATCTGAGTTCCTGCAAACTCTTGAAATTTCTACCTCAATGTGTCCTTGAGCTTACCCACTGGTTCATACAACTTATTAAGAATACTCTCTAGTGGGATTAAGTGTTTTGGAGTCTTTTCATGCTATTTCTAGACATAGACCTAAAATTTTGCAACTTCAAATAACAACTCACAATGATTCTTTTGGAGAGAGAAATGTTGTAAAATCCACCACGGATTCTACTTACCCTACTCTTAGGTTTTCATGCAATGGGGTTGTGGAAAGTGTCCACAAACACTCGTTTTCTTGTTTGTTATGGTTTTTTGAGCATTGATCTTACACTTGTCCCGTCTATCAATCATTCTTAAAATCCTAATCTAATTCTATAATCCTACAATCCTAACGGCACTCAGCAAGTACAACTTACCTCCAAGCTACCTCTACACAACAAAAGACGACAATCTTAAGCAATGCAGATTCTAAAAGAAAGATTTTACTCTAGGAGATCTTAGAGAAAGTTAAAAGATAAATTCACAAAACGCTCGTGTTTTTTCCTAGTTTAGGTCTCTTCAATCTCCAGCAGCGGCGCCAAATGTGGGACGGGTGTCTAACCTCACTCCTATCTTATTACAAATTTAGCAAGAACCACGATTAAATTGTCAATCCATGGGACGAAGCTGACTGACTACTGCATAGAGGCTACAAGAGGTTTCCAATCTCTCTAAAAACAACAAACAACTTGCATCTAACTCAAGCTGCACTCAAGTGTCTGAAATCACTAAAAGCCAATCACTCATCAACAAACAGATCACATCAGTTACAACAACAAATGACATCCAAACGTAATGAAACTTCTAGGACATGTTTATAAGACCTAAGCACACATACTTATGGTCTCAAATCCCACTTTAGGTCAAGTGTAAAAATCACGATTATTAACAGCAGTGGATTTCTGACCTAGTTGTTTTCGACCCAGAATGCACCTAAATACTTAGCAATGATGACCCAATAGTCCACCTATCCTTAATTTTTTATTTTGAAGTGTAAATTCCTACTTGTGAAGAAATTAGGCCGCGGGTTGGTGACGCCAAAAGCTACGAAATATTGTGAAGTGTTTATGTCAATGCGTAGAGCTCTTACCTGCAGTTGCAATGCAGCAAACACGACTGCAATGTGACAACCGGGGAGGGAGTAGGAAGCGCTAGAAGGAGAGAATTGAGCACCATTATCTCATGTTGTGTATTTTATTATCCAAAAACTTTAAATTAACTTATAAAAATTGGCTTTTATACCTTAGCCAAGGTTTTTGGTGGTGAAAACTAATAATCTGGGAGTTCTAACTAAACATGGGTACTGACATGTTGATACAATCTGGAAGCTTGTAGCCCCGACTCATCTATTACAAACTTTATTTAAAACATAAGAGTTACAATATTCCCAATTTATCAAAATAATAAGTGGGTTTACAATGAGAGATCCAAAAAATGGTATCCGAGTTAGCTTGCTGCTATCACAAGTGTCCATGAACCATTTGCAATTATTTCTAAGACTAAATGGTTGTACTTCTCTTCTACAATAGTCTCCTTTTGTTGGAATTTTGTAATGTAGGCAATGCATTGACAATGAGTCCACTGAACCATTTTACTTTGTTTCTAGGTGTAGGCAGTTCCCTGCCTCATGTAGGATCTCCTTTGTAAGCTTTCCCTTCCTAAACAATTCTATAACATTTTTCCACGACTTACCATCATCTCATATTGTCACTCATAAAATCCTTGGAGTACTCGATCTTTGCTCCATAAGTAGAAACCTCAACTGCAGATACAACATGGTTAGAAGACATATCCTCTGCTAAATTCTACATTCCTTCCTTCCCAACACTAGTTCTCAAGGGTAGACCTATCTCGCTTTATTAGATCTTACCATCCTTAAAGAACACAACATCCTTCAAGCTTTGCAAGTCTTAGTTTTAATTCATGCATGCTTTTTCACAATCTCATCCAGCATGGATTCATCAAATTTTGGAGCTATAGTAGAAGACTTTACCATCTTTTAAGGAACTAAGGAGGTCAAAGTAGAAATAATGAGTCTTTTTTGTTGTTTCTTTGCAAGCAATGAGACAACATCTTCAACGTCATTCCAATTATTCTTTAGTCCTTGCTTATCATCTTTGTCTTCAAGTAGTAGCTTCAAGTTTGCTTGAAGTTCTTTTTACGTTGCTTGTAAGATGAGTTGTATTCTCTAATTCCAAGGTGGCCTCCTCTATCCTTGTTAGTTGAGAATAGTGTTGCTCAAATTTCCTAAGCAACTATGTTGGAGAGATTCCCTCCTTGGGTTGGCTATTAATTCCAAAAATGTTCCTTTTGTAACTCTCTCTAAATCTTTCATGAAATAATCCTCCTTTAGGTCCAATTTTAATGCTTTCCAACTTGCCCCATTCCCTTCTCTATTTTCTCTTACATGCTCCCTCTTCTCATGAGTCACATTGAATTCAGAGATTTGTACCATTTCACCTTCTGATACTTGATGCAATTCCATCTTCTTCGCATATCCGGGAAGGTACTTTGTCACATCTTTCCCATTAAACTAATCCATTTTGTTGACACTTCTTGAAAAGAATTGGTTGTTGAAACCTTTTGTCTTTCTATAGAATGTTAATATTGGATAAATGAAGCAAATGCTTGCAACATTTGCATTGTAGCCACATCAAAATGCACACCATCTTGCATTGATTAATCATTCAATACTCCCACAAACTCTCACCCTGGATTTCTTTCACATTGACCGGTTTCTTCGAAAGTATGTTGAGATGTTGGTGTGCTTGCTCTAGGAAGGTACCGGATCTCTAGCTGTGAGAGCTTGTGTGAGGAGGTAGAAAAGGATTCACTTGATGAAGTTTAGTATTTGGTGATGAACAATTAAAGTTCATCCATATAAGTCTCTCTTCCACACACTCATGTACGCTCAAAATAGGACAAAGATGAAAACATCCAAGCTTAGACTATACCTAATCAAGGTAAGATGAAAGGATTTACTGATGTATTTATAGTAGCTAACATTTGTCACCCAAACAAACCCTGATTTTTTTTTGAAACTGTAATTTAATGATCACAATGATGTATATATTTTTCCTAGCGACTGAAATGAGTTTTGTATATAGGTTTTCTTGGTTCATGGAAAATCAAGCAAGACTCACACCCTAGATAAAAACAATTATGTGCACAATGAGCGAATTATATTAATCTAGGAGTGGTAAAAGATGAGACATGTGAGAGAAAATAATTTCTTGAAATCTTTCATGTCCAAAAAGAAGTACATTCCTTTGTTGAAAGTGAATTTTATGACTTAGAAATACATTAATCCTAAGAGATTGCACAAAATGAAAAGGGATAAAGTTGGAGCTATGTGAGTTATTCATCTATGAAAATATAAGCATAAAGGGAAGGATCTTGTTCTGGTTGGTAACTAAGATATGATGAAGCTAAAGATAGTGATAGAGGTATATACTTTACGATTGGTAACTAGGATATAAAGAAGATAGATATAGAGATAGAGGTATTTGTAGAGATAGATATGTGGTTAGAGAGGGAGAGAGATAGAGAAAGACAACAATAAAGATACACTCACACGACTAGTAAGCTAATTGTGGAAACACAAATGCTTAACTCTATGAGGTGAGATTCTCGGCCTATGGAGGAGCTAAGCCACAATGAATGGCAATCTTCACATCCACTTCTCTCACCTCTAATCAACCCAATCACACATAATACAATTGCAAGATTCACACAACACTAATCCTATCATGCAACACACTAATCGCAAGCACACACACATAGATCTATTGAGCACCACACTCCAATCAAACCTACATGCACACACAGCCAAAAGAGGGCAATCACACAAGATTAGAGAGGAATTAACCACTAATTATTTAATATCTAGCTAATATAAGCATCATAGGCAATCATAAGAAGCATGAGAGAGGTATAGTGAAAGAGAATGAATCATTGATTAGTGCTAATCAAGTCTCATGAGAAAGGAGAAGCTCAAGAACTCCATAGCCACACTCCTCAAGAGCTCTCACCAAAGAGTGCTCTCAACAAATGAGCTTGAGAGCCCTAATTTCGTTTACACATTGCCTTATATACCTATGGTAAAAATATGCAATGTCTGGGCGCACAAGGCCTTTAGGGCTTCACCACTTACTAAATCTGCTACCTAGGCACAATAACTAACCTATTCTTTACATCTTGGAACTCCCATTGAGCCTGTAACACATTAAAATATTACAATGGCTTGAAATAAATCAAGAATTTACAACACATGGCCATTTTGGGAAAATGTAGAAAATGTGTAACTCCAATCTTTATTGCTTTTTTGTATTCATCCTCGATGTGCATCCGTACGTCTTCGGTCTTTAGCTGCTTCTGTTAACTGACGTTGACTCAGTTAACACTCTCCTTTGTAAAACTATTTCTTGTAGCTATTTTCATTGTTATTTGAAAAAATCGACTAATATTAGCTCTATATCACTTGTTTCTACGTCTAAATTCTTCTTATGTCGGTATCTAGTGGATGTACACCAATATTTTCTTAGATTATCTTGTTGAAATTTTCTTTTCAAATTTGTCTCACACATCTTAAATTTCACTAGGCTTTAACTCCACACGCCCACACCGTTATCACTGCTTTCTCTCTCTCTCTCTCTCTCTCTCTCTCTCTCTCTCTCTCTCTCTCTCTCACACACACACACACACACACACACACACACACACACACACACACACACACACACACACATCCCCATGTGCACATATGAATGCCCGCACACACATTGAATTGTTGTTCTAGACTTGGACCTCTCAATACATTTTCTTGACTTGACCTCCCATTGTTACTTTTTTTGGACCTCTTAATGCATTTTCTTGATTTGACCTCCCATTGTTACTTTTTTTGTACCTCTTAATGCATTTTCTTTACTTTACCTCCCATTTTAGTTGTTCTAGACTTGGACCTCCCAATTGTGGTCTCAATCTATTAACTTGGTAAATATTATACTTTGCGTACACCCCTAGTACACATTAATTTTTGGATCCTAAGATAGTGGACTTGTTCAAGTATTGCTTCAAAATAACTTGAAATTAGATGTTGTTTGATTCTAATAATACAGTTTGATAAAGTTTTCATTGATTAACTTGTGAGACTTATTGTGGTTATATATGGATATCAGGAGATGTCATCTTGCTTCAAGGAAATTTCCCTAAGTTCCTTCAATACTTGTTTACTTGTAGCATAGTACACAAGTGCACGCATGAGGAGATCAATTTCTCATCATGCAAGTTACTCCCATTTCCCCTCATTTGAGTGATGCATCTGCACTACATATTTCCTAACAGATCTTTGATCACTTGTGTAGCCCTCACTTAGGCTTTGCATTCTCGGACTATACTAGATGCTAAACAAAGGTGGAATCTTGATGGGCTTTTGTTTGAAAGATGATGGGTTTTGGGAGAATACCATTGTGAGGCGAGACTGCAGTGGTACAAAAGAGGCTAGGTTAAAAATTTATAGGTAGCAAAACATGGATTAGTATGAAGGGCATAATCACCCTCGATTATGCCTGCAAAATCAAATATAAGCCATAAACCAGTTCAATAGACATTGACTCTAAGTACCAATGCACTAGATGACACAAATCTAGCACTAGCACAAAGATGACAGTCACATCACATTCAACTCTTTTCACATAGAATCCATTCTGATCTAGGATCATGACTCCTGGCAACGTATTTAGCAATCACATCTAGATTTGCACTGGACCTCACTGATGTCAAATTAACTAATCCCATACTGCGATCATGTCCATAGATTTCTTGATACCAAAATGCTATAGTCATTTTGTTGATCATTCCATATGCACTCAAACATAATCATATGCGAGTAATCATTCTCGGGAATTCCAATCCATCAATTAGACACTGTGTTCATACTAAACACAGTGTTTCAATCATTCAATTCCAGTTGTGTGGCCATCTCATCCCTCAAGAACTCTTGATGCACTCATGACAGTTCCATTCAATCATTCATCATGATTCAAAATTCATGATTTTTATCATTATCAGGTTCATTGTGGAGCTGTCATTGCTCCAAATTTGTCATCATTTCATTCTCAATTTTCACATGTTATATGCACACAACTAGCAATTCTTCCAGAAAACACTAATTTCATACATAAATTGGAATCATCCTCAAAAATTCTTATTTTAAAGTTCTTCAGTCACACACTACAGTGTTTCAATCATCTAGCCATCTCATCCATTCACAAGTCTTGATGCATCTAGATCCCTGTGTAGCCATCTCATCCCGCAGGAACTCTTGATGCGCTCACCACAGTATCTAGTCATCTCATTCATATGGGAATCTTGATGTATTAGAATCATTCATCATGATTCAACATTCCTCATGCATCATCATCCATTCATTCAAATTTCAAAACAAAATTCATCATTCTTATCTTGAATTGAAGGATTCATTCTTGAGTTAGAGTCGCTCTCTTCATATGAAAATTCCTTGCCATGTCATCCTCAATTTCACCTACAAGACATGAAAAATTTCAAGCATATGGCTCATCTCATTGCAAAAGAGTCGATGCTTGGCTCCATGCTTCAAATGCTTTCATATGCATGTTCCTATCTCCTAGTAGTTAAATTTTGCATATAATGATTTTTTTTGCAAAAAACCTAATTTTCCAAAGTTGTTGGATTTAAGATGTGTTTGTATTAATGCATAGAGCTTGTTGAGAAAATAAACTTTGCCTTCTGTCGCATATCCAAATTCTCAACCGTTGAAAAGATTTTGAAGATTTTCTGACAAACTTCCCTGCCAAAAATTTCCACTATTTTCCATTGTCACAAATTGTTGACGTGTCAAGCCACTGAATAACGGAGCCAACCTACAGACCCTAGCCAAGGGACCTAAACCCTAAAAACAAGCAACAAAAGAAATAGAAGTTCCACCAACTTATGAGACCCCGTCTAAAGGCATAATGCAGGACCACACGCATACACTCACCTACATAAAGATTGATGATGTGGAAAATTTGTACGGAATTTTGGATTTCATGATGTGGTACCTGTACGGATATTCTCAATTTTTGTTGACAATGCTATGTGGTAATTGTACAGATTTTTGCAAAATATCTGCAAAAGGGGGAGAGAGATGCACTAGAGAAAATCATCGCGCTACATGAGACAAGGGAGAAGGTAAGCTTTCGATTTAAGTTGTGATCACCTACACCCACTACTAACACACACATTCTATTCAATTAACAAAATTCAGCCCCCTCTCAGTTTTTGGGTGTCCCCTCTTGGGATAAGCCTTCTCGATGTGTGTTAGCCTGCAAGTTTCACTACTACTACCATGTGTCCACTTTACTCCTTTTGGTTTAATTTCCTAGCACCCACCAACTTAAGGTCCTATCGAGGGGCCTAATGGATTTAACTTCTTCACCAGTTTGGATTGTAGTGCCAATCAGCCCAACTATCTCGTGGCTGCCTAGTCTCGGGTGAAACTCTCAGCCAATGAATGTTTAGCACTAGCCATGCAATTTCCTAAACATTTGTGATTTCAAAAAGAAGGTCCCAAAAATTAAACAAAAATCAAGGGAAGGAAACAAATAAAGTTAGTGGTTGTCACAATCTCGTGAGACTTGAACCCTAGAATGAATTTTGTAAAATGTATTGACATGTTGACTACGAAAAATTGTATGGATGCTGACGTGGCAAGGCTTTACGGAATTTCTGCATTTTTCCTTGGTTGCTCCATGTAGTAGACTGTACGGATTTTTGCAATTTTCCTTGGGAGCTTATTGTAGTTCCTATTGCTAGCTTTTGAAAGCAATTCTTTTGGGGTTAAGTTCTTTTGGGGGAAGTGCTTCTGGACCTCTACTTTTTGGCATCCCTTGTAAGTTTATAATGACCCTTAGGCCTCTCACTCTATAGAGCATCTAGACATAGAGTCTGAGAGTAGAGGACCCACGGGAGTTGTACTGTTGCAACTCGATACTAAATAAATATTGGAAGGGGTGCCAACCTTTGGGGAAAATGCATGTAGGTGCAAATGCATCTAGGCCTCTCACTCTATAGAGCATCTAGACATAGAGTCTAAGAGCAAAGGACCCACGGGAGTTGTACTGTTGCGACTCGATACTAAAGAAATATTGGAAGGGGTGCCAACCTTTGGGGCAAATGCATCTAGGTGCAAAACTTCATTGTGCCATGTTGACTCTCTCTCTCTCTCTCATCAAGTTCACTAATTTTGCAATTTCAATTTATGTGTTGCGGTTGATTTCTTGCTTGGAGTGTCCAAGCTTGTAACATTTAGCCTCCCTTTGTAGAAGCATTTTTGCAACGGTGATATAACAGAGACAAAGCCATTGCAATAACATTTGTGTGTGTGTGTGTGTGTGTGTGTGTGTGTGTGTGTGTGTGTGTGTGTGAGAGAGAGAGAGAGAGAGAGAGAGAGAGAGAGAGAGAGAGAGAGAGAGAGACACTAGGATATCAACAAATTCTATCTCATGTGGCTGAAAAGCAAAAGCCTTACCGTTTCTTGAAATCATTTTCTTAAAAAAACTCCTTTGCTTGTGGTGTAAACTCCTTACAATGAATCTATAGTCATTTTAAATATTCCATATTGAATTTATGTCCTATTCTTTTTGGATTATTGAGATCGATTGCAAAGAAGTTTGTTCTAACTTCTCCCTACTTAAACTAGAATTGTAGGTTCTCTTTTCGATGAACTACTAGGCATAACTTCAGCTATGTTTAAGGTGGTTTTTACTTTGTTTGTTGGATTCCTAAGGTAGTCTTCAGGAAAGTGTCCACCCTTGCAACCACATGCCCCACACTATGCCTCTATAGGTATCACATTCTTATCTAGTTCAAGATAGTCCTTTTTCCAATGATCATCTGCCCCACAATTATGAAAACTTCAGGTTTTTGGTTTGGACATTGGTTTGATCATAGATGGTCTAGCTTCCTGGTTTGCAACGAAGTAAACCAATGTTGTATCCACAGGTGTTTGGTACATTGGTTCTATAGAGACTAGAGTAGGTTGATTATACACTCTTCTTCTACCCCCATTGTTACTAAATTTGTTTAAGGGTATGGAGTAATGGGTACTAGAGCATGTTCATCCACTTGTCCCTCAAGAAATAAATACTTGACTGGTATAGAATTATTTCTTGGGAGTGGTGGTTGTTAGCCTAACACAGGTTGTGGTCTCTCTATATTCATGGGAGATCTTTGCATTGGTGCCACATTTGGCAGGTATCTATACACGGATTGTCCTTATGGATCATCGGCATATACTAGATATTTTCATTGTATTTGGGCTTGTAATAGCACTCATTCCTCTCATGATTTGACCATTTTTCTTCAATGCAACACCATTTCAATGATCTATTTTTTCCCATAGGTTGTCCCTGACTTGGTTCTTGTCTCGGGCATCTCATAGGAATCCTTTGCATGTTGTTCATCATATTGTTCAGGCGTTTAATCATGTCTTCTATAGCATTTGTAGGAGCTACAACAACTGGTCCTACCTATGATGGCACGATGGATGTAGTGTGCTCTCTATATGTATCACTAGAAATGTTCTCCTCATTGAAGATCTTGCAATTATCACTCATGTCCATCGCGTCCAGACTACATGCTTCCCAATTCATGTGTTTTTCGTTATACAAAATAGCATGCAGATCTTTGTTTAGGAATCCCTTCAAAAATAGTGAGATAAGACAAGTCTTTCCTCATTTGGGATTTCCAACTTCGAACATTTGTCTATATATATTCTCATCTAACTCACCTATCTCTAACACTTTCTCCTTGTTTTTGTTTGAAATGGTAGATTTGTGCCACCGTACTATGCTCAATTTCCATTTTCAAGCAGTTTAAGGAAATGCTTAAAGATTAAGCCAAGTTTGACCAAGCCTAAAAGAGAGGGCAAAAAGGCATATGTTGAGATTTTTAAAAAAGCCATTTCCATATTTTGAATTTGAAATTAGTCTATTTAGTAACCCAAAAGAGAGGTGGGTAAATGAATTTTAAAATGTCCTTTTCCCACCTCTCTTCTCTCTCTAACATATAAAACACTCTCTCTCACTTAGAACTTATTAAAGGACACACTTTTTAGCCCCCCTCCCCCCTACTAGAAAAGCAGATTTTCCACATTTTCTCACTGCATTCTCTCTCTAAAATGTGAGTCAACTCTCTCTCTCTTTCTTTCCACCCTTTTCTCTCATGTCACTTCCTCTTCCAATCATTAAGGAACATTCTTGGCTGCCACTTTCTAAAAAAGTGCAGATCCTCCAAGGTTGCAGATATGTCCTCTCTCCCACTCTCTCTTCCTTTATTGTCTTTCTCTCCCCCACTCCCTCCCTCTCTCTCTCTCTCTCTCTCTCTCTCTCTCTCATGCTTCTCCCACTCCAACTCCAACTGAGTGCAATGGAAAACTCCATTACCTCTGTGTGCAACAACATTTCTCTCTCTACAGTCATGATCAACAATTCGAATTCAAAGGAGATTGAGCTGCACTCCCACTCTTTCTTCCCTCCACAACATAATCCTTTTCTCCTATCTTAGATTACTCTCCACTTCTTTCATCCATAGCCACCTTCACCTACTTGTAGCAATCACCATTACACATTGTCACTAATTTGCTTATCAGCTAACACACATGTCATTCAATCCCCTACCATCGCAAGACATTACTAACAAGCAAAAAGATATAAATTAAACACTGACTTAGAGCAAGAGTATGCTACTGTGCAACTTGACACATCTAATCCTAATGCTGGAGACCAGCTACGAAACCATGGGTGCAAGGCAATCAACTTATGGGTTGATGGCCATACTTACCCTGGCGATCCAATGACCAATGCATCACCACCTTTCCATAATGTCGCTGAGCTACTGCATTTCTAAAGCATATGTACAAATCTGACAAGAATTTTTCATATTGCCTATTAAGATTTGTCAAAGGGCTTGCTAAGAGGGACTACAAGCTAGATGATTAGGATGGCCTCATCGACTTGGGCATGGGGTGTATAGGTATCCAATTTCTTTATTGGGACATGATCTTATCTTTTCTAGTGCTTGAGAACATGGAGAGCGATAAGAAAAAAGGAAAAGGCAAGCAAGAATCCCCCGTAATCTTTGTTGAGGAGAGAGATAGGGAGGTTGAACATATAAGTGAGCATGAAGAGGCCTCAATGAAACATGTGCTCCTACAGGACTTTGACCCGATGGATAACATAGATCAAGTACTAGATGAAGATGAGGTGATAGAGGAGGTTCTAAAATTCCATCCACTCACTTTGCATGCAATGGTGATAAAGGGTTGTTAATTTCTTTTTGTCAAGGACATTTCAAAGACAGTTGGACTTTTGATAAGAAAAATTCTTAATTATTTCATGCTCTAGGATTTTGTATGGAGCTTTGTAAATTATGGGATTCATGCTCTTTTAATATTTTCGTATATCATGCAAAGCCACTATGATGGCTCTCCATTTCCTATTCTCCTTATTCATTGGTGGTGGGGAACAAGGTGATTTTCGTTTCCATGCAACAACGTTGTTCTTGTACTTTTTTCTTCACTCTCTAGGACTGTCTGTTCCTTTGTGGTTTGAGTGGTACTCTTCTTCCTCTTTTAAACTTTTCTTGGCATGTTCACTAAGGGTCTTTTCTTGTGTACCCTCTTTGTAAGAACTCTAATTATCTAGGAAAAAGGGGACACTTGGAAAAAGATTCAGAAGAATGTGTTGCAAACTTAGAACCCATAATGTGCATTGAGGGGTGTGTCTTGGACTAAAACATTTTTAAAATCCCTGTTGTGAGCTTCTTAATCTAGCACACATCTCAATCAAATCTTGACAAGCATTTATTCTTCAAAAAAACATTCGATTAACTATAGTTTTTTTTCCACCCAAATCAGTATCTCGCCTAGTGCTGCATACCTCCATGCAAGATGGGAAGTTTTTTTAATATAGTTTTATTTTTTTCTCTTAGCTATGTACAAGTGATGGCTTATAGGGGGGTAATGAAAAGAATGCATCATATATCCCTCCCCCTGATACCTACAGACTCTAGCCTATGTACCAATATGAATGGTCATCTGCCAAGCATAGACTAGTGTCAGCACACCCCTCAATCTAGGGCTCCAACCTATAATTGTAGCGTTTAATCCTCCATCCAATTATGAACATTTGTACTACCACAAAAGGCCCTTCCCATTTCAGAAAAAACTTACCATCCTTCCTATGGTCAATTCGGTTGTCATATTGCAGCACAAGAGAACCCTCTTTGATGCCCTTCTTTATCACTTGGTTGTTGAACTTTCTTCATCACTTTTTTGCATGTGCAACATAGTGTTGAATTGCTGATTCTCTGTCTAGTTCTAACCACTCCAAGTCAATGATTTGTTTCTCCACCTTATTCTTTTGATCATCCTCATGGTAGGCCTTTAAAACTCACAGACTTTCCAATTCTACCTATATGGGCAAAAGAGCCTCATGTCCATACACTAAGTGAGAAGGAGTAAACCCCAAAGATGTCTTGAAGGATGTCCCATAATCCCAGAGTGGTGCATCTAAGTGTTATTCCCAAGCCTTTGGGTGAGTAGAGTGCATACGCTTAATCTTCAACTTCTCCATTAACTCTCCTACTAGGTATGCTTGAAAACCAGGTCCTCTGTTAGATAAGATCTTCAAAGACGTACCAACCCTAACAAAAATGCACTAAAAAATGAAGTCCCCCACATCTTTAGTAGTAATCCTTCTAGTGGAGCGTGCCTTAGCCCATCTTGTCATGTAGTCTACCCCATGATGACATACTCCTTTTTGGCATGGGTGCATGGTAGTGGACCTATTGCGTCAATGCCCTGCTTCTAAAATGGTCCATAAGTAGTGATGGGATTGTGTTTCTCATATGCTAGTCTCCTAGGTCAAGCCTTTTGAAAGACCTCAGAAGTGTGGCACTAGTGTTGCAAATGTCAATGTAGAATTGGAAAAAGAACCCCCATCTTGGAGATTCGAGAATCTTCCTACTAGTGATTTCTTAAGCAAATTGCCCACCACAAACTCCCTCAAGACAACTGCTTAGAATCCCTTTGCTCTCTTTGGTAGAAGGCAATTTTATGAATAGTGCATCCTTCCCTTTGCAGTACAAATCTTCATTCACTATACAGTACTTGGTGGCCTTTATGACCAACCATCTCCGTTCATTGAGACATGTGTGGTGGAGCCTCACAATGCTCCAAGAAGGAGATAACATCTTGCAGCTCCTCCTTGACCGTGTTTGGTCCTACCATAGCATTCTGCAACTCCTCTATAGCTATAGAGCATCTTCTTCCTTGTTCTTATCTCTTGATACAAAGTGAACTTGCACACTCTTGAAATTTCTCATCCAAGACTTGGCTTCCCTCATTTTGGTAGCTAGTTTATAATTCTAACAAGCCCATACCCCTATTATTTGTTTCACTATAACCATCGAATCACCAAAAACATTGAACGTGGTGATTCTATTAGAGAGGCACCACTGCAAAGGATGAGAGGATGGTACTCCGCCTTATTATTGGAATGAACATCCTCCAATTAAAAACCATTGCAGAAGATCCTTTCTCCCAAAGGATTCATCACAACAATTCTTGCTGATGCTCTATCTTTTACCCAAAGGATTCATCACACCAATTCTTGTTGATGCTCTATAGGGACCATTAAAGTACAAACTGTGAGCCTATGATAGAAGCTCAGGCTCAGGCAGGGGTGGGACCTTGCTAGGCTACACCTTCTCTAGTTTCTCATAGAATTTCTATGTTAGGACATCTACTAGGCATGCTATAGTAGTCCATTCCACTTGTAATGTGTAGACAGATTCCTATAATTACACCACCCATTTTGCTATCCTTGGGGATAGCTCCATGTGCTAAAAAGCATATGGGAAAACATTTTTTGTGGTAAGCCCAGAAAACCTTTTAAGTAACAAGTAGGCCCTAAAAATTTTCACCACAAATTTAAAGGCCGAGAGTAATTGTTATGTAGAGGAGAAACCCCTCTTGGTTGTAGTCATAGTCCTACTTGCAAAATACACAGGTATCATTCAAAGTGTCTTTGGATCCTTTTGCATCAAGACTGCCCCCAATGCTTCACACCCAAGGCTAGGGTTGATGTAGAAGATTTCCTCCCAACAAGACTGAAAGAAAATTAGTAAAGAGCCCAAAATTCCATTCACTTCTTCAAAGCACCTCTCACTACTCTCATTACATGCCAAGGTTGCTTGCTTTGTGAACTAATGTAGTTGATAGATTGCCTATGAGAAGAGGTGAATAAAGCGACTCAAATAGTGTATTGTTTGAAAAAATGATACCAATTTCTTCATGCTTGAAGGTGAAGGCAGAGCAAGGAGTGACTTCACTTGCTACATTGGATTCTCTGATATGTCACTTATTCTTGTTCAATTTCTCACCCAATTGAACCAATCGTGTAAATCCTTCATCCACCTTGCTCAAGTGTAATGCCTTAGAGCTCTGGATGCAAAAATCATCAACTAAAACTCTTATGGACTTACCAAAATATTGTTGGAAAACCAAATGCATGAATCATTGAAAGGTAGTTGGGACATTTTTCGGCCAAATGGTATAACCCTATATGGAAAACACCCCCAAGGTGTAATGGAAGTCATCTATCTCTAATCTTCATCTACAATCCTTATCTAAAAATATTGTGAGTACCCGTCACACACAATATACACTACAAGAGGCTATTCATATTAGCGACGCTCACACAGCGACGCTCAACAAAAAAAATGCTATCGTCGCTATCAGTGTCGCTATGAGCGTCGCAAATTTACAAGTAAATTTGCGACGCTCATAGCGACGCCGACTGGGCTAAAAAAATAACAGAGAGCGCCCAAAAACTCAGATCTCAGATCTGAGTTTTTCGGCGCCCTCAAGCAAGGAGCAGGTAACGCTCTCCCTCTCTCTCTCTCTCTCTCTCTCTCTCTCTCTCTCTTTCTTCTCCACACACACACACACACGAGAAGAGGAAGGAGAGCCAGGTATGCTCCTTCCCTCTCCTCACTCTCATGTTCCCTTCCCCTCTTTCTCTCTCCCTCTCTCTCTCTCTCTCACACACACATAGTGTTTTTGAGAGAGAGAGAGAGAGAGAGAGAGAGAGAGAGAGAGAGAGAGAGAGAGAGAGTACAAACATAAACAAAAACGCACACACACATACATAAACAAAGAATGCACACACACATTGAGAGAGGAAAAGAGAGAGAGAGCATGCATAAACAACAAACGCACACATTGAGAGAGAACATGCATAAACAAAAAACGCACATATTGAGAGAGGAAAAGAGAGAGAAAACATGCATAAACAAAAAAACGCACACACATTGAGAGAGAAACAGAGAGAAACTAATTTAACGTCGTAGGAAACTAATTAAAATTAAAAGACCTAAAGATCTATCCGACGAGGAGTTGAACTCAAGACCTATTATTCAAGAGGGAAATGGCATAACCAATCTATCATACTTGGCATGGGTGATAGGAAGGTTATACCATTTATCTGTTTTTATTGGCACACACATCCACACACGCGCACACACACAAGAAGAAGAGAGTTATAACGTCGTAGGAAACTATCCTAAAAGACGTTAAAGATTAGGTTAGATGTAGACTTACACTAAATTAGATTTAGGTTTATTTAAGTTAAATTAGATTAGATTTAGGTTTATTTTTAAATAGATTTACGTTATATTAGATGAGATTTAGGTCTCCATAGACTGCGATGCCTGCATGAAGCGGGTGAAGAAAGCCCTCAATGGAATATAGGGTATTGCTGTCTTCACTCATGGTGGGCTCCGTCAATCCAAAAGTACTGGTGAAATGTCTTCAGAAGATAGGGAAGAAGGAGGATCTTCACGGCGGCAAGAGTCACTACATCCCCGACACAATGACCATCTAGACAACCTCTAGTCATTCAACAGCAACTTCAAAGTTAGTAACAAGAGCAAGAACGGTCTAAAGGGCCAATTGCTGTCGTCAGATGTGGATGGAGATGAGGCAGCGTCACCGCCGGAAGTTAACTCTCACATCTTTAGTGATGAGAATGCCAACTCTTGCCGAGTTATGTGAAAAATTATGTGTTAAATCAGTTTTAAGGTTGTTATAATCCCTGTTAGTTTAGTTCTTTGTTTTTAATATAACATAATTTACGTTAGATTTAGATTTATGTTATATTAGATTAGACTTAGGTTTATTTAGGTTTACCCACACACACACACACACACACACAAGAAGAAGCAGAGTTTTAACGTCGTAGGAAACTATCCCAAAAGACGTTAAAGATTAGGTTAGATGTAGACTTACGTAAAATTAGATTTAGGTTTATTTTTAGTTAGATTTATGTTTATTTAGATTTACGCTTATTTACGTTAGATCGAGTCCACGCAAGAATTACTTACGGTTTAGGGTTTAGAGTTAGACGAACAGTGAAAAGATCTACTGTGAAAAGATGTTAAGATGCTGTGAAGTGCTACAGCTAGAGAAGAGGCAAAGGGGTTTTGTCCACTACATGCAGTATCATGTAGACGTGGGTGTGTAGATTTCTTGTACCCACAAATATAGGTATTGACCAATAAAGACGAGATTATAACCCGGTGGTTCTGATCTCCGTGCACCTCTAGACCGAGGTGTGCGGGGATTGGACATGACTAGAGAATGTGAGGTAGAGAGAGAGAGAGAGAGAGAGAGAGAGAGAGAGAGAGAGAGAGAGAGAGAGAGATAAGACGAAGAATGCCAATAGAATATTAAATTTGTTGTCTAGGTTATAAGTTTTTTATCCTCATTATGAGTAGTGACGAGGATGTGGGACCGTCCAACCAAAACACCTATCTCTCAACGAGGGTCTTATGTCCTTGTAATCAATGCAAGCATGATGTGCGACGGACAAGATGTGTTTCTTTGCAGCACGTTCGTGAATTTGGCGAGTTCGATCCATCTATTATAGATCGAGTTGTTGCCAATTATAACTCGTCGGACTCTGACGCTGGCCAACAAGCAGCAATCTTGCAACCCAATAGACGTGTTCGTAGGCGCTTTGGTCAAGCAGCATATGTGAGGCCACAAGATGTAGCCTCTGACAGCTCGGGGGATGATCATGCAGAGCACATTCCCAACGAGGCAATGTTTGAGCCCGAGATTGATGAAATGATCGAGACGATCATGGATTCAGAAAGGCTTATCTATGATGATATGAAAAGTGAAGCGGATACGCCATTGTATAATGGAGCACGTATGTCTAGATTGAAAGCACTCCTGGTTCTTCTCAAATGGAGTGACACTAGTGTCACGACGCTTTTCAGGTGATCTATTACAATTAGTTTACTTTAATAAAACTCTAAATGTATAATGATCTGATAGATTTTTACACGACTGTATCGTATTTTTATGTTGTGTAGATTGCTTAAAGAGCACATACTACCAGCTGACAATGTGATGCCAGATTCCCGAGATGAAGCAAGAAAGATTTTCGGAAACTTGGGGATGGATTACAATTCTATCCACGCTTGTCCTAATGACTGCATTCTTTTCAGAGGGGAATACATAGACATGGAGAAGTGTCCGAAATGTGATTCCGAAAGATATCGAGTAGATCTCCACGGGACAAAAATTCCACAAAAGGTTTTGCGACATTTTCCTCTGCTTCCTTGCATCAAGAATTTCTTCGAATGTAAGTCCATGGCCGCCCTAGAATCATGGCATGAGGAGAATAAATCTTCGGATGGTGTGCTACGAATTCTTGCAGATTGCGCAGCCTGGAAACATTTAGATGGAACATGGTCGGATTTTGCCAGGGAAGCTCGAAATTTGCGCTTAGGCCTGGCTATGGATGGCGTAAATCCATTTGTTCAAAGATCAACATCTTACAGTGTATGGCCCGTTGTCATCGTCAACTACAACATTCCCCCGTGGTTGACTACGAAGAAGGGGCACCTATGGCTAAGCTTGATTGTGCCAGGGCGATATAAAGTGGGGAATATGGATGTGTATCTTCGTCCACTATTGGAAGAGCTACAACAATTGTGGATTGGCATAGAGGTGGTGGATATGAGCCGACACACAGGACGACGGAATGCTTTGATCAAAGGCATTCTAATGTGGACCATGCATGACTATCCCGGGCTAACAGAATGCTCAGGTGATCTATTGACACTCCTCACTCAGACACTGTAAATCTTGTTTTTTCCCATAGTTGATCTATTATCATGTGTATACATGCAGGGCTTCAAACAAGAGGATACAGAGCAGGTGTCACATGTGGACCTAGACTGAATGCTCGTAGGGCGCCCTCAGTGAAGAAGCAAATCTACGAAGGTCATCAAGCGTATCTTCCAGAGAATCATGTGTTACACGACGACTTTTTGGGAAGAGAGGCACCAAGGATGTCTGCACAAGCATGGTTAGAGCAGAAGGAGATGTGCGATGGCGGATTGCCTCCAGGGATGAAGAGACTATCTCTATGGTATGAGTTACCATACTGGCCGCGACTCATGATCAATCACTTGCCCGATCCAATGCACATATTCAAGAATGTGGGTAATCTACTA
Organism: Adiantum capillus-veneris; assembly: GCF_014529385.1. Classification (NCBI taxonomy): domain Eukaryota; kingdom Viridiplantae; phylum Streptophyta; class Polypodiopsida; order Polypodiales; family Pteridaceae; genus Adiantum; species Adiantum capillus-veneris. Next base: position 18,175,417 of record NC_140954.1, read on the forward strand.
TGGGACCATCTGACCGGCAAGAAAGATACTTTGGGAGCCAGAGTTGACCTTAGAAATGTGGATCGTATGGAGCAATATTGGCTGCAAACAGCGTCTGATGGATCGATAAAACTCCCTAAAGCGCATATCTAGTATTGTCATGTGCAATCTCGGTGTTGAGAAGAAGATGACGGAAGATCTAAAGGCTAAAATCAACAGATTTTGCATGCTTCACAATCCAGTGATGCAAAAGTGGATTTCACAATATGAGGATGCAAAGCAAGAGCGACAAAGGGCACGAATCGAGTGGAGACGGGGAAGACGACCACCGATGCACTATCCGACGGTTCTGGAGAGCCTACCAACCTTCATGAGCTTAAGATGGTTGCAGAACCAATTGAAAAGCACAGAACAATGCGGTGACGAAGTGACTGAGGAAGAGTGGGAGTACTCTCGGGGTTGCGCAACCAAGGTAAGTTTGCAATGTACGACTAGCTAGTGACTTTATTTCTAAACGTTTGAACAGCCACTCATAATCTTTGTTCGTTGTAGTATAAGTCATACACAGCAGCATGGTGTAAAGGTCGACTTTTTAGGGTGGAACGAATCGACAAAAAGCGTTTTACTCAAGATTGTGGAATCATGGCAAAATTTGAACAGTCTAGTCGACGACGTTCCTCTGATGCAGATCCTGTGGTGGTGGAACTCACTTACTTCGGCACGCTGCAAGAGATTTTGAGGATCGATTACAGAGGATTTTTTGTCGACTTGTTCGACGTGCAATGGTTCAAGATAATCATGGAGGGTCGCAACGCTACTATGCGTAGAGGAGAGTCTGGTTTTCTTGAGGTGGATTCTACTAAGAAATGGATTGACCTAAGAGACACTTTCGTACTACCCGAGCATTGTGAACAAGTATGTAAATAGTTAACATCCCCCTTTTACAAGTTATGTGCTTGAAAGCTCTCATGTAAGTTATGTGGCTCTGGCAGGTAATATTTCATCCTACAAAGTCTACATCAAACTGGTGGTACGTCATAGAGGTAGCCCCTCGTAGTGCAAGGACATATGAAGGCTACCATGTGCCAATCACAACGGCATCAATGGAGGAGATCAGAGAAGATGCTCAATCAGAAGCCGTTGCGGTGGTGCCAGACGAGCATCAAGATGCTACTACTCTATATGGGGTGCATGCAGAGGAGCTACAAAATGAAACAGAGGATATGTGTTTAAACGGAGAGCTCTATATAGATATAGGAAGTTATGCTGAGTTATGCGAGGATGAGAGAGAGATCTCTTAAAGCCACAAATATTGTATTTGAACAATTTTGCTCCGTGTTGTAAAAGCTCTGGCTCTCTAAGTACCTTCCATGGTGTATAACGCTCTTTTCTACTCGCGCTCACATCTTTTGATTGAAAATTCTGAGTTTTCGACTTGCCTCTTCTATCACTCAATTCATTGCGTCATTGTATTTATATGCGCCATTACGTCATTGTATTTAATGGTCTTTGCGTCATTGTCTACTCTATTCATTCAATATTAAGTTTAAATATTCGTGTGTTTAATGCAGGTATGGATGATGAGGAGTTTCTTTCTTCTTTGTCACCGCAGCAGAGACAGTGGTACGTGGAGCGTCATCGCTCTGGCGCATCATCGCGCGTTCCTACTCCATCCGCATCTCCCTCTCTTTCGGAGCATTCGGCGCGCTCCGAAGCTTCGGCGTCGACGAGACGAGCTTCACACTCGTCTAGACACCGGCGCTCTAGTGGTGGCAGTGGCGGTTGTTGTGGGGATTCCACAACCGATGCCTCCACACCGCCTCATGTTCGATGAGGCTCTTTACCATCCCCTTCTTTGCCCGCCCCCACACCAGCCACAGCATCGCCATCTACGCCAGGTTTTGGACGACTGACTGTTCCTAGAAGCTACACACCTCTACCTACTCCGCCAGGAGCCACCCCACTCGACACTCCTCGCTTCGGGGCCCAGACGCCGATGGAGACACCTGACGTCCGTACCCCCATCGACACGTAGCTAGAGACCCCTGCCGGGACACCCAGGTTCACGCGTCACCGGCCAGAGGGCATGTCTTACTCCATCGACTTCAGCGACGGCATCATCATGGATGATGACGGCAAGAAGGTGATCTCGCGCATGCGTGGTCTTTGCTCTCAGCTGTTTAGACACTACTTACTAAACAAATGGAGTGAAGTACCAAGTGATTTAAAAAACAGATTCATCAGCATACTTCATGATGCACTACAAGAGGCTATTCATATTAGCGACGCTCACATAGCGACGCTCAAAAAAAAAATTCCCGGCGTCGCTATGAGCGTCGCAAATTTCTTTGTAAATTTGCGACGCTCATAGCGACGCCGGCTGGGCTAAAAAAATAACCGAGCGCGACCAAAAACTCAGATCTCATATCTGAGTTTTTCGGCGCCCTCAAGCAAGGAGCAGGTAACGCTATCCCTCTCTCTCTCTCTCTCTCTCTCTCTCTCTTTTTCTTCTCCACACACACACACACACACACACGAAGAGAGGAAGGAGAGCCAGGTATGCTCCTTCCCTCTCCTCATTCTCATGTTCCCTTCCCCTCTTTCTCTCTTCCTCTCTCTCTCTCTCACACACACACATAGTGTTTTTGAGAGAGAGAGAGAGAGAGAGAGAGAGAGAGAGAGAGAGAGAGAGAGAGTACAAACAAAAACAAAAACGCACACACACATACATAAACAAAGAATGCACACACACATTGAGAGAGGAAAAGAGAGAGAGAGAGCATGCATAAACAAAAAACGCACGCATTGAGAGAGGAAAAGAGAGAGAGAACATGCATAAACAATAAACGCACACATTGAGAGAGGAAAAGAGAGAGAAAACATGCATACGATCCAAAAAAACGCACACACATTGAGAGAGAAAGAGAGAGAAACTAATTTAACGTCGTAGGAAACTAATTAAAATTAAAAGACATAAAGATCTAGCCGACGAGGAGTTGAACTCAAGACCTATTATTCAAGAGGGAAATGGCATAGACAATCTATCATACTTGGCATGGGTGATAGAAAGGTTATACCATTTATCTCTTTTATTGGCACACACATCCACACACGCGCACACACACAAGAAGAAGAGAGTTATAACATCGTAGGAAACTATCTTAAAAGACGTTAAAGATTAGGTTATATGTAGACTTACATTAAATTAGATTTAGGTTTATTTTTAACTAGATTTACGTTTATTTACGCTAGATTTAGATTTACGTTATATTAGATTAGATTTAGGTCTCCATAGACTGCGATGCCTGCATGAAGCGGGTGAAGAAAGCCCTCAATGGAATATAGGGTATTGCTGGCTTCACTCATGGTGGGCTCCGTCGATCCAAAAGTACTGGTGAAATGTCTTCAGAAGATAGGGAAGAAGGTGGATCTTCACGGCGGCAAGAGTCACTACATCCTCGACACAATGACCATCTAGACAACCTCTAGTCATTCAACAGCAACTTCAAAGTTAGTAACAAGAGCAAGAACGGTCTAAAGGGCCAATTGCTGTCGTCAGATGTGGATAGAGATGAGGCAGCGTCACCGTCGGAAGTTAACTCTCACATCTTTAGTGATGAGAATGCCAACTCTTGCCGAGTTATGTGAAAAATTATGTGTTAAATCAGTTTTAAGGTCGTTATAATCCCTGTTAGTTTAGTTCTTTGTTTTTAATATAACATAATTAACGTTAGATTTAGATTTATGTTATATTAGATTAGACTTAGGTTTATTTAGGTTTACCCACACACACACACACACACACAAGAAGAAGAGAGTTTTAACGTCGTAGGAAACTATCCCAAAAGACGTTAAAGATTAGGTTAGATGTAGACTTACGTTAAATTAGATTTAGGTTTATTTTTAGTTAGATTTACGTTTATTTAGATTTACGCTTATTTACGTTAGATCGAGTCCACGCAAGAATTACTTACGGTTTAGGGTTTAGAGTTAGACGAACAGTGAAAAGATCTACTGTGAAAGATGTTAAGATGCTGTGAAGTGCTACAGCTAGAGAAGAGGCAAAGGGGTTTTGTCCACTACATGCAGTATCATGTAGACGTGGGTGTGTAGATTTCTTGTACCCACAAATATAGGTATTGACCAATAAAGACGAGATTATAACCCGGTGGTTCTGATCTCCGTGCACCTCTAGACCGAGGTGTGCGGGGATTGGACATGACTAGACAATGTGAGGTAAAGAGAGAGAGAGAGAGAGAGAGAGAGAGAGAGAGAGAGAGAGACAGAGAGAGAGAGAGAGAGAGAGAGAGATAAGACAAAGAATGCCAATAGAATATTATATTTGTTGTCCAGGTTATAAGTTTTTTATCCTCATTATGAGTAGTGACGAGGATGTGGGACCGTCCAACCGAAACACCTATCTCTCAACGAGGGTCTTATGTCCTTGTAATCAATGCAAGCATGCTGTGCGACGGACAAGACGTGTTTCTTTGCAGCACGTTCACGAATTTGGCGAGTTCGATCCATCTATTATAGGTCGAGTTGTTGCCAATTATAACTCGTCGGACTCTGACGCTGGCAAACAAGCAGCAATCTTGCAACCCAATAGACGTGTTCGCGGGCGCTTTGGTCAAGCAGCATATGTGAGGCCACAAGATGTAGCCTCTGACAGCTCGGGGGATGATCATGCAGAGCACATTCCCAACGAGGCAATGTTTGAGCCCGAGATTGATGAAATGATCGAGACGATCATGGATTCAGAAAGGCTTATCTATGATGATATGAAAAGTAAAGCCGATACGCCATTGTATAATGGAGCACGTATGTCTAGATTGAAAGCACTCCTGGTTCTTCTCAACATGCAGGCAAAGTTTGGATGGAGTGACACTAGCATCACAGCGCTTTTCAGGTGATCTATTACAATTAGTTTACTTTAATAAAACTCTAAATGTATAATGATCTGATAGATTTTTACACGACTGTATCATATTTTTATGTTGTGTAGATTGCTGAAAGAGCACATACTACCAACTGACAATGTGATGCCAGATTCCCGAGATGAAGCAAGAAAGATTTTGCGAAACTTGGGGATGGATTACAATCCTATCCACGCTTGTCCTAATGACTGCATTCTTTTCAGAGGGGAATACATAGACATGGAGAAGTGTCCGAAATGTGATTCCGAAAGATATCGAGTAGATCTCCACGGGACAAAAATTCCACAAAAGGTTTTGCGACATTTCCCTCTGCTTCCTCGCATCAAGCATTTCTTCGAATGTAAGTCCATGGCCACCCTAGCATCATGGCATGAGGAGAATAAATCTTCGGATGGTGTGCTACGAATTCCTGCAGATTGCGTAGCCTGGAAACATATAGATGGAACATGGTCGGATTTTGCCAGGGAAGCTCGAAATTTGCGCTTAGGCCTGGCTATGGATGGCGTAAATCCATTTGGTCAAAGATCAACATCTTACAGTGTATGGCCCGTTGTCATCGTCAACTACAACATTCCTCCGTGGTTGACTACGAAGAAGGGGCACCTATGGCTAAGCTTGATTGTGCCAGGGCGATATAAAGTGGGGAATATGGATGTGTATCTTCGTCCACTATTGGAAGAGCTACAACAATTGTGGATTGGCATAGAGGTGGTGGATATGAGCCGACACACAGGACGACGGAATGCTTTGATCAGAGGCATTCTAATGTGGACCATGCATGACTATCCCGGGCTAACAGAATGCTCAGGTGATCTATTGACACTCCTCACTCAGACACTGTAAATCTTGTTTTTTCCCATAGTTGATCTATTATCATGTGTATACATGCAGGGCTTCAAACAAGCGGATACAAAGCATGTGTCACATGTGGACCTAGACTGAATGCACGTAGGGCACCCTCACTGAAGAAGCAAATCTACGAAGGTCATCAAGCGTATCTTCCAGAGAATCATGTGTTACGCGATGGCTTTTTGGGAAGAGATCCACCAAGGATGTCTGCACAAGCATGGTTAGAGCAGAAGGAGATGTGCGATGACGGATTGCCTCCAGGGATGAAGAGACTACCTCTATGGTACGAGTTACCATACTGGCCCCGACTCATGATCAATCACTTGCTCGATCCAATGCACATATTCAAGAATGTGGGTAATCTACTATGGGACCATCTGACCGGCAAGAAAGATACTTTGGGAGCCAGAGTTGACCTTAGAAATGTGGATCGTATGGAGCAATATTGGCCGCAAACAGCGTCTGATGGATCGTTAAAACTCCCTAAAGCACCATGGATTTTCACAGGAGCCCAACAACGCAAAGTAAAAGAGACCATTCGATCTTTGCGGACCCCCACTAGCGTAATGCACTCGCTCCGAACGTGTTTTACTAAAGAAGGAAAGCTTACTGGTTTGAAGTCAAAAAGCGACAAAAAGCGTTTTACTCAAGATTGTGGAATCATGGCAAAATTTGAACAGTCTAGTCGACGACGTTCCTCTGATGCAGATCCTGTGGTGGCGGAACTCACTTACTTCGGCACGCTGCAAGAGATTTTGAGGATCGATTACAGAGGATTTTTTGTCGACTTGTTCGACGTGCAATGGTTCAAGATAATCATGGAGGGTCGCAACGCTACTGTGCGTAGAGGAGAGTCTGGTTTTCTTGAGGTGGATTCTACTAAGAAATTGATTGACCTAAGAGACACTTTCGTACTACCCGAGCATTGTGAACAAGTATGTAAATAGTTAACATCCCCCTTTTACAAGTTATGTGCTTGAAAGCTCTCATGTAAGTTATGTGGCTCTGGCAGGTAATATTTCATCCTACAAAGTCTACATCAAACTGGTGGTACGTCATAGAGGTAGCCCCTCGTAGTGCAAGGACGTATGAAGGCTACCATGTGCCAATCACAACGGCATCAATGGAGGAGATCAGAGAAGATGCTCAATCAGAAGCCGTTGCGGTGGTGCCAGACGAGCATCAAGATGCTACTACTCTATATGGGGTGCATGCAGAGGAGCTACAAAATGAAACAGAGGATATGTGTTTAAACGGAGAGCTCTATATAGATATAGGAAGTTATGCTGAGTTATGCGAGGATGAGAGAGAGATCTCTTAAAGCCACAAATATTGTATTTGAACAATTTTGCTCCGTGTTGTAAAAGCTCTGGCTCTATAAGTACCTTCCATGGTGTATAACGCTCTTTTCTACTCGCGCTCACATCTTTTGATTGAAAATTCTGAGTTTTCGACTTGCCTCTTCTATCACTCAATTCATTGCGTCATTGTATTTATATGCGCCATTACGTCATTGTATTTAATGGTCTTTGCGTCATTGTCTACTCTATTCATTCAATATTAAGTTTAAATATTCGTGTGTTTAATGCAGGTATGGATGATGAGGAGTTTCCTTCTTCTTTGTCACCGCAGCAGAGACAGTGGTACGTGGAGCGTCATCGCTCTGGCGCATCATCGCGCGTTCCTACTCCATCCGCATCTCCCTCTCTTTCGGAGCATTCGGCGCGCTCCGAAGCTTCGGCGTCGACGAGACGAGCTTCACACTCGTCTAGACACCGGCGCTCTAGTGGTGGCGGTGGCGGTTGTTGTGGGGATTCCACAACCGATGCCTCCACACCGCCTCATGTTCGACGAGGCTCTTTACCTAGACGTTAAAGATTAGGTTATATGTAGACTTACATTAAATAAAATTTAGGTTTATTTTTAACTAGATTTACGTTTATTTACGCTAGATTTAGATTTACGTTATATTAGATTAGATTTAGGTCTCCATAGACTGCGATGCCTGCATGAAGCGGGTGAAGAAAGCCCTCAATGGAATATAGGGTATTGCTCGCTTCACTCATGGTGGGCTCCGTCGATCCAAAAGTACTGGTGAAATGTCTTCAGAAGATATGGAAGAAGGTGGATCTTCACGGCGGCAAGAGTCACTACATCCCCGACACAATGACCATCTAGACAACCTCTAGTCATTCAACAGCAACTTCAAAGTTAGTAACAAGAGCAAGAACGGTCTAAAGGGCCAATTTCTATCGTCAGATGTGGATGGAGATGAGGCAACGTCACCGTCGGAAGTTAACTCTCACATCTTTAGTGATGAGAATGCCAACTCTTGCCGAGTTATGTGAAAAATTATGTGTTAAATCAGTTTTAAGGTTGTTATAATCCCTGTTAGTTTAGTTCTTTGTTTTTAATATAACATAATTAACGTTAGATTTAGATTTATGTTATATTAGATTAGACTTAGGTTTATTTAGGTTTACCCACACACACACACACACACACAAGAAGAAGAGAGTTTTAACGTCGTAGGAAACTATCCCAAAAGACGTTAAAGATTAGGTTAGATGTAGACTTACGTTAAATTAGATTTAGGTTTATTTTTAGTTAGATTTACGTTTATTTAGATTTACGCTTATTTACGTTAGATCGAGTCCACGCAAGAATTACTTACGGTTTAGGGTTTAGAGTTAGACGAACAGTGAAAAGATCTACTGTGAAACGATGTTAAGATGCTGTGAAGTGCTACAGCTAGAGAAGAGGCAAAGGGGTTTTGTCCACTACATGCAGTATCATGTAGACGTGGGTGTGTATATTTCTTGTACCCACAAATATAGGTATTGACCAATAAAGACGAGATTATAACCCGGTGGTTCTGATCTCCGTGCACCTCTAGACCGAGGTGTGCGGGGATTGGACATGACTAGACAATGTGAGGTAAAGAGAGAGAGAGAGAGAGAGAGAGAGAGAGAGAGAGAGAGAGAGAGAGAGAGAGAAAGAGAGAGATATAAGACAAAGAATGCCAATAGAATATTAAATTTGTTGTCCAGGTTATAAGTTTTTTATCCTCATTATGAGTAGTGACGAGGATGTGGGACCGTCCAACCGAAACACCTATCTCTCAACGAGGGTCTTATGTCCTTGTAATCAATGCAAGCATGGTGTGCGACGGACAAGACGTGTTTCTTTGCAGCACGTTCGCGAATTTGGCGAGTTCGATCCATCTATTATAGATCGAGTTGTTGCCAATTATAACTCGTCGGACTCTGACACTGGCCAACAAGCAGCAATCTTGCAACCCAATAGACGTGTTCGCAGGCGCTTTGGTCAAGCAGCATATGTGAGGCCACAAGATGTAGCCTCTGACAGCTCGGGGGATGATCATGCAGAGCACATTCCCAACGAGGTAATGTTTGAGCCCGAGATTGATGAAATGATCGAGACGATCATGGATTCAGAAAGGCTTATCTATGATGATATGAAAAGTAAAGCCGATACGCCATTGTATAATGGAGCACGTATGTCTAGATTGAAAGCACTCCTGGTTCTTCTCAACATGCACGCAAAGTTTGGATGGAGTGACACTAGCATCACAACGCTTTTTAGGTGATCTATTACAATTAGTTTACTTTAATAAAACTCTAAATGTATAATGATCTGATAGATTTTTACACGACTGCATCATATTTTTATGTTGTGTAGATTGCTTAAAGAGCACATACTACCAACTGACAATGTGATGCCAGATTCCCGAGATGAAGCAAGAAAGATTTTGTGAAACTTGGGGATGGATTACAATTCTATCCACGCTTGTCCTAATGACTGCATTCTTTTCAGAGGGGAATACATAGACATGGAGAAGTGTCCGAAATGTGATTCCGAAAGATATCGAGTAGATCTCCACGGGACAAAAATTCCACAAAATGTTTTGCGACATTTCCCTCTGCTTCCTCGCATCAAGCATTTCTTCGAATGTAAGTCCATGGCCGCCCTAGCATCATGGCATGAGGAGAATAAATCTTCGGATGGTGTGCTACGAATTCCTGCAGATTGCGCAGCCTGGAAACATATAGATGGAACATGGTCGGATTTTGCCAGGGAAGCTCGAAATTTGCGCTTAGGCCTGGCTATGGATGGCGTAAATCCATTTGGTCAAAGATCAACATCTTACAGTGTATGGCCCGTTGTCATCGTCAACTACAACATTCCTCCGTGGTTGACTACGAAGAAGGGGCACCTATGGCTAAGCTTGATTGTGCCAGGGCGATATAAAGTGGGGAATATGGATGTGTATCTTCGTCCACTATTGGAAGAGCTACAACAATTGTGGATTGGCATAGAGGTGGTGGATATGAGCCGACACACAGGACGACGGAATGCTTTGATCAGAGGCATTCTAATGTGGACCATGCATGACTATCCCGGGCTAACAGAATGCTCAGGTGATCTATTGACACTCCTCACTCAGACACTGTAAATCTTGTTTTTTCCCATAGTTGATCTATTATCATGTGTATACATGTAGGGCTTCAAACAAGCGGATACAGAGCATGTGTCACATGTGGACCTAGACTGAATGCACGTAGGGCACTCTCACTGAAGAAGCAAATCTACGAAGGTCATCAAGCGTATCTTCCAGAGAATCATGTGTTACGCGATGGCTTTTTGGGAAGAGATCCACCAAGGATGTCTGCACAAGCATGGTTAGAGCAGAAGGAGATGTGCGATGACGGATTGCCTCCAGGGATGAAGAGACTACCTCTATGGTACGAGTTACCATACTGGCCCCGACTCATGATGAATCACTTGCTCGATCCAATGCACATATTCAAGAATGTGGGTAATCTACTATGGGACCATCTGACCGGCAAGAAAGATACTTTGGGATCCAGAGTTGACCTTAGAAATGTGGATCGTATGGAGCAATATTGGCCGCAAACAGCGTCTGATGGATCGATAAAACTCCCTAATGCACCATGGATTTTCACAGGAGCCCAAGAACGCAAAGTAAAAGAGACCATTCGATCTTTGCCGACCCCCACTGGCGTAATGCACTCGCTCCGAACGTGTTTTACTAAAGAAGGAAAGCATATAGCGACGGTTATAGCAACGCTCTCGTAGCGACGCTATTAGCGACGGTTTTAGCGATGCCGGGGGTTATAAAAACCCATTGTATTTCCGTCGCTAACAGCGTCACAAGAGCACACAACCTCTTGTAGTGATACCTCTAATGTCCTACTAGCTCATTCAAGATCTCATTTTGGAATGGAAGAGGAAAATGATCCCTCTTTGTAGCAGAATTTAGAGACTATATTTAATCCACACACACCCTCCATTTACCATGTTTCTTAAAGGTCACCAGTATCGAGGACACCCACCCTTCATTTAACATGTTTCTTAAAGGTCACCAGTACCGAAGACACCCACTCTGAGTCCTCCATTGTGTAAGTGCACCCAACCTTTAACAATCTCTTTACTTCCTTCAACAAAGCATCTTGCTAAACCACTCCAAGCCTTCTCAGATTCAGCACAACTAGTTTTCTACCTTCCTTTAGATGTATGCATTCTTGTGTCAGAGTGACTCCTTTGATGTGTTCGTATCTGTGATGAATTGGCTAGCATGTTTCCTTAGGACCTGCATGTAAGACTCCCTCTCTTCTTTAGATAAGTCTTTGGCTAACATGGTTTCTAACCCTGTCTCATTTAGTTTAGTTGTGGATTCAAAGGTTGTTTTAGATGCAAAACTTTGGCATGCATGTTTTGGGCATCTAAATTCTGCCAATTTTTTGCGTTTGGAAAAATTTAATATGGTTGCTTTTTTGCCACCTCTTGAAGCACCTTCGAAGCATGTTTGTGAAGGTTGTATTTTGGGTAAGATACATATTTCAAATTTTCCAAATAATGGTTCAATAAGGGTTACATGCAGGTTGCAACTTGTGCATAGAGATGTTTGTGGGTATATGCAAGCATGGGTATGTCCACTTAAAGGTAAGTCCGAAGTAGTCATGTGCTTCAAGAAATTTATGGCTATGGCTAAAAATGTCTCTAAATGTAGTATTTCCCCCTCCATTTGGCGTATATGTCTCATGGGTTTAATGTATTTTTGGCTAGTCGAGGTATATAACGCCAATGTAAAGTGCCATATATACCTCCACAAAATGGTCTTGTTGAAAGGAAAAACAAGTCACTTGTGGAGATGGCATGATGTATGGTCAAGAGTCCACATTTTTTTTGGCTGAGTCTTGCCATACATGGAGCGAACTTTACCGAGCGAATGGAAAAATCGTGCGAGACTCATGAGAGAGAGTTATGTGAGGTGTAGGAAATCACAAATCAGCACAAAACCACACCAATATATTGTTCAGTGATTTTATACCATGGCTCGAGTACCATGGTAGTAAATATACATGGCCTGTAAAACCAAAACGTGAGATAAACTGAGCACAAAATTGATTTCATACTTGTATATTTCTTGAGTGCTTTCATACCATGGTAACAAATATACAAGGATCATAAACCAAAACATAGGTCAAAAGATAAAGATAAAAACTGACACGTGCAAAAATGTACGTGTGCATAAATATCCATAATAAAGTGGAATTTTCACAAGTGATCAAAGTGTTTTCCACCCAATGTTCTATGTCCTTGCTCTTTGATGTATCCTTCTATTCTAAGTGCTAACTTTAGGTCACTCACATTAAACCTTAAGCCTCAACTTTGGCATGTGGAATGAGATTGCATAGTGGCATAGGAGACACTTGAAGTAGTTGAACACTCTTGTCTTAGGCAACATATCCTCCCCTATGTCCATGTTGAGGGTGTGGACCCATGGTTATAACACATTATATGCCTCGGAAGTGTCATTGTTCTAATTGGACGACTCATTATTCAAACTCTCCCTGACATTAAGTAGGTCACTCTAAATGGAGCATGTAAATCTTGCTAGTCCAAGTGTAGGCACACAACTGACCATCACTCCCTCTGCTTGATTTTTTGTGTAGACATGATGATACTAATAGTGGAAAACATTGCACATCTTCCATATGACACTCCTGCCTTATGCGACCACTCCCATATATATGTACAAGGACTCAAAAGGCTTTACATACCGCATGAGGAAGCAACAAAAATGGTTTTTGCTTGGCACAAGTACATTATCCATATGTTTCTTGCAAAAGAAAATGGCAACATGTAGTGTAGTGTGGTGCACGTGCGCACACAGAGAAAAAAATAGAGATTCTCAATCTCACTACTCCGTGCAATATGTAACTTGTGTGTGAAGCACAGAGTATGTATAGCGCACCCTTGTGCACAATAGACCACGTGGGTCCTCGACCTTCGGTGATGTCTATTTGAATCAAACCTAAAGGGAATTTTGTTTGTCCGTGAGATTGATTTTTTTAAAACACTCGAGCATATTTGATTGGAGACCCGAAGCGAAGCGTAGCTGTGTGCACGTGATTCCCTGCCCGCTTATACGTGACTACAACACCCTTGCGGAGATGCCAGTGAAAGGCCTGCAGAAGGCACAAGGAATCTCTCTCTCTCTCTCTCTCTCTCTCTCTCTCTCTCCCCTCGTGAACTGCAGCCAAGATCAGTGCAGCGGATATTCTCTCTCTCTCTCGCTCTCTCTCTCTCGCTCTCTAGCGCAGCCCAACCAGGGGAGCATCCACGTGTTGCTGCCTAGGAGGTGCTAGAGAATGTACTACATGCGCACTGCCACTCAGGCTGAGGCTGAGCCAGGACCGACGACATTGCGCAGGCTTAGTGTGTACGATACAATACACGCAGGATGGGAAGAGCCCCACGGATTTGTATGATACAATACACGCAGAGCAAAGCCTATGATTTTAGCATATTAGCCCTGAGCACTCCAAACTCCTCAAAACGGTGTCGTGGACTAATTTCAAAGTTTTTGGACCTCTTTCAGACGAGAGAGAGAGAGAGAGAGAGAGAGAGAGAGAGAGAGAGGAAGAAGAAGAAGAGAAGAGACAAGAGAATTTTGACGTCGTAGGAAAATATCCCAAGAGACCTCGAAGATCTATCTGACAAGAGTTGAATGTGTGTGTTTTTTTTTGTGTGTGTGTGTGTGTGTGTGTGTGAGAGAGAGAGAGAGAGAGAGAGAGAGAGAAAGAGCGAGAGAGCGTTGTAGTTGGACTTCCCAGCCCATGCAAACTTTGCTCTCATGGCTGCAACAACACGTAGGAAAACTGCAACGGTGGTAGATCAAGCCCCGTGACGAAGCTGTCAGTGTACAAGGTGGCCAAGGAGAAATCCCCTCTGTACAAGTTGCCTAAGGAGAAACCATCAATGATGGAGAAGGCGTTGATGGAGAAGCCACGGATGGAGAAGTCCCCAATATACAAAACCCTGGTGTAGAAGCTACCTTTGTACAAGCCCCCTCTCTACAAGTCCCCATCCTACGAGCCCAGCCCTACTACAAGCACCCCTACTTCCCCAAGTTCAAGCTCCCAAAATTCACCCTTTCTAAGTTCAAGCTGCCTAAGCTCAAGTTGCCCAAGTTCAAGTTTCCCTACTACAAGCCCAACTATCCCAGATATAAGTATCCCAACTAGGAAAACCACCCCAACACTTGCTTACTCTCATCAACTTGCCTTGCCTTCAAGCTAGCTCCTATATTACCTTCCTTGCCGCTTTCCTATTATTTCAAATATTCTTTGTAAAGTGGTCATATTTTACTCATCCATCCACACACACACACACACACACACACACAGAGAGAGAGAGAGAGAGAGAGAGAGAGAGAGAGAGAGAGTGTCGGTGCAAGGTTTAAAAAGACTTTCCCATCGCTAGAGTGCCTCTAGTTTCATATGAAGACCTAGAAGGGGGATGAATCTCACAATACCTAGGGTTCGAGGGAAAAAGAAGAACGCACTTTTGACTAGGTCCATCTATCCTCCATTGGTCTGACTCAAAGTAACTCTCAACCTGGCTTGCCGATTTTCCTCCATGAGAGCTTCAAAAGCTCACAATACCTAGAAGGGTTCGAGGGAAAAAGAAGAACACACCAGATTTTGACTAGGTCCATCTATCCACCATTGGTCCGACTCAAAATAGCTCTCAACCTGGCTTGCCGATTTGCCTTCATGGGAGCTTCAAAGCTCCAAAGCTTGGCTCTCTCTCTCTCTCTGTCTCTCTCTCTCTCTCTCTCACTCTCTGCCCCTTGCTAAATATTTTCACCCTTGGCTATTGTTTATCCAAGTCAGTGTTGGGCTCAACCAGGCGTGTTACAATCCCCCTCTCACTAATTAGCAACATCCTTTGCATCATCAACCCTTTAATTTCTCCATGGCTAATGTGGCAACTATAAGCATGGCTACTCACATCGATGTCCGCAAGGTCTGCCACCACCACATCCATAGTGTTGGGGCTTATGAGGAATCCATCCACACAGATGCCCTACGAATATGAGTAGCATGGAATGGAGAATCTTTATAGAAAATTAAGCTTGAGTTGCTTTCAATGGGAATATGCCATCAATTAAAGGGGGTGCCACACTTAGGCAAGGATGGCGGGCCAACCATCATTTGAACTATATATAGAAACACATACTTTCCCCTCTCATTATAGTGCTAACAAATAGTGAAAATACTCTCACTGCTTTGTGATTTCCTATGTATTATTTTCTTCTATTTTGCTCGATTTTCGGGATCGCTCGTGAAAATTCACTTGGGGCATGGGATTTCTCTTTTGGCTTGAGGCATCATGTGTGCTACTTATGTACTTAATAGGTTTCCTACAAAACCTTTGCATTCTATGACTCCTTATGAAGCATGGCATGATAAGAAGCCATCTATTGCTCATGTGCATGCTTTTGGTTGTTTGGCTTATGCTTTGATGCCACAAATGAAACACAAAAAATTGGATGATAAGGATGCATTTTTTTCTGGTTATAGTATTGAAAGCACAGGTTATAGGTTATACCATCTGCAAACCAAACGTATCTTAATTTCGTGAGATGTTGTATTTATGAAAGATTCTCTTCAGCCTTTGTTGTCATGTACTAGAGACAATAATGTAAGCTCAGAGGACATTTATAATAGTTTGTTGCCTTGTTTTTATGGTGGAAACTTGCATGTAAATTCCAATGAGGCAAATGTACATCCTATGGGGTTTTTTGAAAATGTTACAGATCATCCTAGTTTGTTGTAGATATACATGATGTACTTGATGTGGAAAGGGCTAAGAGTGAGTAGGCTAGAGGTATGTCAAAATGACGTGTATACGTTGCATGACAATAAATTGGATGCACCTATGTCTAGTCGTACTTGTTCAATTTCTTGCCATGAACCTTATGCATCAAATTGTTATGCTTTGGCTATTTCTAGTTTATGTAATGTAGATGAACCTCTATCTTTTGATGAAGCAAAGAATTCAAAAAAATGAATGACTACCCTGCAATTAGAATATGATGCACTATAGAAAAGGACACATGGACTTTATGTGATTTTCCTCCTGGCAAAAAGGCCATTGGTATGAAACAGGTCTACAAGTGGAAACGCAAGCCAGATGGTTAGATTGATTGCTATAAGGCTTGAAAGGTTGCAAAAGGTTATGCACAACAGAAAGGCATAGATTATGAAGAGACTTTTGCTCTTACTTGTTGTATGACTACTATTCATTTTCTATGTGCATTGATAGACCATTTTGAATTGGATGTACATCAATCAGAAATTGTTACTACTTTCTTGAATGGTGATATACTTGAGGAAGTTTATGTAACGCAACCTCGCGGTTTTTTCATAAAAGGACAAGAAGATAAAATGTGCAAATGTAAGAAATCTTTGTATGTGTTGAAGCAGTGTCCTTGTGCTTGGTATGAGAAAATTGGCACTCATTTGGTTAAACAAGGATTTTGTAACAGTGCACTAGAAAGCACTTGTATGTAAAGCGTGAGGGTGATGTATTTCTCATCATTGTTCTATATGTGGACGATTTACTAATTATAGGAGAACGTTGGACTCACTTTTGGGCCCTGTATGAAGTTCCACGTTGGCTTAGAGAGAGAAAATGAAAATGTTAAATTGTGCATTTTATGTGATACTTTTTTGCGCCAACAAAAGGCCAAAATGACATTCTTTGGTAGGTAGCCACCGTCTTTATCATTCTTATCCTTCGTTCTCTTATCAAGAATCCAATTAACCGTATGACTAATGACTTGAAATGCCAACTTACAAGCGTTCCCTCCAGAAACATAAGCCACACGAACTTTATCAACTCTAAACATGAGAATGTGGGGTTCCCTCCCAAAACCTGAGATATTTTATGAGTTTCGAGTGTCTGTCTATTTCTTTATCAACTCTAGGAATGGAGAACGCTTCTTTTTCTGATGAAAACACCAATTTGAACTTGCAATCCTCAACCCCTTCATCTTTAACACTTACCCAAAGAAAGAACACACATCATCTTCATGTTGATGTATTGCAAGAGTACGCACAGTTGTAGAAAATTAGGAGGGAGTCTTTCTTATCTCAACGGGAGAAAGAACTTAAAAGGAAAAACAAGGAGCATCATTTGGATTTGTGGACCGATGGGTTTATCTATCCAAAGGATCCTACGACAAATGTGCCACCTTCCTCTACTAATATCACTAACCTCTTACATTTCAGAGGCGATGACAAGGATGGGCTATTGGGATACACCGAACATTTGGAAATGAGAGTATTGAATGCGGAAAGGCAAAGAAACTTCCTATTGATGGAGAACATGCAACTGAAAAAACTTAATGAAGCATGCTATCCGAAGATTTCATCAAACAAAGAGAAAATCCAAGGTCTTGAGAAGAAGATCACAAGTTTGCGACAGAAAGACACCGTGCTTGGTAGTTGGAAAAGAAAACGAGATCTGTGCAACATTGAGAACATGAAGATTTGTAGTGTGGCCTGAAAAAACGAATATGAGCTTTAAGGTAATTCAAAGATTGTTTCTGCTTTTGTATCTTCAATGTGCTTCACTAAGAAACGGATACACTTTCCTATACATGATCATAATGCATGGTGCTTTTCTGGTAGGTCTTTACTGCATTCAAACTCGAACGGTGTAGGCTTCAATGCCAGAGTGCATTATAGCCGTCTAGTTCCAAAAGAAGTAGTTGAAGAGATGATAATAACTCAGAAAAAAATTCATAAGTTGTAAGGGAGGATCCTTACCTCCTTCATGAACGAGAATCACTTGGAACCAATGGAAATGCAAGCAATACTTGATGAGAGTGGAATCTCGCAGATCGGATATAGGGCACTCTTCAAAGCATTAGCTAAAAAGTCTCAAAATAAACTACAGAGAGGATCATTGCTGCCAAAGCCCATCACATGTAAAGGCTGATCGCCGGCACGTAAACGATGAGGTGTTTGAGAAACTTGGGTCACCATTCCATATTGAAGCAATGTTTTTAGGCAAGGGAAGCAGAGAGGTACAGTTTAATGAGCATAACAACCTCTTCGTTGATCTTGAAGCATTGCAAAGGTATGTAGTTCACTTCTTTGACATTAGTCAAGAGGAGTGCGATGGGGTTCTCAAGTTTGTTTTGAAGCTCGACGAGTGCGAGGTCCTGAAGAACAAGAAGCTGGAGAGAGTCACCATCACCCTCATGAATAGAGCTCTTGATCCATCAATAACAAAAGAGGATCCACAATACTTTAGCATGCAATCCGAAAACAACATTCTAACTCTAGGATCATTTCAAGTATACTTAGTTCACTCTATAATAACAAAAATATTGATTATTTGCTTGCTGATTTTGTGTTTTCATTTTTCACTGCAGGTTGATAAGGAAAATTTTGAAATCCTCGATTGGGTTTTTAGTCAAACCCAAATTCCTTCTATCATCAGTGAACAAAGAAACAGAGTAGTTATTTCAGTGGAAGGATTTGGTGACTATATAGTGGAATGGCACATGGCAGGTGACTTAAAGACTCTTAAATTTATGTACAACATAACACACGGAGCAGCTGTGGAAAATCCATGCTTATATTACATGGCTGATGCACAATCTCTTGAGAGTGTGCAATGGAATAGAGCTCCCAACAGACATCTTCAAGATAAAACTTTTATGCCAGTGCTTGATATTCCTATGAGTAGAGTTCACATCTGTATAGTTCATGCACTGTGTCGAATAATTGAAAAGGTGGTTCATTTGTACATATGTTTTGCATGGACATTAAAGCCAGAGAGTGAGTCAAAAAGAGTGATCAAAGCATTAGAGGGAGTGCTCTCAGACATTGGTTTGCATGGAGACAATGTCAAAATTGAAGAGGACCCTAAGATGTCTCAAAGTCATTACAAGGTAACTAGGAAAGCATCGATAGGCGGCATGAAGGCCAGAAGGTTTCTTGGGTTTAGCCTCAAAGATTCAGATAGAGAAGAGAGGAGAAACATGTTCAACAAATAGAAATAGTTACATAAAGTGGTTAAAGACAATGCTGGTGGTGGGGCAATCCAAAATCACAAAGCGAACGTGTAAAAATCACTAGATAAAATTTTCCACAATGTTGAGCAGCATTCTTGGGACCAAAGTAAGCTCACACAATTTCAAGCAGCCTTGTTGGATTAAAAGAAGGCTTACCTTACAGGGTGGGGTGGGCAACATATCACACATAACATGGTAGGTTAGCATTCTACGTATACAAAACAAAATTTTGAATTGTACTCTACTGATCATTTTGTTTTATTTCAATGCAGCACATACTGTTCAACCATGGTCCATATTTTGCCAAGACATACGGCTCACTATCAATATGGTGCACACAAGGCATGGAAAAAACCCACTACATGGCAAGAATAGGTATTTTAAGCACACTAGACATGGGGGAGGAAAGGATAATGCCAATAGCCTATTATAGTTACACCAATGGACTTATAAACGACTAATTCATAGAGCAAGGTAGAAGGAGCTTCTTCAGAGTTCAGATATTACACGGTCTTTACAACACGTCCGCAAAGAGAAGAAACAGATGGATTGGGGAAATTCAAATGCGGCGGAGAGCCATGCAAGGTGGTGTTGGAGCCCAACTTCTCCAACTGTTGTAATGAGCCCACCTTGTAAAGCCTATCAAAATCCCATTTTTATGTCAAAGACGTCTTATAATTTTGATCCACTTGTCTGGGTTATGTAAAGATTAATTAGTCAGTCAGGACCCAGATTTGTTCCCACTTTGTAATTATGAGGAAGAGAACCCCATGTACATTTTTGAGCTAAGGTGACTAAAGTATAAAAGTCACCTTAGAACCATTTTTTTGAATAACATTTGAATATTAATCCTGTGTCGTACGAGTCAGAGAGAGAGAGAGAGAGAGAGAGAGAGAGAGAGAGAGAGAGAGAGTGTCTTATCCTCTTCGCTACGCGCTACTCCCTCACCGGATTCACGACGTGACCACACCATCACGGTAGCCTCTCCGAGAGCTATGCGCCCACGCCACGCATTCACATTTTTGAGCTCTTTGCAATCGGTCCTTCCTCGAGCTTGTTTTGCTTGTAAGTAGCACAAAAAGTGTCTATTTTCAACAATCAAGTGCTTTATGGAATGAGAAACAGATTAGCTACACATAGATACTCATAAACTTAGGTTTCACCTACTTTTGGATTATGACCTGTGAGTCTATCGTGACTGCAATCGAGATAACTAGGGTTCAAATCTGGTGATATTAGACTTATAGGTAAGTATATCCTATTGAGAGGATGGTGCCTAGTAAGTTTGATGCGATTCCGAGTTCATTTAAGGTGTAAATGGTGTTGTGAGCGTTTAGGGATAGAGTGGGTTGCATTCTACAAGGGTTAGTGATTGATGCATCATAGAAGTGTGTATGTGTAGATTAGTCTCAGCCTGACAAGCTAACGAGATTGCCTCCGTGCACCTACGGGTTAGTCGTGTCATCGGATGATAAGTATGTTGTTTGTGTTGTGCTTGTGAGCATGAACAGGGGAGTATTTTGTCCCTCAAACATTGGCGCCGCTTCCGGGGACACAAGACCTTAAGTAGGGAGATCTACATCACTCGTGTGATGGTTAGCTTACTTTAGTTTCGACTAGAGAGAGCTTAAACTTTTAGAACAAGATCCAGGATAGAGTATCCTGAGGTCTAGTGTATAGTCAGGAAGCCTGTGTCTTGCCGAGGGTCTGTGACTAGTTAGATTTAGTTAAGTAGGATAATGTGGAGTTATGGTTTTTGGTTTTGAGTGCTTGTTATACTTGTGTAGAAATAGAGTAGAAAAACGCTATAAAAACGCAAAACAAACAAAAAGAAGAGACAATAAGGATGTTTGCTTGCCTTGAAAGCAAAACCCACACCATATACCCTTGAAGGGGGTGAAAAGAGTAGACATTGGAATTTATGATCCAACACTTGAGAAAACATAAAAATTGCAATCAAAACCCACAAAAAGAAACAGGTGATTGTCATAAGGAAACACTAAGTGAACCTAAAGAGGCCAAGAAGAGATATAACCATTAGCCTAGGGTAAACTGACTGTGTCATGTGGTACGACTGATATTCACAAGTTTAAGATGAAGTGTCATCAAATTTGCATCACTTAAAGTGCATTTGAGTTGTGAATTGCCATGGAAAAGTGAAATTTGTGAAGTGCTTGAGTCCAAGGTCAAAATAAGTCCAAACTTCATAAAACTTGAGGGATAGACTTATATGGGCACAGAGAACACAACTGCCCAAAAACAGACAAAAAGTCAAATCCCAATTGCTCTTTGCCTAGTCTATTGCGATAGAGTGATGAAGTTGGTGATTGACTAACAACAGGAAAAAAACTTTATACCACAAGTTTAACACATCAATACAAGGGTACTCACAAAAATTGAGTGAAACTGAACACCATCTTGACCACAAAACTTCAAAACTGGTGTTTTAGAGTCTGAATTCAGAGACAAGGACAAGAAGGCTTTGACCAAATGTCCAAACAGTGCAAAAATATGTCAATGCACTACACAGGGAGAGGGTGAAACAGCTGTGGAGATAACTTGTGAAAAATACCAATAGTGGAGAACATGCCTAGTCTATCGTGATAGACTAGGGAAACTACAACTGAGGACCTTATCTGCCAAATTTTCCCTAGGGAGAGCTTTATCAGAGCCTATACAGCATACACACCAAATTTCAAGGCATTTAAATCATTGAAAGTCAATCTAAGGCCCAGATAGAGAATCAGGCTCTGCTGACCGAAATACTAAAATGGGACCAAAACCCAAACCAAGTGTCCAAACTTCATAAAACTTGACGGATAGACTATAGAGGGTAAAAGGAACTCAAGGGTGAAGTCACAATTTTAAATTGACTTATGCTGAGCAAGTTGTCAGTCTATCGTGATAGACTACGAAAGTAGTGATTCAGACATATTTTGCAAGTTGTGACTATACTGCTAGGACATACTCTCCACATAGATCCCAGCCATCATTTCATATTTGAAATTGGACCACCGGAAGACTGACTAAGTGGTTGTTGTACATACTTGAAAGATTTTTCATGGTTCAAGGAAAACCCTTGTGAACAGACTAACCATACTTGTGTAGATCCCAGAAAGAGATCATCACAAAACCGCACAGGAAGAAGGAGTCCAGGTAAGCTTTAAGTTTGCAACCCAGCTTTCATTCTTATGTATTTAAGGTCGGGAGCCTTTGTTAAGTCAGGAGCCAAACGTGTCAAAAGTCAAGTAAGCACAACGTCCACCGAAGAGAGTGTAACTCAGACGAGACTAGACCCATTAGCACCGATCATTGAAGAGGGTAGTGATACTGACACTTCTTCAGAGAAGTCCTTCTTCATGATGGGGAGTCAACAGCCAGGAGGTTTCAACGGTGAAGGACCAATGCCAGAGGGAAGCACCTTCCTACATCCTTTAAACGAAACCAAGTTCACTATAATCTTCTTGGAAGGAACAAACTCGAGGGGAGCCTTAGTTTATTCTGACTGTCAAGAGGACGCAAGTGTATTTGTATTGAAGAAAGACCGGATCAGAGACTGGAGATAATTTGAGTCTATGATGATGGAGACATATTTCGAGATGAAAAGGGGAACCACTATCTGATAGTTAGTAACCCTGAGGAACCACTATCTAATAGTTAGTAACCCTGAGGATTACAACAGATATGGAGATAATGTGGCAAAAGGGAAAATGGTTTCAGAAACCCAAGAACCGCCTCCTAACATTGATCGACCTGGAGCGCTTTTTATGTATGATAAGAAGACAACCAGGGTCCCAACCTATAATGAGAATGTGGGGATTTACAAGCATGAAAGCAAGGGAATAGTTTCTTACTTTCAATGCAAGGAACCCTACCCAAACGAATTAAGCAAAGACAAGGTTCTTTACTTATTCTCTTATAAAATTTCTATGGGAAAGAATATTGTTTTTTTTGATAGGTACGGGCGAGAATAAAAATGTATTCTCCCAGAGGAGGTTGAAAAGGCAACAGTTCCGGGAGCATCAACCTATGGCCTTGACGAAGTACCAAGAGCCAACTACACCCCTAGCAAGTCGACAAATCCCTTTTCAGAAGAGTGTGACGCTACCTCAAATTCTACCCGACAACCAACGTTCAACTACCAGGACCAACCAGCTACTCAGCCATCATTGCAGGCATGGCTTTGACAGGGTGCTACATTAGAACAAGACTGAACCCAAGAGGGTTATCAAACTGCACGAGGGCTAAGGGATTTACAAGAACCACCACTCTATGCACAGTATCAAGGAGAGAGTAAGCCAAAGACTCAAGGGTCAACAGAGCCTGGAAGACCACCTCTAGAACGAGTTCGGAGAGATGAACCATCTCTTGCAAGAACTATTAGAAATTATGGCTTAGTAGCACCATTGGGAGAGGAACCTGGCCACTACAGAAGACCAGAGGAGGTATATCGACTAGGACGGGAGATCCCATGATGAGATTTGTAGACCATCGTAGAATTAGACCTTCTCAAGTGCAAAAATGGGTAAACAAGAAATACATGGGAAGCAGGGATCCGAGAGATCATGTAGCAGCCTTGGTGCGTGTAATTAGAGCTGAAGAGGTGTTAGACTTCCCTACCCAATTTGCAGGATTTGGTTTAACCTTAGAGGATGACGCTGCTACTTGGTTTGACTCAATGGAGTGAAGAGACTTTGAGTCTATGGAGGAAGTGTTTGACGAGTTTATCAAGGAATTCTCACAAAGGGGAATAGCTCATAATAAAGTCTCACAAATCCATAAATTCAAACAGAAAGATGGAGAGTCTGTGTGAAAGGCAGCCCTCCAATTAAAAAGATATGTTAAGTTCTGCCCCGTGGAAGAACCGCCAACTCAGTCCAGACTTATGCTTATATTTATCCAAGGACTAAGGAATGCAGATCTCCAGAAAGACTTACATATGAAAAGGAGCACGACGTTGAATGAGTTAACCAAGGAGGCTCTATACCTTGTGGACAATTGTGCGGTCTACAAAGAGGGTGAGTTTAAGGATCTTGACAATGATTCCTCCTCGCAACAAACCGGAAGCAAGTCTGCAAAGACAACACCGAAAGGAGAAATAGCGGTGAGCCAAGAGCAGCTTGTAGAGGAAGTGCTTAAAAAGACTAACTTGTATTCCAAACCACAAGCTAAACAGCCAAAATGGTGTGCGATTGAACAAAAATGGACAAATCATGGGACAGAGGAATGTTATTATAACAAGGGATATGTGAGAGAACGACCATATGCTCCGCAAGCTCAGATGACATCCCCTCAAGTCCCACCGATGCCTAGATATCAGACAGGCAAACCTACCAGGACCTGTAGGTGTAGAAAGACCACAACCTGTGTTGGGACAACAACCACCCCTACCAGGATTACGACCAATTGGCATAAGATACACACCAACAGTAACTGAATCGGATGAGAAGGCTTTGGTGCCTATGCATGCATTCTACGACGAGCCCAGTGGATATGTCAGTGGCAAACTCTGTCTATTATCAACCGAAAGAACCCTCCACGCCATCACCATGGAGCATGATAGGAAATACAGGACCACCAACTGCTGCACAGGCAGCGGGGGAAGGAAGATATAGCTTGGATGAAAGAACACTGTTGTTCATAGCCAATGGAGGCATGAGCGGGCAGAGGTTTGCACATCAACAAAGAGGAGCTCAAGGAGCACCTCAACAGCCTAAGGGACCATGCTATAATTGTGGTGGAGACCATTGGCTGAGGGACTATCCTCATGATGAAATCATTAGGGTCAACACATATTGCACCGAGTTTGGAATTACTCACTTGATCCCTGTTTCCCCTAAGAACCTAAGCAAAGGAGAAAAAACTACTTTGAATATTCTGGGAGCACTGCCTTCCAGTGGAGGGTCAGAAAACAAAACTCCGATTCTTGTTAAGGTCTTGACGAGAGCCCAAACAAGGAAAAATGACAATCAGCCCAAGAATAACAATGAAAATCAAGAATAAATCAAGACTAAAAAGTCTAGCGTCAGTCGTGATAATCCTTGTAAAGAACGAAGAGCGAAAATGAAAGCTAGACGTGAGCAAAAATAGAAATATGTAGAAGCTGAGCTAACAATAGCTCGAGAGAAACTTAAACAGCAAAGAGAGTACGACTCTCTAAAATCAACGGAGGGACCAAGAAGCGCAAGCTCAGGAGGGTCTATATTGGTAGATAAAGTCAATGAACCCTTAGATGCAATCTTGCAAGCATATGAAGCAAGATTGAAGAACAGACAGACTCTAGAGCAAAGGTGGATGACATATCCATATCCAGAGATAGAAAAACAAAGACTAGAGATGTGCAAGCAACTGATTGAAACTGCACAAGCTTTACTAGAGCCTCCACCTATGGAAGTGAGAGATAGAATAATCAAACCTCCAAACAATGAAACACCTCTCAAAACTGAACAAAGGGTAACTGACAAGATAGAAAACGTTAAATCCTTGCCTGATGTAGAGGATGCAAGAATCATGCCTAATAGCACTGATCAGTCACTGAAAGATTTTCCACCATATACACCTATTGTGGAAGAAAATTGGAATGAAGAGCTATGGGAAACGGTGAGAAAAGCTCAAGAAAAATATGAGACAAAAACAGTCGAGTTAGCGCCTTTCTCGGATTTGAACTTGAATAAGCCTCCATGGGATTTAGATGCTAAATCATTTCAAGGAGATAATGGTTCAGTTGCATCCAAAGATAGCAGACCAGCATCACTTAGAACTTTTCCGCCAAACATGGGAGACTACGAGGCAAGGTCAGAAATGCGAAGAGTACCTTCTCAAAGAATAGGAGGGTCGAATCAATTGGACACTAAAATCTTGACAGACTTGCTGACCACTCCGGTCAAGTATACAATCACATTGGCAGAATTTTTAAAAATTAGGCCAAGCATGTGGACGGAAGTGGGCAAATTTCTTGAAAAATTTGGTATAAGGACGCCTCTTAAGTTCTTTGAAACTGAGCTTAATGACACAGAACCGAAGAAAGTCAACACTAGACTAGTGCCACTCAACAAGGTCGGAGAGTATTGTGAGGGTGAAGACGGCAACACTACTCTACCAGTTGAGTATAACGGCATAGAGATTAAGGCCATACTTGATAGCAGAGCTGGCATTGCCATTGCGACCAAAATGCTATGGGAAAAATGGGGAAAACCAGCAATACGAACAACTAGAATGAAATTGCAACTGGCGGATGGGCACATAGAAAGGCCTATAGGATTGCTTGAGGCAATTGTGGTATCTTCATGTGGCATAGAGTACGAACATACATTTGCCATAGTAGATTTCGGCAAGAAGAACAATTATGAAATTATCCTTGGTAGGCCGTTCATGAGGCGACTCAAGATGGTGCAAGACTGGGGGTATGATTATTTGTATCTAAGACATGCTCAAACCACTACACATGTAAACATGAAAAATCATAGCTGCCATGATGTCACGAGAACGCATGTGGAAGAATTTGACTCAGCCACCATTAGTGGATTAGAAGTCCCAGCGTGGCTCTGTAAGAAAAAGGAGATACGGATGTGCGGAGCATCTCAATGTAGTGAATTTGACCACAATGAAAGGACACTCGGGAGGGTCTTGGAAGACGATGCCTATATACGAGAACCCTTTCCTGAAGAGAAGCTCGAACCCCTAGAATGGTCTCAAATTTTGGCTACATTCACTACAAGAGGCTATTCATATTAGCGACGCTCACACAGCGACGCTCAAAAAAAAATTTCCCGGCGTCGCTATGAGCGTCGCAAATTTCTTTGTAAATTTGCGACGCTCATAGCGACGCCGGCTGGGCTAAAAAAATAACCGAGCGCGACGAAAAACTCAGATCTCAGATCTGAGTTTTTCGACGCCCTCAAGCAAGGAGCAGGTAACGCTCTCCCTCTCTCTCTCTCTCTCTCTCTCTTTCTTCTCCACACACACACACACACACACACACGAGGAGAGGAAGGAGAGCCAGGTATGCTCCTTCCCTCTCCTCATTCTCATGTTCCCTTCCCCTCTTTCTCTCTCCCTCTCTCTCTCTCTCACACACACACATACACACACACATAGTGTTTTTCAGAGAGAGAGAGAGAGAGAGAGAGAGAGAGAGAGAGAGAGAGAGAGAGTACAAACAAAAACAAAAATGCACACACACATACAGAAACAAAGAATGCACACACACATTGAGAGAGGAAAAGAGAGAGAGAGCATGCATAAACAAAAAACGCACGCATTGAGAGAGGAAAAGAGAGAGAGAACATGCATAAACAATAAACGCACACATTGAGAGAGGAAAAGAGAGAGAAAACATGCATACGATCCAAAAAAACGCACACACATTGAGAGAGAAAGAGAGAGAAACTAATCTAACGTCGTAGGAAACTAATTAAAATTAAAAGACCTAAAGATCTAGCCAACGAGGAGTTGAACTCAAGACCTATTATTCAAGAGGGAAATGGCATAATCAATCTATCATACTTGGCATGGGTGATAGAAAGGTTATACCATTTATCTCTTTTTATTGGCATACACATCCACACACGCGCACACACACAAGAAGAAGAGAGTTATAACGTCGTAGGAAACTATCTTAAAAGACGTTAAAGATTAGGTTATATGTAGACATACATTAAATTAGATTTAGGTTTATTTTTAACTAGATTTACGTTTATTTACGCTAGATTTAGATTTACGTTATATTAGATTAGATTTAGGTCTCCATAGACTGCGATGCCTGCATGAAGCGGGTGAAGAAAGCCCTCAATGGAATATAGGGTATTGCTGCCTTCACTCATGGTGGGCTCCGTCGATCCAAAAGTACTGGTGAAATGTCTTCAGAAGATAGGGAAGAAGGTGGATCTTCAGGGCGGCAAGAGTCACTACATCCCTGACACAATGACCATCTAGACAACCTCTAGTCATTCAACAACAACTTCAAAGTTAGTAACAAGAGCAAGAACGGTCTAAAGGGCCAATTGCTGTCGTCAGATGTGGATGGAGATGAGGCAGCGTCACCGCCGGAAGTTAACTCTCACATCTTTAGTGATGAGAATGCCAACTCTTGCCGAGTTATGTGAAAAATTATGTGTTAAATCAGTTTTAAGGTTCTTATAATCCCTGTTAGTTTAGTTCTTTGTTTTTAATATAACATAATTTACGTTAGATTTAGATTTATGTTATATTAGATTAGACTTAGGTTTATTTAGGTTTACCCACACACACACACACACACACAAGAAGAAGAGAGTTTTAACGTCGTAGGAAACTATCCCAAAAGACGTTAAAGATTAGGTTAGATGTAGACTTACGTTAAATTAGATTTAGGTTTATTTTTAGTTAGATTTACGTTTATTTAGATTTACGCTTATTTACGTTAGATCGAGTCCACGCAAGAATTACTTACGGTTTAGGGTTTAGAGTTAGACGAATAGTGAAAAGATCTACTGTGAAAATATGTTAAGATGCTGTGAAGTGCTACAGCTAGAGAAGAGGCAAAGGGGTTTTGTCCACTACATGCAGTATCATGTAGACGTGGGTGTGTAGATTTCTTGTACCCACAAATATAGGTATTGACCAATAAAGACGAGATTATAACCCGGTGGTTCTGATCTCCGTGCACCTCTAGCACTACAAGAGGTTATGTGCTCTTGTGACGCTCTTAGCGACGGAAATACACTGGGTTTTTATAACCCCCGGCGTCGCTATAAGCGTCGCTAAAAGCGTCGCTACGAGAGCGTCGCTATATGCGTCGCTATATGCGTCGCTATAGGCGTCGCTATCGGCGTCGCTATAGACGTCGCTATATAGCGACGCCTATAGCGACGCTTATAGCGACGCTCTCACAGAAGAGTATAGCGACGCATATAGCGACGCTACAGAGCCATAAATAGCGACGCATATAGCGACGCCTGAGAGAATATTTTTTTGGTGGCAGGACATTGAATGCCTGCCACCCATCAACCATATTGTACTTGATTCACTTTTTAAAAAAAGTGCAAAGGTAAATAATAAACCCAAAATAGTCACCCACAAGACGCATTGTTTGCAAAATTGACAATTGTACACATCATAGACAAACTGAATTGATTGACAAATGTAATAATGACAATTGTACAACATCATAGGCATAAAGAATTGATTGGCAAAAGGAATTGCGGTGACAAATGTAATAATATACATGGTTCAAAAAGACGTATAAAATCCGTCTCATGATACATAAGCTATGAGAAACCCTAAACTAATGCTATCTAGATACGGCTAAACTGACGTCGTCTAATCAGACGTCTCATCGCGTCCAAGCGGCGTATCTGTCGGATTCTGCAAAAAAAGACAATAAGACAGTTTTCAGTAAGTATAAACATATAACGACATTTATAAAACAATACAAAAAATAAAAAAGAGTAAACCCTAATACTAACCATGCCGCTGCGAGAACTGAGAATGTCCATCAGGGCGTTTAAGCCCTTCCTGCCTGCGTACTCGCGCTCGTACGGTGTGGGATCACGTCTTGTCATCGACCACTGTCAAAACATACAAAGATTTCATTATGTTAGAACTAAAAAACTCATAAACCCTAAACTATCGAACATGCATAAAGAGCAATGTGAAAAGACTTACAAAATCGGCCTCAAATGATGCCCATCCACCGCTCCCCAAGTGGTGCGAGCTCCCTGCCTCTACTCGCGCTCTGGCTGCATCCTTTTGTTGCTTCCACTTGTCGGGATTCTCGCGCGCTGCTTTCTTCGCATTCTTCCAATCTTCTTTGGCCAGCCAATCTGGCCTATTCCACCCATTCTTGATTGCTTTTTGCACTTCGGAACGCTTGTGTTTGCAGTATTCGCGCATTCGAATCTTCATCAGGTCTTCATTGAAGCGCTGATCCCGTGTTGGAACGGGAAACTCATCATGAAGTATGCTGATGACTCTGTTTTTTAAATCACTTGGTACTTCACTCCATTTGTTTAGTATATAGTGTCTAAACAGCTGAGAGCAAAGACCACGCATGCGCGAGATCACCTTCTTGCCGTCATCATCCATGATGATGCCGCCGCTGATGTCGACGGAGTAAGGCAAGCCCTCTGGCCGGTGACGCGTGAACCTGGGTGTCCCGGCAGGGGTCTCTAGCGGCGTGTCGATGGGGGTACGGACGTCAGGTGTCTCCACCGGCGTCTGGGCCCCGAAGCGAGGAGTGTCGAGTGGGGTGGCTCCTGGCGGAGTAGGTAGAGGTGTGTAGCTTCTAGGAACAGTCAGCCGTGCAAAACCTGGCGTAGACGGCGATGCTGTGGCTGGTGTGGGGGCGGGCAAAGAAGGGGAGGGTAAAGAGCCTCGTCGAACACGAGGCGGTGTGGAGGCATCGGTGGCGGAATCCCCACAACAACCGCCACCGCCACCACTAGAGCGCCGGTGTCTAGAAGAGTGTGACGCTCGTCTCGTCGACGCCGAAGCTTCGGAGCGCGCCGAATGCTCCGAAAGAGAGGGAGATGCAGATGGTGTAGGAACGCGCGATGATGCGCCAGAGCGATGACGCTCCACGTACCACTGTCTCTACTGCGGTGACAAAGAAGAAAGAAACTCCTCATCATCCATACCTGCATTAAACACACGAATATTTAAACTTAATATTGAATGAATAGAGTAGACAATGACGCAAAGACCATTAAATACAATGACGTAATGACGCATATAAATACAATGACGCAATGAATCGAGTGGTAGAAGAGGCAAGTCGAAAACTCAGAATTTTCAATCAAAAGATGTGAGCGCGAGTAGAAAAGAGCGTTACACACCATGGAAGCTACTTAGAGAGCTAGAGCTTTTACAGCACGGAGCAAAATTGTTCAAATACAATATTTGTGGCTTTAAGAGATCTCTCTCTCATCCTCGCATAACTCAGCATAACTTCCTATATCTATATAGAGCTCTCCGTTTAAACACATATCCTCTGTTTCATTTTGTAGCTCCTCTGCATGCACCCCATATAGAGCAGTAGCATCTTGATGCTCGTCTGGCACCACCGCAGCGGCTTCTGATTGAGCATCTTCTCTGATCTCCTCCATTGATGTCGTTGTGATTGGCACATGGTAGCCTTCATACGTCCTTGCACTACGAGGGGCTAACTCTATGACGTACCACCAGTTTGATGTAGACTTTGTAGGATGAAATACTACCTGCCAAAGCCACATAACTTACATGAGAGCTTTCAAGCACATAACTTGTAAAAGGGGGATGTTAACTATTTATATACTTACTTGTTCACAATGCTCGGGTAGTACGAAAGTGTCTCTTAGGTCAGTCCATTTCTTAGTAGAATCCACCTCAAGAAAACCAGACTCTCCTCTACGCACAGTAGCGTTTCGACCCTCCATGATTATCTTGAACCATTGCACGTCGAACAAGTCGACAAAAAATCCTCTGTAATCGATCCTCAAAATCTCTTGCAGCGTGCCGAAGTAAGTGAGTTCCGCCACCACGGGATCTGCATCAGAGGAACGTCGTCGACTAGACTGTTCAAATTTTGCCATGATTCCACAATCTTGAGTAAAACGCTTTTTGTCGATTCGTTCCACCCTAAAATGTCGACCTTTACACCATGCTGCTGTGTATGACTTATACTACAACGAACAAAGATTATGAGTGGCCGTTCAAACGTTTATAAATAAAGTCACTTGCTAGTCGTACATTGCAAACTTACCTTGGTCGCGCAACCCCGAGAGTACTCCCACTCTTCTTCAGTCACTTCGTCACCGCATTGTTGTGCGCTTTTCAATTGGTTGTGCAACCATCTTAAGCTCATGAAGGTTGGTAGGCTCTCCAGAACCGCTGGATAGTGCATCGGTGGTCGTCTTCCCCGTCTCCACTCGATTCGTGCCCTTTGTCGCTCTTGCTTTGCATCCTCATATTGTGAAATCCACTTTTGCATCACTGGATTGTGAAGCATGCAAAATCGGTTGATTTTAGCCTCTAGATCTTCCGTCATCTTCTTCTCAACACCGAGATTGCACATGACAATCCCAGATATGCGCTCATCATCTATGGTTCGCCATAGCGTGTCCCGGGATTTATCAAATCCGTCTAGCCACTCTCCAATGTACACTAGGGACTCTGATACCAACCAACCTTCTGCCATGCTACCCTCCGGACGTGCCTTTTGACGCACATATCCCTTAAGCGTTTTCATGAAACGCTCTAAGAAGAACATCCATCTGGAATGAACTGTGCCAGCTATTTCCACCTCATCAACTATGTGAATAAGAAGATGCACCTGAATGGTTAGCATTGTAGTAGGAAAATGTTTCTCAAACATGCACACAAGCTCCGCAGCATTTAGTTTGGCGAATGGTATGGAGTCTACGTCGATCTCCTTTTGTGAGATCCATTGCACCAGCTTTGCAAGTTTGTAGATTGTGTTACGGATGTCGAGAGACAAACATCCCTCAATGGCAACCGGTAAAATAAACTGTAAAGTATGTGCAGCAATGATATTAAAGTCCACATTTTATGCAATGATATTAAAGTCCACTATGAACGTACCTGACACATTTTATGCCAATCGTGTGACTTCAAACCGGTAAGCTTTCCTTCTTTAGTAAAACACGTTCGGAGCGAGTGCATTACGCCAGTGGGGGTCCGCAAAGATCGAATGGCCTCTTTTACTTTGCGTTCTTGGGCTCCTGTGAAAATCCATGGTGCTTTAGGAAGTTTTATCGATCCATCAGACGCTGTTTGCGGCCAATATTGCTCCATACGATCCACATTTCTAAGGTCAACTCTGGCTCCCAAAGTATCTTTCTTGCCGGTCAAATGGTCCCATAGTAGATTACCCACATTCTTGAATATGTGCATTGGATCGAGCAAGTGATTGATCACGAGTCGAGGCCAGTATGGTAACTCGTACCATAGAGATAGTCTCTTCATCCCTGGAGGCAATCCGTCATCGCACATCTCCTTCTGCTCTAACCATGCTTGTGCAGACATCCTTGGTGGCTCTCTTCCCAAAAAGCCGTCGCGTAACACATGATTCTCCGGAAGATACGCTTGATGACCTTCGTAGATTTGCTTCTTCAGTGAGGGTGCCCTACGTGCATTCAGTCTAGGTCCACATGTGACACATGCTCTGTATCCGCTTGTTTGAAGCCCTGCATGTATACACATGATAATAGATCAACTATGGGGAAAAACCAGATTTACAGTGTCTGAGAGAGGAGTGTCAATAGATCACCTGAGCATTCTGTTAGCCCGGGATAGTCATGCATGGTCCACATTAGAATACCTCTGATCAAAGCATTCCGTCGTCCTGTGTGTCGGCTCATATCCACCACCTCTATGCCAATCCACAATTGTTGTAGCTCTTCCAATAGTGGACGAAGATACACATCCATATTCCCCACTTTATATCGCCCTGGCACAATCAAGCTTAGCCATAGGTGCCCCTTCTTCGTAGTCAACCACGGGGGAATGTTGTAGTTGACGATGACAACGGGCCATACACTGTAAGATGTTGATCTTTGACCAAATGGATTTACGCCATCCATAGCCAGGCCTAAGCGCAAATTTCGAGCTTCCCTGGCAAAATCCGACCATGTTCCATCTATATGTTTCCAGGCTGCGCAATCTGCAGGAATTCGTAGCACACCATCCGAAGATTTATTCTCCTCATGCCATGATGCTAGGGCGGCCATGGACTTACATTCGAAGAAATGCTTGATGCGAGGAAGCAAAGGAAAATGTCGCAAAACCTTTTGTGGAATTTTTGTCCCGTGGAGATCTACTCGATATCTTTCGGAATCACATTTCGGACACTTCTCCATGTCTGTGTATTCCCCTCTGAAAAGAATGCAGTCATTAGGACAAGCGTGGATAGAATTGTAATCCATCCCCAAGTTTCGCAAAATCTTTCTTGCTTCATCTCGGGAATCTGGCATCACATTGTCAGCTGGTAGAATGTGCTCTTTCAGCAATCTACACAACATAAAAATATGATACAGTCGTGTAAAAATCTATCAGATCATTATACACCATGAGTTCTATTAAAGTAAACTAATTGTAATAGATCACCTGAAAAGCGCTGTGACGCTAGTGTCACTCCATCCAAACTTTGCCTGCATGTTGAGAAGAACCAGGAGTGCTTTCAATCTAGACATACGTGCTCCATTATACAATGATGTATCGGCTTCACTTTTCATATCATCATAGATAAGCCTTTCTGAATCCATGATCGTCTCGATCATTTCATCAATCTCGGGCTCAAACATTGCCTCGTTGGGAATGTGCTCTGCATGATCATCCCCCGAGCTGTCAGAGGCTACATCTTGTGGCCTCACATATGCTGCTTGACCAAAGCGCCTGCGAATACGTCTATTGGGTTGCAAGATTGCTGCTTGTTGGCCAGCGTCAGAGTCCGACGAGTTATAATTGGCAACAAATCGATCTATAATAGATGGATCGAACTCGCCAAACTCACGAACGTGTTGCAAAGAAACACGTCTTGTCCGTCGCACAGCATGCTTGCATTGATTACAAGGACATAAGACCCTCGTTGAGAGATAGGTGTTTCGGTTGGACGGTCCCACATCCTCGTCGCTACTCATAATGAGGATAAAAAACTTATAACCTAGACAACAAATTTAATATTCTATTGGCATTCTTCGTCTTATCTCTCTCTCTCTCTCTCTCTCTCTCTCTCTCTCTCTCTTTACCTCACATTCTCTAGTCATGTCCAATCCCCGCACACCTCGGTCTAGAGGTGCACGGAGATCAGAACCACCGGGTTATAATCTCGTCTTTATTGGTCAATACCTATATTTGTGGGTACAAGAAATCTAGACACCCACGTCTACATGATACTGCATGTAGTGGACAAAATCCCTTTGCCTCTTCTCTAGCTGTAGCACTTCACTTCATCTTAACATCTTTTCACAGTAGATCTTTTCACTGTTCGTCTAACTCTAAACCCTAAACCGTAAGTAATTCTTGCGTGGACTCGATCTAACGTAAATAAGCGTAAATCTAAATAAACGTAAATCTAACTAAAAATAAAGCTAAATCTAATTTAACGTAAGTCTAATGACTAGAGGTTGTCTAGATGGTCATTGTGTCGGGGATGTAGTGACTCTTGCCGCCCTGAAGATCCACCTTCTTCCCTATCTTCTGAAGACATTTCACCAGTACTTTTGGATCGACGGAGCCCACTATGAGAGAAGGCAGCAATACCCTATATTCCATTGAGGGCTTTCTTCACCCGCTTCATGCAGGCATCGCAGTCTATGGAGACCCGCATCTAATCTAATATAACATAAATCTAAATCTAGCTTAAATAAATGTAAATCTAGTTAAAAATAAACCTAAATCTAATTTAATGTAAGTCTACATATAACCTAATCTTTAACGTCTTTTAAAATAGTTTCCTACGACGTTATAACTCTCTTCTTCCTGTGTGTGTGCGCGTGTGTGGATGTGTGTGCCAATAAAAAGAGATAAATGGTATAACCTTTTTATCACCCATGCCAAGTATGATAGATTGATTATGCCATTTCTCTCTTGAATAATAGGTCTTCAGTTCAACTTTTCGTCGGCTAGATCTTTAGGTCTTTTAATTTTAATTAGTTTCCTACGACGCTCCCTTAGTTTCTCTTTCTTTCTCTTTCAATGTGTGTGCGTTTTTTTGGATCGTATGCATGTTTTCTTTCTCTTTTCCTCTCTCAATGTGGGCGTTTTTTGTTTATGCATGTTCTCTCTCTCTTTTCCTCTCTCAATGCGTGCGTTTTTTGTTTATGCATGCTCTCTCTCTCTTTTTCTCTCTCAATGTGTGTGTGCATTCTTTGTTTATGTATGTGTGTGCGTTTTTGCACTCTCTCTCTCTCTCTCTCTCTCTCTCTCTCTCTCTCTCTCTCTCTCTCTCTCTCAAAAACACTATATGTGTGTGTGTATGTGTGTGTGTGTGAGAGAGAGAGCGAGGGAGAGAGAAAGAAAGGAAGGGAACATGAGAATGAGGAGAGGGAAGGAGCATACCTGTCTCTCCTTCCTCTCCTCGTGCGTGTGTGTGTGTGTGTGTGTGTGTGTGTGTGTGTAAAAGAAAAAGAGAGAGAGAGAGAGAGAGAGTGAGGGAGAGCGTTACCTGCTCTTTGCTTGAGGGCGCCGAAAAACTCAGATCTGAGATCTGAGTTTTTGGGCGCGCTCGGTTATTTTTTTTACCCCAGCTGGCGTCGCTATGAGCGTCGCAAATTTACAAAGAAATTTGCGACGCTCATAGCGACGCTCATAGCGACGCCGGGAATTTTTTTTTGGAGCGTCGCTGTGTGAGCGTCGCTAATGTGAAGAGCCTCTTGTAGTGTAGACCGAGGTGTGAGGGGATTGGACATGACTAGAGAATGTGAGGTAAAGAGAGTGAGAGAGAGAGAGAGAGAGAGAGAGAGAGAGACAAAGAGACAGAGAGAGAGAGAGAGAGAGAGAGAGAGAGGGAGATAAGACAAAGAATGCCAATAGAATATTAAATTTGTTGTCCAGGTTATAAGTTTTTTATCCTCATTATGAGTAGTGACGAGGATGTGGGACCGTCCAACCGAAACACCTAGCTGTATAATGATCTGATAGATTTTTACACGACTGTATCATATTTTTATGTTGTGTAGATTGTTGAAAGAGCACATACTACCAGCTGACAATGTGATGCCAGATTCCCGAGATGAAGCAAGAAAGATTTTGCGAAACTTGGGGATGGATTACAATTCTATCCACGCTTGTCCTAATGACTGCATTCTTTTCAGAGGGGAATACATAGACATGGAGAAGTGTCCGAAATGTGATTCCGAAAGATATCGAGTAGATCTCCAAGGGACAAAAATTCCACAAAAGGTTAACATCCCCCTTTTACAAGTTATGTGCTTGAAAGCTCTCATGTAAGTTATGTGGCTCTGGCAGGTAATATTTCATCCTACAAAGTCTACATCAAACTGGTGGTACGTCATAGAGGTAGCCCCTCGTAGTGCAAGGATGTATGAAGGCTACCATGTGCCAATCACAACGGCATCAATGGAGGAGATCAGAGAAGATGCTCAATCAGAAGCCGCTGCGGTGGTGCCAGACGAGCATCAAGATGCTACTCCTCTATATGGGGTGCATGCAGAGGAGCTACAAAATGAAACAGAGGATATGTGTTTAAACGGAGAGCTCTATATAGATATAGGAAGTTATGCTGAGTTATGCGAGGATGAGAGAGAGATCTCTTAAAGCCACAAATATTGTATTTGAACAATTTTGCTCCGTGTTGTAAAAGCTTTGGCTCTCTAAGTACCTTCCATGGTGTATAACGCTCTTTTCTACTCGCGCTCACATCTTTTGATTGAAAATTCTGAGTTTTCGACTTGCCTCTTCTATCACTCAATTCATTGCGTCATTTTATTTATATGCGTCATTACGTCATTGTATTTAATGGTCTTTGCGTCATTGTCTACTCTATTCATTCAATATTAAGTTTAAATATTCGTGTGTTTAATGCAGGTATGGATGATGAGGAGTTTCTTTCTTCTTTGTCACCGCAGCAGAGACAGTGGTACGTGGAGCGTCATTGCTCTGGTGCATCATCGCGCGTTCCTACTCCATCCGCATCTCCCTCTCTTTCGGAGCATTCGGCGCGCTCCGAAGCTTCGGCGTCGATGAGACGAGCTTCACACTCGTCTAGACACCGGCGCTCTAGTGGTGGCGGTGGCGGTTGTTGTGGGTATTCCGCCACCGATGCCTCCACACCGCCTCGTGTTCGACGAGGCTCTTTACCCTCCCCTTCTTTGCCCGTCCCCACACCAGCCACAACATCGCCATCTACGCCAGGTTTTGCACGGCTGACTGTTCCTAGAAGCTACACACCTCTACCTACTCCGCCAGGAGCCACCCCACTCGACACTGCTCGCTTCGGGGCCCAGACACCGGTGGAGACACCTGACGTCCGTACCCCCATCGACACGCCGCTAGAGACCCCTGCCGGGACACCCAGGTTCACGCGTCACCGGCCAGAGGGCTTGTCTTACTCCATCGACTTCAGCGGCGGCATCATCATGGATGATGACGGCAAGAAGGTGATCTTGCGCATGCGTGGTCTTTGCTCTCAGCTGTTTAGATACTACATACTAAACAAATGGAGTGAAGTACCAAGTGATTTAAAAAACAGAGTCATCAGCATACTTCATGATGAGTTTCCCGTTCCAACACGGGATCAGCGCTTCAATGAAGACCTGATGAAGATTCGAATGCGCGAATACTGCAGACACAAGCGTTTCGAAGTGCAAAAAGCAATCAAGAATGGGTGGAACAGGCCAGATTGGCTGGCCAAAGAAGATTGGAAGAATGCGAAGAAAGCAGCGCGCGAGAATCCCGACAAGTGGAAGCAACAAAAGGATGCAGCCAGAGCTCGAGTAGAGGCAGGGAGCTCGCACCACTTGGGGAGCGGTGGATGGGCATCATTTGAGGCCGATTTTGTAAGTGTTTTCACATTGCTCTTTATGTTCGATAGTTTAGGGTTTATGAGTTTTTAAATTCTAACATAATGAAATCTTTGTATGTTTTGACAGTGGTCGATGACAGGACGTGATCCCACACCGTACGAGCGCGAGTACGCAGGTAGGAAGGGCTTAAACGCCCTGATGGACATTCTCAGTTCTCGTGGCGGCATGGTTAGTATTAGGGTTTACTCTTTTTTATTTTTTGTATTGTTTTATAAATGTCGTTATATGTTTATACTTACTTAAAGCTGTCTTATTGTCTTTTTTAGCAGAATCCGACAGATACGCCGTTTGGACGCGATGAGATGTCTGACTAGACAACGTCAGTTTAGCCGTAGCTAGATAGCATTAGTTTAGGGTTTCTCATAGCTTACGTATCATGAGACGGATTTTATACGTCTTTTTGAACCATGTATATTATTACATTTGTCACCGCAGTTCCTTTTGCCAATCAGTTCTTTATGCCTATGATGTTGTACAATTGTCATTATTACATTTGCCAATCAATTCATTTTGCCTATGATTTGTACAATTGTCAATTTTGCAAACAATGCGTCTTGTGGGTGACTATTTTGGGTCTATTATCTACCCTTGCACTTTTTTTAAAAAGTGAATCAAGTACAATATGGTTGATGGGTGGCAGGGCATTCAATGCCCTGCCACCAAAAAAAAATTCTCTCAGGTGTCGCTATACCC
Source organism: Adiantum capillus-veneris (assembly GCF_014529385.1). NCBI lineage: Eukaryota > Viridiplantae > Streptophyta > Polypodiopsida > Polypodiales > Pteridaceae > Adiantum > Adiantum capillus-veneris. Next base: position 18,214,821 of record NC_140954.1, read on the forward strand.
GTCGATATTTATGGCTCTGTAGCGTCGCTATAGTCTTCAGTGTAAACGTCGCTATAAGCGTCGCTATGAGTGTCTCTATATAGCGACGCTTATAGCGACGCTCTCGTAGCGACACTCGTAGCAACGGTTTTAGCGACGCCGGGGGTTATAAAAACCCAATGTATTTCCGTCGCTAACAGCGTCACAAGAGCACACAACCTCTTGTAGTGATTGGATGTATGCATCAATGAAGTCACTCCCACCAAATTTTGTTACGAGAATGGCTACGATATCATACCATACTACATGTTGAGCAAACTTGTGGAGGAATACGAGAACGAGGGAGATACTGAGAATACGAGGAACAATAAAATGGAAAAGAAACTTGAGATTAAGATAGTGGCTATGTGGACATCCCCACTAAAGAAATCGAGCAGGAGGGAGAAGAATTTTATGATTCTTCTGATCAATGTGAAAACAAAGATGACGCGGATGACAAGAAGTCAGAAAATACTGAGGAAGATGACCATCAAGATCAAGACAATGACGTCTTCTACAATTTCCCAAACCAAAGTGAGAGACGCCAAAAAAGATACAAGAGTAGGCGACGCCATAACAGTCTACCAACTAGGCTGAGACCTATGCCGGAGTTCAGGGGTAAGACACATTTCCTTATGAACATTCATGCTATTGATTGTGCTAAGGAAAAAGTGTCAGGAAGATTTCTTAAGGTTGCTGAAGACTCAGGATTTAAGTCCAAACTGTTGAAACCTAAGAAAACCAGCAAAGCAAAAAAAAGAGTTGCAACAGAAAAATCGGATGTCTCTAGCTATCCAATTATAACAAAAACTGAAAAATGTATGGACAACTGAAATGGAAAGTAGCGATGGAACGAACGCTAGTGATGGGAGTAAAAAGATAGATGTACCTCCTCACTATTGTAAATACACCATTCAGGAAAGAAAATTGGTGGTTCAGCAACCAATGAGAGAGCCTAAATCAAACGAATCCTACGATGGGCCAAAGAACGCCAAGAAAATAGACTTAGCAGAGCCAGGAGAAAGTCCTCAACTTGCTTACATTGCCACATATCTAAGCCGGGAAGAAGAGGACTTACTGATCAAAACGCTTAAGGAATTTCGTGATGTATTTGCCTGGTTGTACAAAGATTTGAAGGGGGTGGATCCTAACATTTGTAAATATTCAATCCCTCTGAAGTCGGATGCAAAGCCAAGCAAATAACATCCATACACGTACAATGAGACATTCGCCAAAAGGATAAAGGAAGAGATAGACAAACTTATGGAGGCGGAATTTATTTATGAGATAGAGCACACGAACTGGGTTTCACCGATAGTGGTGGTACCTAAGAAAAACGGGAAATTACGAGTGTGTGTGAATCTCAAGAAGGTAAATGCAACAACAATAAGGGACAACTATCCTCTTCCTATCACTGAACACGTCCTGGAACGAGTAGCAGGCAAGCAAGCCTATAGCTTTATGGACGGATTCTCTGGTTATAACCAATTGGGGTTCAAACTAGAAGATCAATACAAAACAGAGTTTGCAATAGAATGGGGCATATATGCATTTAGGGCAATGCCATTTGGCTTAACCAATGCTCCAATCACATTTCAGAGATTAATGACACATGATTTTAAAGAATAGTTGCGAATATTCTTGGATATTTACATGGATGACTTGTGTGTCTATTCTCTATTGAGAGGAGACTATATAGATCATCTTAGAAAGGTATTCGAAAAATGCAGAACGTATAGGATTTGCCTCAACCCAGAAAAATGTGTATTCATGGTACGACAAGGTAAAATCTTAGGCCACATAGTATCGGCTAATGGAATTACCACTGATGAAGACAAGGTAAAGGTGATCATAGAATTGCCAAGACCAAACACTCTACGAGAGGTACAATCATTTATGGGGCATTGTGGATACTACCGATGTTTTATCTACATGTACGTTGTAATAGAAAAACCCTTGTATAGTCTAATCACGATCTTCATATGGACCAATGAATGTGAGGAGTCATTCCAAAAATTAAACTAAAAGATGCACTGGTATCTACACCAATTCTAAAAGCACCAAATTGGTCAAAGATCTTCCATGTACACGTAGATGCTTCGTCATTTGCAATAGGTTGTATATTAGCACAACCAGGGGAGGGTAATACAAATTTTCCGATCAGTTATGCTAGTAGACAACTCAACAGTGCAGAAAAGAATTATACCACCACTAAAAGAGAAGGACTAGGTATGATATATGCGGTAAAGAAATTTCGGCGTTACTTACTTGCGAACAAATTCACATTTTTTGTGGATCATCAGACGCTCTTGTACTTAGTAAACAAACCTTGTAACACGGGACGAATTGTAAGATGGTTCATTGTGTTGCTGGAGTTTGATTTTACGGTAGTAGTTAAGAAAGGAAAAACTCATCAAAGAGCAGACCACCTTTCTCGATTACTACATGGCAAAAAATCTACTGGGGTAGATGATGATCTCCGAGACGCATACCTGTTTAATATAAAGATGGTACCAAAATGGTCAGAGCAAACTATTTCGTTTCTGACATATGGAATGAATCTTGACGACAAACACACGGTGGAAGACGTTAGACAAGCATGAAATTACACAACGCTTGCGGGAAGAATGTACCATCATGGAAATGACGGGATTCTAAGGTTGTGTATAGGCCCAGAAGAGTACGATGCGTATCTAGAGGAGGCCCATGCACAAACAGGGGGATTCCATCGAGGAAATCAAATGACCTATGAACAATTAAGAAGACTTGGAGTGTATTGGCCAGAAATGGCAGGCGATGTAGCTAACCACACCAAAAAATGCAACTTTTGCACTTCCAATACCACTGTGGATTATGCCACATTATACCAAGTGACAGTAGCACCCGCATGGAGTCATGCTATTGTGGAATATTTGACTAATAAGGAGCTTCCAGGAGATTGGTCTAGAGCCAGACAAAAGGCTTACAAATCGAAGCGAATAGGCATACCCTCATTAGTGACCAATTGTATAAAAGAGGAACTGATGACCAACTGAGCTTAGTTCCTGATGAAAATGACTACTTTCCATTATTGGAACAAGCTCATGCAGGCATAGCAGGAGGTCATTTTTCAACGGAGAGAACCGTAAAAATCATTATGGTTGCAGGGATATGGTGGCTGAACATGTTTCAAGATGCAACAGAATTCGTGAAAAGGTGTGATGAATGTCAACGCACTAAGGTACCAGTTAAAAGAGACGAAATGCCTTTAAGACCAATGATGAGTGCTCGAGCATTCGTTAAATGGGGATTGGACTTTGTTGGCCCTATTACTCCACCAGCATATCGTTCACAAGCACAATATATCATAGTGGCCATGGATTACATGACCAAATGGGTGGAAGCAAAAGCCACAACGAAAGCAGACGCTAGAACCACGGCACAATTCTTATATGAATATGTGTTTACACGTTATGGCCTTCCAATCGAGCTGGTGAGTGATAGAGGGACACACTTTGTAAATGAAGTTATCCAACATCTCTTAAATGAGTTTATGGTAATTCATCACAAATTTGCACCCTACCATCCACAAGCCAATGGTCAAGCATAAGCGACCAACAAAATATTGTGCACAGTTCTTACAAAACTGGTTAGTGAAACAAGAACGGACTGGGATCAAATGCTATATTCGGCATTGTGGGCTTATCGAGTTGCATATAAAACAACACTCAATGCTACACCATTTAATATGGTATATGGGTTAAATGCAATATTGCCTATTGAATTTTTGATTCCCACACTAAGGGTAGCCACACAATTGGACTGGACAGAGCATGAGCTTTCAGAACGGTTAGCGGACCTTGAAAAATTAGATGAGTTACAACTCAATGTTGTAGCAGCCATATATGCAAAAAAAAAGACAACAGAAAGAGTTTTTTGACAAACATGTCAAGAACAAGGACTTTAAAACGGGAGACACCCTTAAACAACAAAAGTAAAGGGGAATGGGGCCTTATTTGGTCCAAGAAATATCATCCAACAGAACAGTAAAACTGTCGACTCTAGATGGAAAAGAAATGTCGAACTGGATTAGTGGGTGTCGTTTGAAAAAAATATCATCTACCTTTAACACTGTAAATGTTGTTTCAATTGCATTCTGGCAAAGCCTATAGACAGGAACGACAAAGACTTTAGGACCAGGCACAACAAGAAGCCAAGGAACGCATTTCTAAGAAAAAGCAGTTTCTCAGGACAATAAACATGGTCACACCAATGATGACTGACGAATATCGTCTTTCAACATTCCGAACAATCGAAGCGGATATACAAAGCGAAGAATTAGCAAAGACAATAACAGACTTTATGGCTCAGGACAAAAGAAACATTGACAACTTGGAAGATACATGGTGTAGTCCTTACATAAAATCTTATGCAGGCATAGAACAAGTTGAAATCTATGCATTGCTTGACACTAGAGCAAAAATGAGTGTCATCAGCTTTGAGCTCTTTCAGAAACTTGGACCAATGAGGAAGATCCCAGAGACACACAGGCTGAAAGTAGCATCGGGTGATGAGGTGACCACGTTGTGGTCTATTATATTACCAATCACAGTGCAGACACACCCGTACACTACCAAGTTCCATGTACTGCCACCAAGTAGATCAGCAACATCGTGTATCTTAGCAGTGTCATGGATGAAAGCTAACAGGGTATTCATTGATTTGGGTACGAATGAATCACTGTTCAGAAATGAAAAATTTTCAGAACTTCTTATCATATGACCAATACATGTCAAGGTGGAGACAGGAGTCAATACATCCGCAAGGCATTGACCAACAACAAACAAAGTTTACATGTAAAGAAACGTATTATCAAAAATCAACAATCATGCAAAGAACCAAGCAAGTTTGGGTACGACATACAGATCTAGCAGAGGCACAATTTCATCAAGGGCGGAAATATAAAGTTTGGATCAAGCAAGACAGCTTAATTCCCGTAAAAAAGTGGACAGAAGAACAGACAAAACACCAAAATCCAGCAAATCTTCAAAGAACAATTGTCAACCCAGTCGAATACGCAACGGACTATATTGGTATGGCGGCCAAAATTACCAATTCAGAACGTGCCAACAACACAAGTATGGATGCCAAAGAAGACCACCGAACAGTTGTCTACAACTGTCAATGACAAGTCAAATCATACAATCAGCACGCGGAAACAAGCAGAATCCACAACAATATCTACAAGGATCTGTACGACCAAAGTCATCCAATGGATAAGAAAGAATGTTCCACAAGAACATGCAACAAAATATACAACAATATCGACTTCAAAGGATCCACATACGCCAATTCAAAAACCGTGGAAAACAATCAGACAAAGAGCAGCAGATTTACAACTTCTTCTTGCAAAGAAAATCTACCAGCCAACTCAGGCTACCACAGGAAACCTCAACGACAAATTCCAATAAGCGAATCGCTTATACCTTCCTCTTACACCGCATAATTTTTTTCTAAATGCATTGACTGTGCATGCATATAGGGCTACATAACACGGCATGCATTAGTACATGTTCACGCCCATGTACAACACATACCCTTGACGATACCTTGTCGTTCGGGAGGACTCAAACTAGGAGGGGGCAGGCATTCCAAATGCAGACTCAAGTCATATATTAGAGGGCAATGTTTGTGATTAATTTTTCAACCATTTTTGCATTTTATTGTGTGATTTTGGGAAAAAGAATATGCCCTCGTATTTAATCAAAATTGGGGACCAAATGATCATATATGAGCCCCTAGGGATGTGTATATACTATAAAGAGAGTCAAATCTGGTAAAAAAACGTCGAAAAATAGCAAAAAATAGGCCAAGGTTGACGATTAAGAGTGAGAATGTACATAGACGAGACAAAAGTGAGCTACAAAATGTTTTGCTTTTCATTGGTATTTTTAAAGGCTAGAATTGCTATTTTTGGGTTATTTTGAGATTTATTTGCTTTATTTTAGCCATTTTCTAGCAAAAAATATAGAAAAAAATCCATAATCCAGACGGAAACACAATAGAAGAGACGCCTAATTAGAGCAAGGTAAAGAAGACACAGAAAAAATAGGGACTGCAAAGGTGACAGGGCAAAAATGACCACCGTCATGACGGGACCTCCAACAGGAGAAATCTGCAAAAATTGTATAACTGGAGCAACGAGGTCCAAATCAGGAAATTTGTGAGCCTAAACCGCATCTTGCAAAAAGTTATGGCCACACGTAAAAAATGGGAAAATTTTGTGTCGGAGTCTTGATTACATATAGAGAGGCTAGGCTAGAAATCTCTCATTTGAGTCATTTTTCATTGTGAGAGAGAGAGAGCTCCCTACAGCAGTTGAGACTTCCAGGAGCTCATCCATCGCGCACGGTCACCAGATCGACATCAGATATGAGAGGTATGCTCATCAACACTGACTCTAAGTGTTGTTTACTTCAGTTAGTCGCAAAACCTCGCCAGCACCACCATCACAACCTGTGCACACATAATGTAGACAGGTTGTTAGGAAGACCTACAAGCCACCAAATGGAACCAAAATTGAAAGGCACAATCCTATAGCTTAGGGATCAAGCCTATGACCTCGGAAAGCGGGAAGGAAGCCGCCCAGAATACCCTAATTTCACATGACGTGCAGAAGGGCAGCTCAACCAAAGTGATCGGAAATGAGCCAAAACTCATAGGCAGCAAGCCAATAACCTCAACAAACCAATTGAATGGTTAGACCATGAAAAATTTCGTCAAAACGGAGCCTAAATTCCCTACCTGAAGGAAACTGCGCAAAGCGTCACGATACTCTAACGGGCTGACCAAGTGACCAAATGACACCAATTTTGATAGGGTACATCCAAAAGAGGTCAACGACAAGTTGGGATGTGTCCACTCAAGAAAAAGCTCTTCCACTAGGGCAAATGCCAGCAACAGGCCAGAAAGATGTCCAAATGGTAGTTCTTGGTGATGTAAACACCAAAACAACAACCGACTGCTTTGACGGAAGGTTGAAAGGAAATGAAAGACAACCGGAGTCATACAATGACCAAAAGGAACGGCGACCATCACCTAAGTGGTCTACTCCGACTCCAGAACCAGCTAAGTGCTGCAAACAGGGAGTACACTCTTCTAAATTGATTAAAACTTAATGTGTGTGTCTAGGGAAGCCTACTAACACCATTGTGGTCAACTAACGTCAAAAAACTTGTAAAAATGACGAGATGCTCAGTCTATCGCGATAGACTTGCTAGTACACTTAGACAAGTAAAGTTTTGATATTGACTTCATGAGGGGTACTAACAAGGAATAATGACCACATATATCAAATCAAAGTGCAAAATTGCTTTCTCTTGGCCAAGTAACTGAGTCTATCGCGATAGACTTGCTATTTTTATCTTTAGGGGGAAGGCTTTTCAAAATTTTCACAAGATAGACTTGGGGAAGCATATGGGGGCAGTACACCAAATTTGGTGACAAGATGGACTCATATGGCAAGCTGAGATAGACTTGACAACAACTCAGAGTCAGAACAGGGCATCTCAAGGGCAGACAATTAAAATTCACATGTGAGAGGTCAAGCAACCTTACATCAACTAGGAGAAGGCAGACTGATGATCACAGAGCCAAAATATGACAAAATGACACTAAGTCTCAGTCTATCGCAATAGACTCAGCAAAGTGATACAGGTCTATCTTATCAAAAATTGGAATCAACAGTTGGCTTTAGCATGATGCAAGAGGACTACCCACTAAGTTTGAGCCCAAAACAACACAAAATGAAGGAGATAGACCAACATCTCCTTGGAAGGAATCTGGAAAAATGGAATTTGATCCAAAAAGGGGTCACTTGACATTCATTTGAGGTCAAAATGGGATCAGATTATGTGCAAGACATGAAAAACCAACTGGTGGAGTCACAAGTGGAAAATATGACCTTTGTCCAAAGATGGCCAGTCTATCGCGATAGACTGGGCAGAAATTGCAAATGACCTGATTTTCAGTTTGTGACTATAGGGTGGCCTTACATGCCCTGTGCACATACACCCCACAAAATTTCAAGGCATTTGGACTTGTTCTCCTTCATCAACAACATTAATTTGAAGCCGTCAGAGTCGGACAATGGAAGAGCTTGTCTATCTGCTAACATTTTACCTTAACTCATCTTGGGATTAAGAAGGATCATCTAGATGCATGATTAAGTGGTAATCAATTTAGAAGAGAAGTACTATGTTTGTACATTAACTGTTATTTGTGAATACAGAATCCATGGATGCTTCTCCAGGAAAAAGAAAAGGCAAGAACCTGGCAACGAAAGGTGCAATACCCTATGCACTTCTAACCAATTCATTAAGGCCAACAGCCACGTGGATATCTGCAGACGTGCAACAGGCAACAGCCTTTCAAGTCTATCAAGGTTCATATGTGGATGACAAAGGAAATTTAGTGGATACAGTGATGATCCCCAAGGAGGCAGAAAAACCTGAAAAGATCACCGCAAAGGTCATGGCTAAAAAAAGTTGGCTTGTGGAACTTTGTCTGACTACCACCAGTGGGGATAGATTTCAAGAGGGTACAACACCTAATTGAAACTATCCAAGAAGATGGAACTTGCAGGGTGGCAGGCATGGATAATGAGGTGATGGAGATTCAGATCACCAAGGAAATCATCAAAGAGACATTGAAATTGTCTGATCAGGGAGCCAACATGAGAAAAAGAAGGAAGAACCTCACAGTCTACCTGCAAAGGTCCAAACTACCTTCTTTCGAACTCATAGAAAACCCGGAAGTAAGAGAATTGACACAGATATACAGTCAGTGTTTGTTGAGCTACAGGAAGAGACCGCCTAGATACACTACACCACACGGGAGCATCTCAACAACACTGACCTGGGCTATGGGAATGACACATGATTTCTATATAGATCACGCATCATATCTGTTTGAAGAAGTGACAAAGCTAATGCAAGACAAACCAAATTACATTGCAGGAGGAGAATTCCTCATCAGAATAATATACTAGGCCATAGGCGCGATAGATCAGCTGACACCTGCTCCTCATTAGAACGATTGGCTGGTGTTAAGAGAGAATATCGAAGACAGATCACAAAGGCGAGCACCGGCCTCTATTAACACCATTGGAGGACGTAGGCTAGAAAGAGTAACCAGAAGTACACAGGAAAAGATGGAAGAAGAAGATGTGCGACTAAAGAAGTGGAAAGCGGGAATGGAGAACAACACCAGATTGCAAAAGGTAGAAAAAATGGAAAGAATGCTAGAAGGCTTTGTTCTCGAGAGATCTCTACGAGGCAGTGTAGGTGCCACTTGGAAACCTTCTAGTAGAACTAACACATTGAGAACAAAGAATAAACACAACCTAGCTTTTGAGTTGGACTGGTTCGAGAGGTACATCCAAGAAAGGAATGCTATGGATGAACCAGAACTGCTACTAGAAGAGGAGGATCTCCAAACCTTGAGAGATCAGTTAAGGCCAACTTCACGAGATCAGGAAACACCACCTCCATCTCCAAGTCCAGAGACAAGTGAGAGGCAATCAACCCCACGTGCTGACTCTCCTTCGCATTCAAAGAGCTCACATCGTGATGAGAGGGTTCATACACCACCCAATCAAGAAGAAGAGGAAAGAACAGATGGTCACCCAAACATTGGAACCATATCACACATTGATAAAGGCAAGCAAAAAGAGGTGGATCTGACAAAAGAAAAAGCTTCCTCCTCTCAAGAAATTGACCTGGAATCTACTATAGACCTGGATTTACAGTCAATGGAGACCCTACTAAACCGAACAAGACTGCATAGTCAGTGGTTAGCCGATCAGAATAGGTCCAACAAAATGAAGTTAGAAAAAATCCATCAAGAAGTTCTGAAGCGGCAGGAGCAAAGAGATAAAATTGATCAACATCAGAGATGCTGAGATCTTGGGGCTCAAAAGCAGAGTAAACCTCCTCAAGGAAAATTTACAGGAGTCTGAAAATTTCAATGCCATTTGTGAAGATACAATCAATGTATTTCTTGAAGATGTCAGTGATAGAGATGAACAAATCCAAAGGTTGGAAAAAGAAAAGCAAGATGCCCTGGAGACAGTCAAAAGTTTGCAAGTCGTAATCGATGACTTACAAATTGAAGTCAAGGATTTGAGAGCAGTAACAGATATACAAGCAAGGGAAATAGAACGAGCAAAGAAACAAAAAACGTTGGTACCAACAACACCGGTGGTCCAACCGCAAGAAGAAGTGGCTGCACTGAAGAGAGAGCTGGAATTGGAAAGAAAACAACGGTTAATGATAGCCGAAAGTGCACTAAGAGCAGAAGATCAATTACAAAGGAAAATTTCGGACTTACAAAGTGAACAGCAACAAGGACCAGCTCATGACAGTGAAATAGAAACCATTGTTTCCAAGTCCCTCAAGGAGGAAAATGAAAATTTGCACGTTAGGGTAAAAGAGGTAGAGGAGTCTGCATCTCAAAAAGAGATGGAATTTCAAGCTCTCCAAATCAATAATAGAACAATGGCTGCACAAATTGCAAGTCTTCAAACTGCAAGGCAACACCAAGGACACGAGTGCACCTAGAGCAAGCAGCCACGGATTTGGCTGGACTGGCAGAAATATATGGGGGTGAAGATGACTACAAGGAAGAATCAGATGACCATGAGGCCCCAGATACACAGACTGATCAACCTGGCTACAAAGACCAAGAAATAGACGAAGATTCAGTCACGAAATTTGAAGAGCAGAAGCTGGCCGAACAAATGGAAAAGCAATCAGAGATGACGTGGTACAAGTCCATGCAACTAGAGAAGGAGATGCTACCAGGGCTCTTCAGATCAATCAAGATAGCAGTAGAGCTACGAGAAGAATGGAATGCCCCTATGTTAACCTATGATCTACTGAAATACGAAACTCTGACACATCAACGACAGCTCGCAAAGGAAGAACAAGTGCCAGTATTTGAAGGAGAATTACAGGATCGGGAACAACAAAATAGGATAGTAGACAACCTGCCAAAGTAGAGGCGTCAATGGATTTTGGATCACCCTACCAACCTGATCCACTTAGTCAACGCACCACCTGAGTTGAGGAATGATATGACTTTTTGCCCAACGCCCCAAACTTACACTTACAGCCAACATAAAGCACTACAAAGCAGAAATCCTACATGGCTGAACTATCCAGTATTGCCAGGGCCTGCAGAGGGAGAGAGAATATCTGGTTCTTACATGGTGAAAACCCTTCAGGGCGCCATCGCAAAATTCGGAGGCTCTCCCGACCTATCCTGCAAGATGCTATGTAAAATAGCTTGAACCTTTTTGGCCTGTCTCACAGTGTTCTCAGAAAGCTGGACTTCAGAGTACATGAATACAAAAAGAAGCATCTCAGAGCTGTCATATGATCTAAGTGGGCCACCTACAGAGCCAGCGTTGTATGCCTACTTCAGACGGCTAATTTTTCTGCCAAGCTACCATCTCCAAAAATTTGAAGAAGCATTTTAGACAGGCTTCTTCATGTACAAATCCAAAAATTTTGGCCCATTAATGGCAAGCGAGTCTATGCGATATGATGCGTTTCTACATCAAATCAACCAAGAAGGAAGACATCGACACTGAAGACAAAGACGATCATGTCATGGTAGACATGAATTAGGAGGGGGGGAGTGTTGGAGCCCAACTTGTCCAACTGTTGTAATGAGCCCACCTTGTAAAGCCTATCAAATTTCCATTTTTATGTCAAAGACGCCTTATCATTTTGATCCACTTGTTTGGGTTATGTAAAGATTAATCAGTCAGTCAGGAGCCAGATTTGTTCCCACTTTGTAATTATGAGGAAGAGAACCCCATGTACATTTTTGAGCTAAGGTGACTAAAGAATAAAAGTCACCTTAGAACCATTTTTTTGAATAACATTTGAATATTAATCCTGTGTCGTACGAGTCTGAGAGAGAGAGAGAGAGAGAGAGAGAGAGAGAGAGAGAGAGAGAGAGAGAGAGAGAGAGAGAGAGAGAGAGAGAGAGAGTGTCTTATCCTCTTTGCTACGCGCTACTCCCTCACCGGATTCACGACGTGACCACACCATTGCGGTAACCTCTCCAAGAGCTACGCGCCCACGCCACGCATTCACATTTTTGAGCTATTCGCGATCGATCCTTCCTCGAGCTTGTTTTGCTTGTAAGTAGCACAAACAGTGTCTGTTTTCAACAATCAAGTGCTTTATGGAATGAGAAAGAGATTAGCTACACATAGATACTCATAAACTTAGGTTTTGCCCACTTTTGGATTATGACCTGTGAGTCTATCGCGACTGTAATCAAGATAACTAGGGTTCAAATCTGGTGAGATTAGACTTATAGGTGATTGATGCATCATAGAAGTGTGTATGTGTAGATTGGCCTCATCCTGACAAGCTAACAAGATTGCCTCCGTGCACCTACCGGTTAGTCGTGTCATCGGATGATAAGTATGTTTTCTGTGTCGTTCTTGTGAGCATGAACAGGGGAGTAGTTTTGCCCTAAAACAGGTGGCAACTGTCACGAGTCAGGAGCGGGAGAAAATGGACCTGAGCGAGAAGATGGACCTGAGCCCGTCGTTTTTATCCTCTTCAATGCACCTCCTTCTTCCTCACTTTCTACCTCTTTGATGTGCAAGCTCTGTAGACAAGCTCGTTCCTCTGTTGATGGCAGCGTCCCCACGGGCATCAGGCATCTTCTTTCCCTCAAAAACAGCCACTTGTTGTATGGATCTATGCTCTCCGGGTCTTCAACCCCTACAGCCAGAGCCTGAGCTGTGTAGGACATGAAATAGGGGGCTCTGAGTGCTTGGCACCCATACCCAATGCAAAGACGCGTAGAGAAAATTGTTTCTCAATCAGAATTAGTCTTTCTGCGTTTAGTGGGAGGTGGTGCCCAACACATAATCTTGTAATAACTTTCATTGCAAACAGTGGGAACTTTGCATTGTCCTCGGAGTATTCCTTGTGGTATATTATGATCTACAAAAAAATAGTAAAGCATTTATGGGACGTAAGTGAGATGAGTACAATTGCCAAATACTTGAATTGTTTCTACAAACCTTTTTGTGGTTGAAATACCCGATGTATTGAGACAACGCCGCATACTTGCCTTGTACTCCAATGACAAGCCCTTGCCATGAGCCTCCCGCTCTTGTAAGGAAACTATCGTCATACACTAGCACTTGTCAACAAAAAGATTGATCATGATATTTTATCACTAGGCCATCTCCAATACCATCTGAATGCCTTTAAAAATTACCATCTGATTCTCGTTTATTTCCAGCATTGACCTTCCCCACAAGTGAATAGACTGACTATTCATTACCTGAGCTTTGGGTGCCACGGGCCTACCCATGTTTTCCAAGAAGAGTTGTTTTGTTGTTGATTGAAATTGCTCATCTGTTGGCAAATTGGCCTCTCCGGACTTGCTTCATTGCATGTATCTTTGACTAGTTGCCACCCTGAAGTAAACTATGAGTCTTTGACAGCTCTGTCAGCAATAAGATGTTGGTCCACTCTATCATCATCCACAAATCCCATGTCTGTCTCACAAAAATTCACAATCGCTGCTAGGCACTAGTCCTCCCGTATATTCTGCTCATGCATGATATTTGTGAGCAGAACGTAGTCGGTGTCGCCTGCCATAGCAAATTTGGGAGCGCAATTCTAATGCAAAGTCGCTTACTTATATGGGCTTTCTTGCTTCCACCCTAATGCTGCATCCGCAAGAGAAGCAAGATTTAAGACCGCATCAATGTTTCCTTTAACACTAGGTTGGTAATGGGACACTTTTATGTCCTGGGACACTTTTATGTCCTGTTAAGTGACCATTTTCCTTGAATTATGTCAAAAGTTTCAAAATAGATTTTGAGGTGCTATCTATCTAGAAAGTTGTCTCATGAGCTGAAAAAAACTCGACATTTTTTTGGAATATCAATTCCATCTTTAACCTTGTCCTTCCACAACATTTCACAACCTAAACTGTGTGAAAAAACGAGTCCTGTTTTTGGCTTTTTTCAACTTTTTGCAACTATACCACTCTAGAATTCATGTTTGTGAGGTCTATACTGCTAGAGAACTATCTTTAGTAGTCCTCAACATGTCCTGATGCTTCTAGGGAGAAATAAATGTTAAAGTTGTAAGTTATGACCAAATTACAAAAATTGTCAAATCCTGTTTTTTAGCCAATTTTAGCTCTTCTATGATTTTTTTGGTGGCTTTCATGATATCCAAATGCAGTTTTGATTTTCTATGTCGCATATTGTAACATAAAGCTAATATTCCTTGAGTTTTGGGGCACCTAATACCCTATTTTTCATAGTAGACAACGATGGTTGATTTTTTCAATTATAGAAGAAAACGAAACATCCAGTATATCAAGTATAGCTTTATCAATATTGTTAGTTTCTTGTGACAACTACATGCATTTTGTAGGTAGTAACCATATCTAGTCATAAGGATCAAATTTGGCTAGATATTGAATAGTTTCTATGGGATTCTACAACTCATAATGTTGAACCCAGTTTTTTCATGTTTGCTGTATTTAGCACTTCATCTTTGTCCCCAAGATTCGCCTTGCTAAGAGATGTATTATTCTTTTGACATGCTCCATGGCTCCATATGAACCTAAAGGACAATGTGAAACTAAGAAAACATGCATATATTATTTGTATTGAGCGTGGCTATAGAAACTTTGATGATAGGTTTGCAGAATGGTAAAAATTCAACTTTTTTGTACCTATTTCTTTTGGCAAAACAAAAAATAGTGAGTGAGAAGCAGTCATATTTTATGATCACCAACCCATTGAAGTTAACTAGGGAATTTATCTCAAGTCCTACAAAAATCCATAATCTTATTTTTATGCAACAAAACGTAAGAAATGACTGTTTTAGTGAAAATGTACTGGTCCATCAACTTTGGAGGCTTGGTGTGACCAAAAGATGAGAAATTTTCCAAGTTTCTTATTTTTTACATGTGTAGTAGGCCTTGAACTATAACCTCATGAAAGGATTTTACAAAATGAGTGGATCTACTATGGTTTGGAGATTTTTTTCAAAACCCTGAAAGGACACTTTTATGTCCTGTTAGGTTACCAACCTAGTGTTAATACCTCTACCCGCTCTTCTTCTCGATCAAACTTCACCTCCACATCCTCTACCTCTTCCTTTGATGCAAATGGACAACTATCGAACGTTGTTGATTGGGAAGTCTCTGACTCACCATCCGTCTGCAAGAACCAAGTAACAGACAAACCCGTGGTAGAATTCCACTAAGCGACACCCTTTTAAATGCTTCATACACCTGTCTTGTACAAGCAGTGCATTGGAGGGAAACTTTTCTAGAAATCGATTCAGTCTCTTTGAAGCACTCTTGTCAGGGTCAAGGTCGTCTGGGTGCACATATTTCATGCCATCAATTGTCATGGAATTGTCACAAATGACTGCCTCATATTGTTGCAAATGGGTTTGTAGGTACTCAAATGAGCAATATATGATCCTCTATATAGAAAAATCTGCATTAAACATTCTTAGTTCTGGTGCACGGTGATGAGCACGGGTGTTTTATAAGAACATGAATAGTTTTTCTTCACATGTATCCTCACCCAAATCGTCTGTCTCCAAGACTATGATTCCCATGACTGAAAGAAAAAGCAAGCCAAAACTACTATTCAAAATTGATCTATATTTGGTGTCATAACCAAGCGAAATTGAGCCTCAAGTATCCCTCAAGGTCTCTATTCGCTTGGTTCTGTCCCATACGCTAATGTCATAATAGGTGACGTCACTTGAGTCAGAACTAGGTGAATAGGGTCCCCAAGAATCTCCGAATGGCCCTATTTTCTTGGTTTTGACATAAGTTGAATTAACGCTATACCAACGTCCATTGAAAACAAGTGGATTGGAACAGAGCATTTAATGCTATCAGTAAATGCTCTGTATCCTCACCCACATCGTCTGTTTCTAGGACTATGATCCCCATGACTAAAAAAAAGAAAGCCAAAACTACTATTCAAAATTGGTCTATATTTGGTGTCATAACCAAGCGAATATTGAGCCTCGAGTATTCCTCAAGGTCTCTATTTGCTTGGTTTTGTCCCGTGTGCTAATGTCATAATAGGTGACATCACTTGAATCAGAACCAGGCAAATAGGGGACCTAAGAATCTTCGAAGGGCCCTATTCACTTGGTTCTGACCGAAGTTGAATTTACACTGTACCTACGTCCATTCAAAATAGGTGGATTCAAATAGAGCATTTATCAGTAAAAGATATATAGGCCTACTCACTCACTATGCCCAAACATAGCATTGAATAACAACTAAGGCACGATCACATAAGGAGTAATTATTCCAACCATGCGGCGCGAGACTTCTAATCTCACCCTAATGACCACTTTGGCCCTTGGAGTGTTATTCCCCTTGTGCTCTAACCCCGTAACATAGTGGCTCTGATGCGCACACAGTTAACAAAACACAGGCAAGGTGGGGAGGGGGGGGAGAGAGAGAGAGAGAGGACGTGTCTCTGTAATATCTAATGGTGCCGAGTTGGATGATGATGTCGCAGGTCATTGAGAGCAAGAACCAGAAGGTGGCCAGGAGGAAGAGAAACAAAAGACAAAGTCCAAGGCGATGTGGCGACGTGGTAGCAAAGGACTCAAACCAGTGGAGGTCGCTCAACATAGGATCGCGAGAGGTGGCCAAGGGGAAGAGCACAAAAAAGGCAAAGGCAAGGACGATTTGTTTGTTCTACTTAGAGATGGAGATGGAAACTGCAACGGCGATCGGCGTCTAACTCTAAACAATCACTCAAAAAAGGCACGTGGGTTGTGCTCACAAGGACAACCAGTAATAAAAGGGCTTAGATTCCCATGCAGTACAATCTACCAACCACAATCTCGGGTGTAATCATGCGTATAAGTGAAGTTGTCACCCTTGCCGAGGTAAGAATTCTAAGTTTAGAGGCAGTACCCCCGCCAAACATTTTAAGTATACCGTCGCCCCAGATGAGTGCTATTCTGTCTCTTTTTGCATCCTATATTGACCAACATTTTAATTCTACCCCGTCAACGCTACGCGGTAAGCAAACCATCTCTTTTGTGCTCCCAACCCCTTTTGTGCATCTCCTCCCTTTTTGCGCTTCCTCCTCTTACTCTTGTTCTGTAGTGCCTTAGTGATGCAGAACTCTACACACAGTGAAGAGGTATGCTACTACACTTTTGTGCACTTGTGTTTTGTATGGTCAGTACCAAGCGAATAAGGGAAGGAAAACTCTGTTCGTTGCACCTATTCGCTTGGTATTGACCTCAAAAAATATAAATGATGTTTGCTATTACACTTTTCTGAGGTCAGTATCAAGCGAATAAGGGAAGGTAAACCATGTTTGTTGCACCTATTCGCTTAGTACTGACCTCATAAAATATTAATGATGTTTGCTATTACACTTTTCTGAGGTCAGTACCAAGCGAATAAAGGAAGGCAAACTTTGTTCGTTGCACCTGTTCGCTTGGTACTGACCTCAAAAAATATAAATGATGTTTGCTATTACACTTTTCTGAGGTTATTACCAAGCGAATAAGGGAAGGTCAACCCTGTTTGTTACACCTGTTCTCTTGGGTACTGATCGCAAAAATATTAATGATGTTTGATATTACACTTTTCTGAGGGCAGTACGAAGCGAATAAGGGAAGCCAAACTCTGTTCATTTCACCTGTTTGCATGGTACTAACCTCAGAAAATATAAATGATGTTTTCTATTACACTTTTCTGAGGTCAGTACCAAGCAAATAAGGAAAGTCAAACTCTATTCGTTGCACCTGTTCGCTTGCTACTGACCTCACAAAATATCAATGATGTTTTCTATTACACTTTTCTGAGGTCAGTACCAAGCGAATAAGGAAAGGTAAACTCTATTTGTTGCACCTATTCGCTTGGTACTAACCATCTTCTTTACTTATGATGTTTGCTATTATACTTTTCTGAGGTCAGTACCAAGCAAGTAGAGGCAATAAAACCGTATTTGGTGCACCCCCTACGATGTGCGAAATTTTTATGTAATGGCCATCTAGCATATTGTAATCTCGGTAAACAGACGTACAAGAGAGGAAGGGGCAAGAGCTGAGGCTCGCATTGATGAAATGACGTAGCGCTACAATCAGGCTCAAGAAGAGGTTCAATGCAAGAAGCAATAAATCAATATTATGCGAACGCCGAAAAAGTAGAGGAATAGGCTACACATCAGCGGCAAGAGCAAGAACAGAGGGAAGCTTCACAGGTGCAAGATCCATGGGAAACCATGGAAGAGGCCTATGATTTCAAACACGCGAAAGGATGCCCGAGACCAGTGTCCCCCGAGGCAGAAGTAGCAGCAACCGGGGAAGAGGGCAAGGGAGCAGTGGCAGCAACCGGGGGAGAGGGCAGGGGAGCAATGGAAGCAACCGAGGGAGAAGGCAAGGGACCAGTAGCAACAACCGAGGGAGAGGACAGGGGACTAGTGGCACAAACCGAGGGAGAGGACAGGGGAGCAGTAGCAGGGAAAGGGAGAAATAACTTGTATACATCTTGATAGATATAACACAATTTGTAAAGTTTGAGACAATAAAAAGTGTACAAACATTGTTTGAGCGGCACAAAATGTCTTTGTATTAGTCATTTTGAAGAGTACATCATGGTTTGCATGGCATCAAAGCTCATTGTGTGCACAAGGTATGTGACCTAGCTTCCGGTGGAAGCAATTAAGTGAAGTGTATTTGAGAGTGACTCCTTGCACAATGTTGTTTTCTCCTTGCATCTTGGAATCTGAGAAGAAGAAAGAATTAGATTCTATGTCTTAATATATTAAAGACAATCAAAATTCATCCATTTAGTAAGCACCTTTCTATTGCTGAGACTGAATGCATAAAAGTGGAATTTCTTCACATGTAAGATCTACGCTGAGTTGTGAAAGAGTTGTGCTTGACATTGTCTCCCGTAAGCAGGCTGTTTCGAAAGTAGATCTCCATTGATAAAGGTTTGTTCTTGAGGCTAGACTTTGTATCTTGGTCGAGTGGAATAAGCTGCCCACTAAGAAGATGATATCTAAAATAGTAAAATGACACTATGAATTTTTAAGAGCTTATAATGAACTTGCAAATTATGGACTTCTTTTGTAAAATACAGATTTTTCCCTGTGACTGTTTTCTATCCCAATTATCATCTAATCATGCTCAAAATAACATACAGTTGGGTCGATGCCGTAGAAAACTTGGAGGAGATGTTTGCAACCTTAAGTCTGCATGCTGAAAAGCATGTTGTATGAGTACCTCTTTCACCCGATTGCTTTGTGCACACACTTTAAACTCTTTAACTTGTCCCTTGAAAGCCTCCACAAAATCATTGCGTTGCCTCCTCTTCGTCCTCCTAGTTTGTAGTAGAACCCAACTTTCGATAGTTATTTGAGATGGTATCCATGCTTGATCATCTGTAGTATAACTGTTAAAAATGCTAACAGAGGCAATGGTAGTGCTAGGCCTTCAAGAAGTAGTCATGGTGTGCACTAGAATACACAGAAAGGTTAGCGCAAATATGAAAAAGGGAAGAAGTTTAAAGAGGGAAGTAGAGATACTCAAAGCTGCATTTGGGCGGGAACATAGATACTAGATAGAGTCTTCAATGAAAGTTATGAAATTCCTCGGTACAGAGTTAGTACGACTTATGGAATTTATGCCTTGAAAGCGTGAAATTGTGCAATTTGATGAACAGAAGTAATATTTTCTCCCTTTTTTCTAAAAGAGATTGGATCCAAAATGTCGATTCTCAACGTAACGTTAGCCTCTTCCTCATTGGTCAAGCGTCACTCTCTCTCTAGAACTGAAAGACCCAAAAGTGAGTCCAACTTTCTCCTAATGTTAAGGCTGATTTGAATTCTACTTTTAAGATGAAACAATTGGGGATTTTACATCATTACGTGGACATACAATTTAAGCAATGCGATGGTAGTATTGCCTTGTGTTCGACACACTACATAGAGACATTACTATGTAAGTTTGGACTTGAGGACTGCAAACCTATTGGTACTCCCATGGAAATAGATTTGAAATTAAATCTTCATGATGATGGTAATCCTATTTATGTCACCAGGTCCTTACTCTAGGTACAAGACAAAAAGTGGGATCCTTTTGAAGTGCCGCAGGTGCTCTTGTGAATAGAATCGGATATCTTGGATTTTTGTTCAACCAGCTCAGCCTCCACTTGGGGTGGTCTTCATGGGCACCTTCTACTTGCATGTCTTTGTAGAGCCTCTTTTTGACTTAGAGCAACCCCACCTTTATCAAAGGATATGGCAGGGATTGTTGATTCCATTGCACATTGATTTGATTGGGAGTGAGTTGAGTAACATTCACAGAGTGGAGAACTCTCAACTCCCAATCCATCGCTGCTTTTCACTGCTCATTCACCTCTTGGATAATCTTCTCTTTTAGTGCATCTTTCTCAACTTTTGACAGCTGGACCATTTCCATTGTACTAGCTTCTGTTAATTGTACCTGGAATTCATCCTCGCCACATAGTCCTTCTGATGCTGTGTCTCCATCTCAGCAAAAGAAACTGAGGGAATTTCTATCTGTGGCTGTTCTGAAGTTCCTGCTTCTTCTTGCATTTCTGGCCGTTTATCTCTCAACAACTAGTTGACTCTTTTAAGCTCAGTTGTTTCTTTTAGCAGCTCTTCTTCTCGTTGCACCCCCATTAAAGCCATGTCTCTATGCTGTCGGAATGTGTGCGGTCTAGCTGGGAAGGTGCAAAACCTCTGGCTGTGGGAGTTCGTGATGAGAGTCACAAACACTTTGTGAAAAAGCATCTATGGAGATTCACCAACCCTCTTTCTAAGGGTGACAAAAAATCTAAGAGCGTTCGTGAAAGCAAAGTCACAAACCCTCTTTCCTATCGTGCATGGAGTCTACTTGTTTTCGTAGTCGAGATTATGATGAGAGGATCACCAAATCACATTCAATTTCACAAGACCATTTAAAAACACTAAAGTTTCAGCCATGAAACCTCAGTGCTCATACAAGCACAATTGTCAATCAAAACCCAAACCTCTTTCATGGTATCATGTAGCCTCGCCCCTATATTTCATAGTCGTAACATCAAACAGTTGAAAGGAATGCTCGAGCTTCCACCTTCTTGGCGATCATTTTCTGATTTTGCAGAGATTTAAGAGCTTCTATATTGAATCCCAGACACCATTTTGATAAGGTAAAACCCTAATTCATTCCCTCACAAGCTCAGATACAAGATTGCAAAGAGGCGGGACTGCAACACACATAGATTGAGCAACCATGGAAGCTATTACACAGTAGTGCAAAATTGCAGGTCTTTTCTGTAAAAAGCAGCCCTCTCTCTTACCCATGGAATTTTTGGCTAATGTGTCAATGTTTGGGCCATTTTATCATTTTGGACCAAAACTAGGCCTTTTTCAACTCATTTTTGACCCAAAAATGCCATTTTTTATGCGAAAAATCCCAAATGGAGTCAGAAAAAACCCTAAATTTGTGGGATCACTCGCATAAGCATAAAAAGCATAGATAAGAATCATTTTCCATCAATATATCATTTTGGGTCACTTTCCATGCAATTCTGCAACGGCGCCTGCTAGTTGCTATTTTTGACAATTTTTGCCCGCATCAATCTTTATAGGCGAGATGAGTGTGTCACCATAAAACACTTGGAATATATACATTGTAAAACCAAATTAAGCATCTTATTAAGTGGAAAAGCATGCAAATGTGCCACATCCAGGGCCACGACTCCCCGGATAGGTATGTACATGATAATGACCGCATTAGACGCTTCAACATATATCACAATATGTACATGATTGCTTTTATTTGCATACATCGAGAAGTGTCAAGAGTGAGGTGAATGTTTTTTTTCACACTATGTACGTGCCACGGCACGACATCCACCCCCTCTGAACTTGCACATCCTCCAATATGTGCCACAACAACATTTGTAGAGCATTACAACTCATGGTGAAACGCCATATTCTCACTTTCATCCTCAGTTTGCATATACTTGGCTTCATCATCCTCTTAACTTGGTTGTGCATCAAATGGATCAGAATCCCCTCTTCTTTTGAATAATTTAATTCTTTTTCCTGCAATGGGAATTTTCAGTTCTGTCCCATCCAGTTCACGCAAGGTGTAAGTTGCATTTGCATCCACATGTTTGACAACATAAGGACCAAACCATCTCTTTGCAAGCTTTCTTATTGTAGAGTGTTGGTTTCCAAGGCTACTATCATACACCAACACCAATCACCTTCTTCAATGTCTTTCGGTTTAAGCCTATGCATCTTGTCAAATCTGTCTTTGTTTTTCAACCTTGCATTCTTTAGTCGAGCTTTTGCAAGCTCAATGTCTTCAGGCCTTCTTTGTAGTTGCCGTATGAGCAATACAAGAAGGTCTTCTCTACTCATTACATCTTCCCATGGCAATACATTCCATGTAAGAACTGCATCTTCAATTGGCATCACAGGTTTTTGACCATACATCAATTCAACAGGCATATAGCCAGTGACTGAATTATGTGTTGTACGGTCAGCCCACAATGCAAATGGCAGTAACCTTGGCCACTCTCCAAGCTTACCTTCACAAGCCTTAGCTAAAGCTTTGATTATTGGAGGCTGTGCTCTCTCACTTTTGCCATTTCCCTTTGGGTTATAAGCACAAGTTAAAGCTAGTTTGATGCCCATTCTAGAGAAGAATTCCCTTGGTTCATCAACATCCAATTCTCCTCTATCTCCAGTTATCTTTCCCACACACCCATAACAACATATCACATCTTCAAGAAGAAATTTACATACAGCTTGTGTACTCTTTGTCCTCAATGCTCGCCCTTCAACTTGATTAGAAAAATCTTCTCTAGCAAGCACCAAATCATTTGCCAAAGTCCCAAAGGCATTGTAACCAAATCCACAACCCATTTGTAATGCATGGCTAATGGATAAGTAGGATGTAGTTCATCACAATTCCGTACATTTGAATACATTTGGCATGTCACACAAGACTCCACAAACTTAGCCACATACTTATACATCCCTTTCCACCAATACCTTTCTTTTACCTTGGTAAATGTCGCCCATACACCTCGATGTCCTGCCCATAAACTTTCATGGAGCTCCTTGATGATTTGTTGCTGAGTAACCTTATCGCATACTACACGCAATGGTGTTCCATCTCTTTGTTTAGGATGCTTCCATAGGTAGCCATCCCTCAAGAAGTATCCATATGATTTTCTTCTTATCCTCTTAAATTCTTGATCAATCCAATCATCCTGCTTCTACAGAGTACTTAAGTAGCGACCTATCAAGAGGCATTCACCCTCATATAGTTCCTCTGAAAAGGACTCAAGTGAAGACACAAAACATGCATTACTACTCTTTGCATGATCAATAGTGCCAACATCATCTCCCTCAATAATCATGTCCTGTTCATCTTCATACCTTGCCCTAGATAGCGTATCTACCATTGGATTGTCTTTCCCTGCAATATGCTTGAACTCAGGATTCAAGGAGTTTATGTAGGCTATCCATCACAGCATTGCAATATCAGGAGTCGAACAGTTTGTGATCATTTCGAGAAGAGGCAAACAATTAGTTTCCACAATGATTGATGCCCCCTATCAAGTACTCCTTGTCACACCTCAATGCTGTAACCACCCCCCATAGTTGGCAAGAACTCAGAATCTTGGCTCCGAATTTCACCACATACCTTTTTCCTTCATCATCTTGTCCTACTGTCCATCCTATCTTGGTCCAAATCTCACCACATACCTTTTCATCATCATCTTGCCCTACTGCTCATCCTATCCTTGTAGGACTTGTGTCCACTGTCACAATGACAGGTCTCTCACATGCATAGTCTACCTTTCTCAAGGTTGGCAATGAAAGAATTAGATTCTTTAGCTTTCTCATGGCTTTTGTGTGCTCTTCTTCCCATCAAAACTTCTAATTATTTCTCAACAACCTATAAAGGGGATCTGCTACATGTGCATAATGTGGTATCCAAATAAGATAGAAGACGCAAGCACCAAGAAATCTTCGAACTTCAGTTATAGTTGTACATGTTTCTTTCATGTTTTTGATTGCATCCATCTTTTTTGGACAAGGTCTTCTACCATAAGGACCGCACATATGCCCCACAATCAGCACTTCATCAACACCAAATATAGATTTTTGCCCTGAGAGGGTAAGATTAACTTCTTCAAGCTTTGACAAAATCTTCTCACAATCTTCGATATGGTCTGCAACAAACTTACGGCACCCCCTTGAATCCATAGCTTCATCTTTATCTTTGTCTTCACATCCTTTGATGGTTACATCATCAAGAAATGGCATTGTGATTTGAGGTATGAAGTCACGTAGAACCATGTTCATCTCGTTCATCATGTGTGCAACTGAATTTGTTGCTCCTTGAGGTAAGGTACACATCCTTACCAATCCCAAAGGTGTTTTCATAGTTGTCAAATCTCTACTCTCAACATCTAACTGAAATTGATCGTACCCTAAATAGAGATCTCCCATTGAGTAAATTGACCTCCCTGCAAACGCCTCTGTAAATTCATCCACTATAGATCCTGTACCTACATTCCTGATGGTAACCTTGTTTACAGGTTGCATATCTTGTATGAACCGCAAAGCTCCATCTTCTTAGGCACAGTGAACCACCTGTTTGAATATGGCGCACAAGAAGGATCCAAGATACCCATGCGAATCTTTTCATTGATTAGTTCTATTAACTTTGTCAAATGTGCTTTTGGAACTGGAATTGGGCGTATATTCCAAGGTACATGAGGGATAGTGAAGATCACCATAGGTGCAACAACACTAGGATCAACACACCCTATCTCATGTGGTTGGAAAGAAAAAGCCTTACCATGTCTTGAAATCATTTCTTTAAAACTCTTCTTCTCTTATTCTGTTAAAAACTCTTCAAAACCAACTTTTATCCCTTTTAGGGATTCCATTGTGAACTTGTGTCCAATTACTTTTGGATCCCTGAGACTTGGCTGCAAAGAAGCTTGCTCTAGATTTTTCTTGCAATCTAATGGTAAAGGTAAGGCCACCGGTCTCACTTTCTTTGCCACCGTTTTGTACTTGGTCTCCACACGCACTTCCTTCATTAGCATTGAAATCTTTTTGATCTTCAAAAGCCTCAATCACATCATACAGTTTCATAGAGCATACTTCCACAATGTGGGTTCCATCTTGCATGCTAGAATCCATTATAGCTTCAAACTAAGCATAGTATCTGCATGAGAAACTTGTTCAAAGAAACCTCAAATGTATTCACTATCCTCTATGAAACCATTTTCTTTCATGTATTTCTATACACTATATACATATTGTCGCGCACTTCTTTTCATATCATCAAGCTTCATAAAACATACTGACCCATGCTTAGCTAATCCTTGGAAACCTGTAGAAAAAGATTCTTCTCGCTTTGGGTCAGGCGAGAGTCTTTTTCTTCTTGTACCATTGCAATCCTGCTTCACAATGGTACATGGCTAAAACCCCTTGTCTCCCTGTACTCTTTGAACTCTTTGTTCGCTTTTGCTAGAGGATACTCATAAAGACTATTGTGGTTCCTCTCGTGATTCACACACACAGTCAAAAATTGCACAACTCGCTTCCCATCTCTGCTCTTTACCCTAGCATAAGCAGAACCATCATCCAAGACCTTTGTTTCCATGTGAACAGTTGTGATGTATGGCAGCCCAAGGATAAGAGGATAGAGAGACATCTCCTGCACATTACCAATCGTCACTTTCACATTTGGACAAGCCCCATACAGCTCTCTTGATGAGTTATTTGCAGCTCTAATCATCCACCCATGGTCTGTGTCTATCCGCCACTTACCCTTCATGTAAAGACTCTTGGACATAAGATTGATCTTAGAGCCATGATCTATCAATGCAACACATGGCTCCTCAAGATCACCCACCTTGACTAAGGTTTCTGTTGTAGCTCTTGCCCAATGACTTTTGGAGTAGTGGCTTTTATAGGAGGCTTCATCATCATCATCATCATCCGCAAATCAAGCATGTGCATCTCTTTGAGAAGTCTAGTAGCATCCTACCACATTTTCATCACAATCACTCTCTTGGACATGTATTCCATGTTCCTTAAGTGACTCCCCTTCACCCTCAGACTGTGGAGGAATAGACTCAGTGAGATTTTTCCTCTTTCTTTTTATGATATCTATAATTTCTTCATGAAACTCGCGTTTAGCAATGCCAAGAACCTCACCCAAGGTAAACTCAACTTTGCTATTGAAAGGCCTTTTTCTTTAGCTTTTCCTTGCTCTTTCTTCTTTCCTGTAGATGCCTCCTCCATAGGAATCTCAGGAGGAGGAGGCACATGTGGTGGAGCCTCATAACAAGGTCCTAGATCCTTTCTTCTAGCATTTTGCAAGATAGGCATGCACTGATAAAGAGTCCACAGGGGCATCCCAACCTGTTGTATGGCGTATGCAATCACCGGCTTCATGTAATACCCGTTTAGTTACCTTCCCTTTTTTGGCTGAGGCTACTGCATATGGCCACAAGCTATCAACCTCCTCAAAATCATATGGAGTATAATTTAACACTTTCTTTGGAATTAGCTCTATCTTTGCCCCATAGGTAGCAACCTCCACTGCAGAAATAGCATGACTAGTTGCGATATCCTCCACTAACTTCCGCATACCTCCTTTTCCAAAGTTAGTTCCTAATGGCATACCTGTCTCCCGCAGATAGATCTTGCCATCCTTAAAAAACACAAGATCTCTTTTTAAGGCATCACTAAAGCTATCATAATCCCTTCTTCCATGGTCTGTGCCATCACACCATATGCATCTGTGCACAATTCCTTCTTTGCTTTGGGATTTTTGTCCTACAGTAGGTTGTCCTTTTTCTTCAAGCCTTGTTAGCTTTAACTTCATTTCTCACATGCTCTTAACAAGATCATCAAGCATTGAATTATCACCTTTTGGACTCACAACACTAGGCTTTGGTGGAATCTCTGACGTGCTAGGAGGAGATGTAGTACCATTCACCACCATATTGTCCCTACGATGTTGTCTCTTAACAAGTAATGAAACTACGTCTTCAACCTCTTTCCACTCAGCCTTTAGACCCTGTTCTGTATTCTTATCTCCAAGGAGTAGCTGTAGCTTTTCTTGGAGATCATGACCTGCATATTGAAGTAACAATTCGGTCTTTTCACTATCCAAAGTAGCGCACTCTGTTCCTGACAATTGAGCATAGCGTCGCTCAAACTCTCTCAACAGTTCAATGATGGAAAGTCCTTTTTTTGGCTTTGCAACCCAGTCCAAGAAGGTCCTTTTTGTAACCCTTTCAAAGTCCTCCATGAAGTATTCATCCTTTAGGGCTAATTTGAATTTCTCCCAACCTTCTCCATGCTCCTCCCTGATTCCCCTTACATGGTCTCTAATCTCGGGGACCACAACAAGCTCAAAACTACGAATCATGTCCACCCCTGGAACCCGTTGTAGCTCCATATCCTTTACATAACCACGCAGAAACTTTGTGACATATTTCCCTTCAAATTGGTCCATTTTTTTCAAAATAGCTTGAAGGGCATTGGTTGCTGACACCTTCTTTCTTTCTGCAGCCTGTTGTTGTTGCATAAACTTGGCGAATGCTTGAAACAGTTGCATTGTTCCTTGATCAAAACGCATGCCTTTTTGCTCTTGTTGATCCATAGATTTGATTATTTGTAATTAAACCTTTCAAAACAAGTATTTGAACCCCCACCCCAGCTGCCTCGCGTCGGGTTCACCAAAAATGTCAGAATGTGTGCGGTCTAGCTTGGAAGGTGCAAAACCTCTGGCTGTGAGAGTTCGTGATGAGAGTCACAAACACTTTGTGAAAAAAATTTTGTGGAGAATCACCAAACCTCTTTATAAATATAAAGGTGACAAACAATCTAAGAGCATTCGTGACAGCAAAGTCACAAACCCTCTTTCCTATCATGCATGGAGTCTGCTTGTTTTCGTAGTCGAGATTATGATGAGAGGATCACCAAATCACATTCAATTTCACTTTACAAGACCATTTAAAAACATTAAAGTTTCAGCCATGCAACCTCAATGCTCATACAAGCACAATTCTCAATCAAAACCCAAACCTCTTTCATGGTATCATGTAGCCTCACCCCTAATTTCATAGCCGTAACATCAAACAGTTGAAAGGAATGCTCGAGCTTCCACCTTCTTGGTGACCATTTTCTGATTTTGTAGAGATTTAAGAGCTTCTATATTGAAGCCCGAACACCATTTTGATAAGGGGAAAACCTAATTCACTCCCTCACAAGCTCAAATACAAGATTGTGAAAAGGCGGGACTGCAACACACATAGATTGAGCAACCATGGAAGCTATTAGATAGTAGTGCAAAATTGCAGGTCTTTTCTGTAATAAGCAGCCCTGTCTCTCTTACCCATGAAATTTTTAGATGATGTGTTAATTTTTGGGCCATTTTACCCAAAACTAGGCCATTTTCAGCTCATTTTTGACCCAAAAAATGCCATTTTTGATGCGAAAAATCCCAAACGAAGTAAAAAAAATCCCTAAATTTATGGGATCACTCGCATAAGCATTAAAATCATAGATAAGCATCATTTCCATCAATATACCATTTTGGGTCACTTTCCATGCAATTCTGCAATGGCGCCTGCTAGCTGATATTTTTGACAAATCTTTATAGGCGAGATGGCATAGATGCATAAAAACATGTAACGATCAAAATTATGAAGTCAAAACAAAAATTTGCAACAAAAGTAAATAATTGTTATTATTTACAGCTGAGTAATTTTTCAACTTTTTTGCAAACTTGACATTATAGGCTTAATGAAGTATATACCAAATACATACTCTGAGTGAAATACGGGCTCATTTGGGTGCATAGGATGAGAATGGTACCATATTTAGGCTTTAGGTCTCTAAAACAGTAGGTGTAAATAAATTTTGAGATTTTGAGCTCCAAATTTGTTCAAACTTGGTTAATGGGCTTAGAACATCATGTACTTTGGTCCCATGATGATAAAATTGCAAATTTCACCCATCTTGGTCAAAAAGTAAATAATCGCGATTATTAACTTTTTCGTCAAAATGAACATTTTTTGGTACAACTTGGCTCTAGGCATGGTGTAGACCTTGTGTATGTGATATGAGGTGATTTGGATAAAAAAATGTGACTCAACTTAGAATTTGGCTTGCAAGGACTTCTTTGCGTTTTTTGGCAATTTTCCAAGTTATAATTGATCATTTTGGCTCATACTTGAAATTTGGCATGTAATAGGTGTGTACAAGTGATAGGTGAGGTGATGATACAATTTTCGAGCCAAAATCTTGTAAAAGTAAATAATCATGATTATTTACAACAGTCAATATTTTCTTGCAAAACTTGAAAATCTTGAGCTAAACACATTCTATACACCTAAAACAAGTCTTAAATTGGATTTGGTAAAATTTGGTCTTGCCGACATCACTTTCTGCTTTGTCGACTCTGAAATCACCGATTTATGTGACTACATGGCCTGCAGAGTTGGTTAGTCACTTTTGAGGCTATGGACTTCTCCGCAACATAGTCTTAAAGCAACTCATCCAATTTTGGCCCATTTGGAGTCAATTTGACCTCGTATGTTGAATTTGACGCTTTGTAGCCTTCAAGCCGTTTTCTGCTTTTCAAGGGCTTGGCTTGATTGAGTTTATGAAACAAATCATATACATTGTGTATAGACCTCATATGCAAGCTGTCTGTGGAGTCAAAATTCAATTCTAGCATCTGCCAAAAACCTACCTTTTCTACTTGGGACCCCCTTGACCCTTGCCGAATGGTCAACTATTGCTATAGAAGTGTTCTATTATGTTGGGGCATGCTACATTTCAAATCTCATCCCATTTGGTTGAGCTGACAGGCCACTAGGGTCAATTTTTGATCGTAGGTCTTTGTGAACTGCTCGGATTCTACGGTTTTTTCCAGGGGTTTAGACTAGCTACCGATCGTACAAAATGGATCATTGATAAGTATAGAACTTACCCCTCATGTCTCATGTGAGACAGTGCTTAAAAAAGGTGACTGTGAAATATGCACAAAGAGGGTCTTTCTGATCACCACCGTATCTTCAATTTTTTCATCTCTTCTTTGCTATTTATTATTAATTTTTGACCTATTTATTAAAAATTTCAAAGAAAATAACAAAATGCGCTAAAAAAACAAAGTAAAAATCCAATAATTAAGAAAATCCATTGAAAAACATAGCTTTATTGTTTTTTTGTTGGATTTCTCTATTTTTAATTCTCAATATCAAGAAAACTCATAAAAGATAGCCAAAAAAGACTATTTTTTAATGATTTCCGATAGTATATACACTATTTATACTCATCGGGAGATATTGTCAGTTAATTTCCCCGGTTGATGATTTATAAGGACATTATTAGGTAATTTTGCAAAAAATCACATGTTAACATCAAACTTTTCCTCCATCTTCAAACATTGCCCTTAATTACTTAGTGTCCTTTACACCCGGGGGATTCACTCTATATACAAAATAGGACGCCACCTACGAAAGAACAACTTTGATAAAACCCCTATATACGACTCATATTACGGAATATGACCCCCTCTTCTATGCTTATACGACAATCAATGTAGAAAACTATCATACCCCTATCTTACATATAAAATTTAGGTCTCACATGATCTAACTGAGTAAAAACAGTCAAAGAGCATGCAACATAGTGATTGAACACGTACTAAGGAGCCATTTCTATTGATAACTAGATGTACCCTCAATGTGTTTTAATTTGACTTTCAAACTATGTGCCCCTTCAGCCTGCACTCTAGCTACTCGTCCAATTTTGACCCATCTAAATTACTCAAAACACATGGTTATAAAGTTGTGTTAGGTTCTCCATGTGAATCTGCGTCTATACAAGCTCTTTATAGCTTTCATCCATCAACAAATGAACTATAATCAAAAAACAAGAAACTGATACAAAGCAGTGTTAGTTCTAATTACATGTATCTTTGCAGCTATTGACTAACAAGTTCGAGGGAAAACTCTTTTGGGAATCATTTTGAAACACAAAAAATTTCTCTCATTTTTCCCTTTTCTCACCCCCTCCCCCTGCCCAATAAGTATGATACCCCCTCTCTTATTTTTAAGCTTGGGAGATAAATTATTGGGGGCCTACCCCTAACTTATACGCTTATATAACTTGTAAAAGAACCCCCCTCCCCTGCACTTACGTGGTGTGGTAAGTTTTCCATGGTGAATCCCCCGGGCCTTTACACCCCTCCTAGATGGCGTACTTCGAGACGATTGTGTGCATGGATTAAACAATCGTGTCTATACATAGCCTTGGTGAATATCAATGCAATCTAATCATTATGATGTGCAAGAGTTGGGTCTTGAGTAATTAACTCAAGGGTTTCTAAGGTCAAGGATTTTTTTAAAGTCTCCCAAAGATCAATTCTTGTAGCGTGTGTGCTCTTTGCTTGATTGTACCATTAGGATGCTTTAGTACGTTAATTGCCTGAGCTGTTGGTATCACTTTTGACTATTGTCGAGCTTTTACTCGCCATTGATACCTTGGTTTTTTTGGTGTAGAATGGTGTGGTTGAGTTTTCTGAGACTTAACTCTCCATTGCTTGATTGGTTTTTCCAGAGCACGGAGAAGATAAGTGTTCTATTTTCTTCCAAATCCATTTTGTGTTAGGTTCCTTGCTTGGAGATGCTCGTCTCTATGTTTTGACCTTTGGAACAATCTTTAGTATTGTCCATGATGTTTTGGGTACCCTGATTTGAATGGGCTTGTCCTTAAGCTGTGCTTTCGATACCGAAATTTTCCTGACTCCTTGCATGCTACTTGTAGCATTTGCTTGTCGATAGGATAGATAAGATTGATTATTTTGTGGTTTGCTTTGCTGGTAGGATCCTTTCCATTCCTCCTTGCTTGGTGCAATTGGAACAATGCGTTTTCCACCTTTAGGTGATAGCTTGAGCTGATTCGTATCCCAATCTGGTACTCTCTTGTACGTCCACATCCATGAGATTCCCAGAATCATTGTCTCATTCATGTGTTCATCTTGTAAGCATACAAATTGATGAGGACATGAACATCCATGTACTCTCACATTTAAGTTGACTACTCCCAATGTTGGTGTTGGGTTCTTGTTGCATCCTTTGATAGTCGATATTCGTGCTTTCAAAGACTAACTTGTTGCTTTCTTGTACGTGGAATAACTAACTGCATTTACTCGAGCTCCTCTGTCGACCAATGCATTTGTGCTATGATTGTTGAGTTGTACTTTGATGTAAAGGTCCATTCCATCTAGCCATTCATCATCTGTTGACATTGCATCTTTCTGCAACTCCCATTGTCGATCATCTATTTCCAGGGTGTTGATGGAAATAGGTGTTTGTTGATTCTTGAGAACATATTTCCTCTTGAGTACTTGAAGTCGAGCTTCCTCCTGGGCTTCATCAATAACCTGCTATTGTTTTATCTTCCTTTTCTTGGCTACATGCATTCTTTCTAGCAACTCATTGGTTAGTGGCAAATTGTAATTCTTTAAACGGCATCCACTAATCCTATCCATTGATTCACCATTTAGGGTGGACAACTTAATTGCTCCACTTGGAGATACATCTTCAATGATAAATGGTTCGTTTCCCTTTTTAAACTTGTTAAGAGAATAGACTAGAACTAAGTCCCCTTTTTTAAAGATTTTTGTAATTAGATGGGAAAAAATATTGTTTTTGTTTCTTCTTTTGTGCATACATGTAAGCTACAGCAGTTAGCCTTTGCTCATCTAGCTTTTCTAAATCTTCAAGTCTTTCTGACAATTCATGTCTTAACCACTCAAGATTCTTAGTTACCCTTAATGTCGGAAATAGAAATTATATTGGCAGTATGGCATCAAGACCATAAACAAGGTTAAAGGATGTAGCATTTAAAGTTGTTTTGAATGAAACTCGATAAGCCCATAAAGCTGCATGGAGATTCATTTCCCAATCTGTCCTTCCTGACTAGCCACTTTAGTCAATACCAAGCTAAGAACTTTATTCGTATGATCAGCTTGTCCGCTTGCTTGTGGGTGATAGGGAGCTGATTTATTATGGATGACCATAATTCATTAAGCAGATACTCGATTACCTCATTGAGGATGTGAGTTCCTCTATCACTGACAATTTCTATTGACAGTCCATATCTTGTGAACGCATACTCATATAAGAATGCAGCGATGGTTCTGGCACCATTCTTTTGAGTTTCTTTAGCCTCAGTCAACTTAGTCAAATAGTCCGTAGCTATAATGATATATTGAACTTAGGTTCTATAAGCAAGTGGATGTATTGGCCCAACAAAGTCTATACCCCATTTTGCGAAATCTCTAGCCCCCATCATTGGTCTCAACGGCATGCTATCTACTCTTGTTGGCATTTTTGCTCGTTGACAAGCATCACCTTCAAACATATTCTTTGGCATCTGCAAAAAGTGGATGTTTTCTTCACTTTGGTTATCCTTAGGGACATCTTCTTCGTTGAAAATATCACAATTGTCTCCTAAGTCAATAGCATCTAACACACACTCTTCTAGTTGTATGATTTTGCTATACAGTATAGCATGAAATTCCTTGTTTAGCAGTCCCTCTAGAAACAATGATACTAGTCGTTTTTCTGCAAGTATCTCTAGCTCTGGGCATGTGGGAATGTATTGTTTCATTCGAGTTCCACAATTCCTAACAAACTCACCTTGTTTTTGTTTAAAGGTGTAGATTCGAGCTACCGTATTGTGTTTAATTCCCGCTGTGAAACAAGCAGCTACAAATCCTTGCGCTAATGTGTTTAAGTCCATGATTGACCTTGGTGGAATGTTTTGGAACCATGTTGATGATTTTTCTTCTCATGTCATTCCAAACCCCTTGAATTGAGTATGGAAATTGAATATGCATTTTGCTCTTAGCACGTGCTTAAAGCTTGCTAGGTGGTCGTATGGATTCCCAGATCCACTGTATTTTCTAACCCATTTCTAAAAATCAGCTGGTCTGACACGTCTATTTGGCTCAACTCTCGGTCTCCTGGCAGTTGGTCCTATTCTGAGTACTTCAAACCAATCTGTTGGAAATAG
Organism: Adiantum capillus-veneris; assembly: GCF_014529385.1. Classification (NCBI taxonomy): domain Eukaryota; kingdom Viridiplantae; phylum Streptophyta; class Polypodiopsida; order Polypodiales; family Pteridaceae; genus Adiantum; species Adiantum capillus-veneris. The sequence continues at coordinate 18,249,037 of NC_140954.1, forward strand.
TGACTCATATAGCCCTAGACTGGCTTTAGTGTCCGGTTTTCTTCATGATGAGGTCGTTTTTGGTTTCTTAACATTACTCTCAGAAGATCTCTCACGGTGTTCATCTCTTGGAATAGTTTTTAGTCCTTAGCCCAATATCCAATCCCTTATTGAATACCCTTGATATTTGGTTTTTTCTACCTCCTTAGGAGTCATCATAACAAAGTTGTTTTTTAACAATCCCTAAATAGGTAGGTTGATAGATCTATTGATACCTCGTGCTTAATCTTGAAGATATAGATGATCTTCATGGACGTTAGTTGTCCTGATTTGGCATGCAAAGTCCATAGAAGAACTTTGACATTTCTATCCTCCCAACGATAAACTCCGATCTTAGGATTATTTGTACTGAGCTGTTTCAAAGGCTTCAAATCAACTTGATCATATTCCTCAAATTCTAAAGTTGGCGGTCCTTCTTTTGCGGCCATATTTTGAATTATGGTGTTTACTTGTAAATACTGAGTTCTGTTTCTATCTGTGTACATTTTTCCTTGCTTGTTTGCCTTAATCTCCTCTTTGAACTCAATACCATGGTCATCAATGCAAATAGCGTACTCTTTATTAGAATCCAGGTAAACATGAGCTCCATGGCAATTAGTCTTATAAAATGAGAGTATATGTTTATAGTGCATTGTCGTTCTGGTGTCTGAGTGAGTCAAATAAGAAGACATTTCAGATGTTAAATCAGAAAAAGTGTCTGAGACTTCTTCAAGGATAGTGTGCAAGGAATTGCCTTGGTTCACACTTTCTTCGTTGGTGGATACTCTACTGGAGGTTTCTCCAAATATGCCCTCATTTCCTAGTACACGACCACATCTAAGATTCGTAAAGACTTGTGAAGCCCTGGATAGAGTACTTACCATCGGATTGACTCATTGTCGATTTCTTCCGCTTGACTTGATTGCAACTTCTGTCAAGCTATCGATTCCTTTGGCTGCAACCTGATTCCTATATCAATTTTGATCAAGTTAGCTATTCTTTCACAAAGACTATAATTTTGCCTAACTATTGTGATTGGTCTATGTGTCTTAGTTCAGATCAAGCTAACTTAGTCAGCAATTGAGGTTTTCAGACTCGACTTTGGAAAAAATCAAAGGATTAATCTGCAACCTGGAAATTGAGTGAACATGTACCAATTTGGTTCCGATTGAACCCAAAATTTCTCGATGGCTTTGTATTATGCTGGTCTAACACTGTACAAGTTTAAAAGTCAAAATTGGTATCTCTCTGTAGCAGTAGTAAATAATCATGATTATTTACTTTTGTCAATTTTTTGCACTTTTGGGCTTGGTTTGCTAAGTATACAATCTGTTACGGTTCTTGGACAAGTTTCAACAAGTTTGGACAAAATCTATTCAAGTTTATTAAATGTTTTATATCTACAGACTCTGATTTCAAGAATCCGGTTTAAATCTCACTTTTGTGATACAAATTTCACCAAAATTGATTTGTGTAGTCTACTTGATATGCTTGACCTTGTGGTATACTCAAATATGCAAAATTGTCAATTTTTGAAGCAGATATAAATAATCACGATTATTTACTCCAGTTAATTTTTTACAAGTTTTTATCCCAGTCTTGACCACGGATCTGTTAAGCACCTCTACTTAAGGTCTCTAGTCAAGTTTCATCAAGTTTGAATAAGTTTTGGCAAATGGTCATCAGTTTTGTGTCTGCAGACTGACTTTGCAAATTTGGTTAAAATTTTTAATCCAATGATCCAAATCTTACCAAATTAGGTTTGTGGGCTTTACAACATGGTAAAAATAGTGGTATGCTAACTTAGTCAAAAAAGTTGAAAAATAGGGCAGATATAAATAATCGATTCCAAGCTGAGATCTTGAATGAGCTAGTACAACATTAGAGGTATATTGTGTGTGACGGGTACTCACAATATTTTTAAATATAGATTGCACATGAAGATTAGAGATAGATGACTTCCATTACACCTTGGGCGTGTTTTCCATATAGGGTTATACCATTTGGCCTAACAATGTCCCAACTACCTTTCAATGATTCATGCATTCGGTTTTCCAACAATATTTTAGTAAGTCCATAAGAGTTTTAGTTGATTATTTTTGCATCCACAGCTCTAAGGCATTACACTTGAGAAAGGTGGATGAAGGATTTACATGATTGGATTAATTGGGTGAGAAATTGAACAAGAATAAGTGACATATCAAAGAATCCAAGGTAACAAGTGAAGTCACTCCTTGCTTTGCCTTCACCTTCAAGCATGAAAAAATTGGTATCATTTTTGCAAACGATACACTATTTGAGTCGCTTTATTCACCTCTTCTCATAGGCAATCTATCCACTGGGCTCTTTACTAATTGTCTTGCAGTCTTGTTGGGAAGAAATCTTCTACATCAACCCTAGCCTTGGGTGTGAAACATTGGGGGAAATATTGATGCAAAAGGATCCAAAGACACTTTGAATGATACCTGTGTATTTTGAAAGTAGGATTATGACTACAACCAAGAGGGGTTTCTCCTCTACAGAACAATTAGTCATGGCATTTAAATTTGTGGTGAGAATTTTTAGGGCCTACTTGTTACCTAAAAGGTTTTTTGGGCTTACCACAGAAGATGTTTTCCCATGTGCTTTGTAGCACATGGAGCTATCCCCAAGGATAGCAAAATGGGTGGTGTAATTACAGGGATCTGACTACACATTACAAGTGGAATGGACTACTAGAGCATGCCTAGTAGATGTCCTAACATAGAAATGCTATGAGAAACCAGAGAAGGTGTAGCCTAGAAAGGCTCCACCCCTACCTGAGCCTGAGCTTCTATCATAGGCTCACAGTTTGTACTTTGATGGTCCCTATAGAGCATCAACAAGAATTGGTGTGATGAATCCTTTGGGTAAAAGACAGAGCATCAGCAAGAATTGTTGTGATGAATCCTTTGGGAGAAAGGATCTTCTACAAAGGTTTTTAATTGGAGGATGTTCATTCCAATAGTGAGGCGGAGTACCATCCTCTCATCCTTTGTAGTGGTGCCTCTGTAATAGAATCACCACATTAAATGTTTTTGGTGATTCCATGGTTATAGTGAAACAAATGGTAGGGGTATGGGCTTGTTAGAATGATAAACTAGATACCAAAATGAGGGAAGATAACTCTCTGATGAGAAATTTCAAGAGTGTGCAAGTTCACTTTGTATCAAGAGATAAGAACAGGGAAGAAGATGCTCTATAGCTACAGAGGAGTTGCAGAATGCTATGGTAGGACCAATCGTGGTCAAGGAGGAACTGCAAGATGTTATCTACTTCTTGGAGCATTGTGAGGTTCCAACACACATGTCTCAATGAACGGAGATGGTTCGCCAGAAAGGCCACCAAGTACTGTATAGTGAATGAAGATTTGTACTGCAAAGGGAAGGATGCACTATTCATAAAATTGCCTTCTACCAAAGAGAGCAAAGGGATTCTAAGCAGTTTTCTTGAGGGAGTTTGTGGTGGGCATTTTGCTTAAGAAATCAGTAGTAGGAAAATTCTCAAATCTCCAAGCTTGGTTTTTTTTTCCAATTCTACATTGACATGTGCAACACTAGTGCCACACTTCTGAGGTCTCTCAAAAGGCTTGACCTAGAAGACTAGCATATGAGAAACACAATCCCATCACTATTTATGGACCATTTTAGAAGTAGGGCATTGATGCAATAGGTCCACTACCATGCACCCATGCCAAAAAGGAGTATGTCTTCATGGGGGTAGACTACATGACTAGATGGGCTAAGGCACGCTCCACTAGAAGGATTACTAGAAAAGATGTGGGAGACTTCATTTTTTTAGTGCATTTTTTGTAGGGTTGGTACGCCTTTGAAGATCTTATCTAACAGAGGACCTGGTTTTCAAGCATACCTAGTAGGAGAGTTAATGGAGAAGTTGAAGATTAAGCTTATGCACTCTACTCCTTATTACACACAATGAAATGGAGTTTGAGAAGGTGAATGGCCTTATTTGTAAACCTATTACTAAGTAAGAGCATATGCACCCAAAGGCTTGGGAAAAACACTTAGATGCAGCACTCTGGGCTTACGGGACATCCTTCAAGACATCTTTGGAGTTTACTCCTTTTCACTTAGTGTATGGACATGAGGCTCTTTTGCCCATATAGGTAGAATTGGCAAGTCTATGAGTTTTAAAGGCCTACCATGAGGATGATCAAAAGAAGAAGGTGGAGCAACAAATCATTGACTTGGAGTGGTTAGAACTAGACAGAGAATCAACAATTCAACACTATGTTGCACATGCAAACAAGTTATGAAGAAAGTTCAACAACCAAGTGATAAAGAAGGGCATCAAAGAGGGTTCTCTTGTGCTGCAATATGACAGCCGAATTGACCATAGGAAGGATGGTAAGTTTTTGTTGAAATGGTAAGGGCCTTTTGTGGTAGTACAAATGTTCATAAATGGATGGAGGCTTAAACCCTACAATTATAGATTGGAGCCCTAGATTGAGGGGTGTGCTGACACTAGTCTATGCTTGGCAGATGATCATTCATATTGGGACATAGGCTAGAGTCTGTAGGTGTCGAGGGAGGGCTATATGATGCATTCTTTTCATTACCCCCCTAGAAGCCATCACTTGTACATAGCTAAGAGAAAAAAATAAAATTATATTAAAAAAAAATTCCATCTTGCATGGAGGTATGCAGCACTATGCGAGATACTGATTTGGGTGAAAAATAGAAAGGTTTTTTTAAGAAGAAATGCTCGTCAAGCTTTGATTGAGATGTGTGCTAGATTAAGAAGCTCACAACAGGGATTTTAAAAATGTTTTAGTCTAAGACTCACCCCTCAATGCACATTATGGGTTCTAAGTTTGCAACACATTCTTCTGGATCTTTTTCCAAGTGTGCCCTTTTTCCTAGATAGGTAGAGTTCTTACAAAGAGGGTACACAAGACAAGACCCTTAGTGAACATGCCAAGCAAAGTTTAAATGAGGAAGAATAGTACGACTCAAACCACAAAGGAATGGACAGTCCTAGAGAGTGAAGAAAAAAATACAAGAACAATATCCTTGCATGGAAACGAAAATCACCTCGTTCCACACTACCAATGAATAAGGAGAATAAGAAATGGAGAGCCATCAAAGTGGCTTTGCATAATATACAAAAATATTAAAAGAGCATGAATCCCATAATTTACAAAGCTCCATACAAAATCGTGGAGCATGAAATAATTAATAATTTTTCTTATACTACCAAAGTCCAATTGTCTTTGAAATGTTGTTGACAAAAATAATTAACAACCCTTTATCACCATTGCATGCAAAGTGAGTGGATGGAATTCTAGAACCTCATCTATCACCTGATCTCCATCTAGTACTTGATTTATGTAATCCATAGAGTCAAAGTCCTGTAGGAGCACATGTTTCATTGAGGCCTCTTCATGCTCACTTATATCTTCAACCTCCCTATCTCTCTCCTCAACAAAGATTACGGGGGATTCTTGCTTGCCTTTTCCTTTTTTCTTATCGGTCTCCGTGTTCTCAAGCACTAGCAAAGATAAGACCATGTCCCAATAAAGCAATTGGATACCTATACACCCCATGCCCAAGTCGATGAGGCCATCCTAATCATCTAGCTTTTAGTCCCTCTTAGCAAGCCCTTTGACAAATCTTAATAGGCAATATCAAAAATTCTTGTCAGATTTGTACATATGCTTTAGAAAATCAATCGATAATCATATTGTGTAAGTCCCTTAAAACAATTTCATATTCACATATGTGCGCCTCCATGTAGTACTACTTAAAATTCACTTACTTACAAAAAATTGAATTTTAAATTAATTTTTGTAAAGAAGATAAATAGAGAACTAAACTTGTGCACTTGCACAATAATACAACTCTTGGACTAAAAATTCACTTACTTTGTAAAACTTGATTACTTTTAACATTGAAACACTCAAACTCAAAAAAAATCATGAAATACCAAAATAATCACAGCCAAATTGAATTAAAGACTAAAAGAACTTAAATTTAACTTTACAATCAATAGTTATGTATAGAGTTGGGATGTAAAAGAAAATTCTCATTAAGATAAGGCCATATGGTTGAGCTTGTACAATGATACATGGTGGGAATAATATTTTTGTACAAGTAAACCCCTTCTCTTTTCTAGACCTTATAATTTTTCTATTCACACAAAAAGAATACTATTCAAGAATTGAGGTATTTGCAAAGATGGCTATGATGCCAATCATCATTGACACATATATCGGGCACAATATCAGTGTGTGGGAATATTTGAAGGCCTACAATATCTTTTAAAAAAATATTGGAGTCGAGCGCCTCCCATACTCCCATTGTTTGCTTCCATCTTCTATATGGAAATTTCATTGACAAGCCTTGCTTTGCAATATGGTATCTGCATATCAATTTTCACCAATAATAGAGCATTAAATGTGGCATAAGCATGGCCATAGAAGAATCTCTCTCGTGAGGAAATCTCTCAAGGGGTAAACACTCTGCACATAAAAATTTGCCAAGGTCCACATGGATAGCTTCAAAGCCGCTTGTAAAAGATTCCATTGGCTCCCACTCTGTAAATTTAGAGAAAAAATATATGTATATGAAAGAGAAACACATCAAATTGTGCGTATATCGAAGAAACCTAAGAGGTAAAAGAATAAACAATACATTCCAAAACATTTAAATAGAAGCAGGATACGTACAATTTGCAAGAAACCTAGCATGTCAAGCACCAATAGAGAAGCTATATACACATGTTGTACCTTTGTTAGTAGACTCTTGCCATCTTCAGTTTTCTTGAAACCCATGATCTTCCCTTTCCAATGATGTATCTGAGAAGCCATATGTTTGCTTGACACTTGTGTAAACCGCTTAAACTTGGCTACATTTTCACCCACATAAATCATTTGTAATCATGATAGAAAACGAAAAACCGCTATCATCTTGCACGTTGCTACAATTTATTGAGTCAATTAAAGTCCCATGTTGATGAGCACATAAAGAATCCACGAAAGCAATGCAAACACGCTGTGACAAGAATGAAGGTTAGTTCACATACACAGTTTTTATTAGTGCGACATAACGAGAAATGCTAAAATGTATACAAAGACAGACAATGGCACCGCTACAAATCTCTACAAGCAAGATGGAAACAAAAAAACGGTATGGTGAGCAAAGTTACGAGAATATTGGAAATAGGAATGAATTAAGCTCATTGTTCTTACCAACACAAATGCTGAAGAAGCCTAATAATATTATCCAACAATGCTCCTATGCCAAATATCCAAAATGTTGTGGATAAGTGAGGGGAGATTTTGGATCTAGATGAGGAACAAGGACCGAGGAAGGTGTTGATGAAGATACTCAAGAAGCAACTAGTGCTTCAGATCTATAGGTTCATGTAGAGGATTGAAGGTGAGGTTGAGTGATTAACCTCACTTGCACACCTAGATGGGGAAGCAGGACCAAAGAAGATGTCAATGAAGATACTCTAGAAGCAGTCGTGTTGCAGATCTACAGCTTTCTATAGAGGTGTGAAGGTGAGGCTAAGTGCTCAACGGAGAAGGAAGGTGTTGATGAAGATACCGTAGAAGTATCCAATGCAATATATCTACAGCTTTCTGTAGAGGTGTGAAGATGAGGCTGAGTGATCAATGGAGAAGGGAGGTTTCAAACCTCTGCTGCAAGAGGTATTAGAAGGGAAAAGTGGGCCTGAAGAAGGAGATGTAGGTCTTACAGCTAGAGGAGAGAGAGAGAGAGAGAGAGAGAGAGAGAGTAGATGTGGTAGCGAGAGAAAAGAGGAGAGAGAGAGAATGACAGCACGTTTTTTGCAAGACCCCCTTTTAGGGAGGGGGAGATAGTAGCCTCTAGAGAGAGAAAGAGTGGGTTTTTACCCCAGCTTTCTGGAGAAAGGTTCACATTCACTACAAGAGGCTATTCATATTAGCGACGCTCACACAGCGACGCTCACACAGCGACGCTCAAAAAAAAATTTCCCGGCGTCGCTATGAGCGTCGCTATAAGCGTCGCAAATTTACAAGTAAATTTGCGACGCTCATAGCGACGCCGACTGTGCTAAAAAAATAAGAGAGAGCGCCCAAAAACTCAGATCTCAGATCTGAGTTTTTCGGCGCCCTCAAGCAAGGAGCAGGTAACGCTCTCCCTCTCTCTCTCTCTCTCTCTCTCTTTATTCTCCACACACACACACACGAGGAGAGGAAGGAGAGCCAGGTATGCTTCTTCCCTCTCCTCACTCTCATGTTCCCTTCCCCTCTTTCTCTGTCCCTCTCTCTCTCTCACACACACACACATACACACAGACACATAGTGTTTTTGAGAGAGAGAGAGAGTACAAACATAAACAAAAACGCACACACACATACATAAACAAAGAATGCACACACACATTGAGAGAGGAAAAGAGAGAGAGAGCATGCATAAACAAAAAACGCACACATTGAGAGAGGAAAAGAGAGAGAGAACATGCATAAACAAAAAATGCACACATTGAGAGAGGAAAAGAGAGAAAACATGCATAAACAAAAAAACGCACACACATTGAGAGAGAAAGAGAGAGAAACTAATTTAATGTCGTAGGAAACTAATTAAAATTAAAAGACCTAAAGATCTAGCCGACGAGGAGTTGAACTCAAGACCTATTATTCAAGAGGGAAATGGCATAACCAATCTATCATACTTGGCATGGGTGATAGAAAGGTTATACCATTTATCTCTTTTTATTGGCACTCACATCCACACACGCGCACACACACAAGAAGAAGATAGTTATAACGTCGTAGGAAACTATCCTAAAAGACGTTAAAGATTAGGTTAGATGTAGACTTACGTTAAATTAGATTTAGGTTTATTTAAGTTAAACTAGATTAGATTTAAGTTTATTTTTAAATAGATTTACGTTTATTTATGCTAGATTTAGATTTACGTTATATTAGATTAGATTTAGGTCTCCATAGACTGTGATGCCTGCATGAAGCGGGTGAAGAAAGCCCTCAATGGAATATAGGGTATTGCTGCCTTCACTCATGGTGGGCTCCGTCGATCCAAAAGTACTGGTGAAATGTTAGTAACAAGAGCAAGAACGGTTTAAAGGGCCAATTGCTGTCGTCAGATGTGGATAGAGATGAGGCAGCGTCACAGCGGAAGTTAACTCTCACATCTTTAGTGATGAGAATGCCAACTCTTGCCGAGTTATGTGAAAAATTATGTGTTAAATCAGTTTTAAGGTTCTTATAATCCCTGTTAGTTTAGTTCTTTGTTTTTAATATAACATAATTTACGTTAGATTTAGATTTATGTTATATTAGATTAGAGTTAGGTTTATTTAGGTTTACCCACACACACACACACACACACAAAAGAAGAAGAGAGTTTTAACGTCGTAGGAAACTATCCCAAAAGACGTTAAAGATTAGGTTAGATGTAGACTTACGTTAAATTAGATTTAGGTTTATTTTTAGTTAGATTTACGTTTATTTAGATTTACGCTTATTTACGTTAGATCGAGTCCACACAAGAATTACTTACGGTTTAGGGTTTAGAGTTAGACGAACAGTGAAAAGATGTTAAGATGCTGTGAAGTGCTACAGCTAGAGAAGAGGCAAAGGGGTTTTGTCCACTACATGAAGTATCATGTAGACGTGGGTCTGTAGATTTCTTGTACCCACAAATATAGGTATTGACCAATAAAGACCGAGGTGTGCGGGGATTGGACATGACTAGAGAATGTGAGGTAAAGAGAGAGAGAGAGAGAGAGAGAGAGAGAGAGAGAGAGATAAGACGAAGAATGCCAATAGAATATTAAATTTGTTGTCGAGGTTATAAGATTTTTATCCTCATTATGAGTAGTGACGAGGATGTGGGACCGTCCAACCGAAACACCTATCTCTCAACGAGAGTCTTATGTCCTTGTAATCAATGCAAGCATGCTGTGCGACGGACAAGACGTGTTTCTTTGCAGCACGTTCGCGAATTTGGAGAGTTCGATCCATCTATTATAGATCGAGTTGTTGCTAATTATAACTCGTCGGACTCTGACGCTGGCCAACAAGCAGCAATCTTGCAACCCAATAGACGTGTTCGCAGGCGCTTTGGCCAAGCAGCATATGTGAGGCCACAAGATGTAGCCTCTGACAGCTCGGGGGATGATCATGCAGAGCACATTCCCAACGAGGCAATGTTTGAGCCCGAGATTGATGAAATGATCGAGACGATCATGGATTCAGAAAGGCTTATCTATGATGATATGAAAAGTGAAGTCGATATGCCATTGTATAATGGAGCACGTATGTCTAGATTGAAAGCACTCTTGGTTCTTCTCAACATGCAGGCAAAGTTTGGATGGAGTGACACTAGCGTCACAGCGCTTTTCAGGTGATCTATTACAATATTAGTTTACTTTAATAAAACTCTAAATGTATAATGATCTGATAGATTTTTACACGACTGTATCGTATTTTTATGTTGTGTAGATTGCTTAAAGAGCACATACTACCAGCTGACAATGTGATGCCAGATTCCCGAGATGAAGCAAGAAAGATTTTGCGAAACTTGGGGATGGATTACAATTCTATCCACGCTTGTCCTAATGACTGCATTCTTTTCAGAGGGGAATACATAGACATGGAGAAGTGTTCGAAATGTGATTCCGAAAGATATCGAGTAGATCTCCACGGGACAAAACTTCCACAAAAGGTTTTGCGACATTTTCCTCTGCTTCCTCGCATCAAGCATTTCTTCGAATGTAAGTCCATGGCCGCCCTAGCATCATGGCATGAGGAGAATAAATCTTCGGATGGTGTGCTACGAATTCCTGCAGATTGCGTAGCCTGGAAACATATAGATGGAACATGGTCGGATTTGCCAGGGAAGCTCGAAATTTGCGCTTAGGCCTGGCTATGGATGGCGTAAATCCATTTGGTCAAAGATCAACATCTTACAGTGTATGTCCCGTTGTCATCGTCAACTACAACATTCCCTCGTGGTTGACTACGAAGAAGGGGCACCTATGGCTAAGCTTGATTGTGCCAGGGCGATATAAAGTGGGGAATATGGATGTGTATCTTCGTCCACTATTGGAAGAGCTACAACAATTGTGGATTGGCATAGAGGTGGTGGATATGAGCCGATACACAGGACGACGGAATGCTTTGATCAGAGGCATTCTAATGTAGACCATGCATGACTATCCCGGGCTAACAAAATGCTCAGGTGATCTATTGACACTCCTCACTCAGACACTGTAAATCTTGTTTTTTTCCATAGTTGATCTATTATCATGTGTATACATGCAGGGCTTCAAACAAGCGGATACAGAGCATGTGTCACATGTGGACCTAGACTGAATGCACGTAGGGCGCCCTCACTGAAGAAGCAAATCTACGAAGGTCATCAAGCGTATCTTCCAGAGAATCATGTGTTACGCGACGGCTTTTTGGGAAGAGAGCCACCAAGGATGTCTGCACAAGCATGGTTAGAGCAGAAGGAGATGTGCGATGAAGGATTGCCTCCAGGGATGAAGAGACTATCTCTATGGTACGAGTTACCATACTGGCCCCGACTCATGATCAATCACTTGTTCGATCCAATGCACATATTCAAGAATGTGGGTAATCTACTATGGGACCATCTGACCGGCAAGAAAGATACTTTGGGAGCCAGAGTTGACCTTAGAAATGTGGATCGTATGGAGCAATATTGGCCGCAAACAGCGTCTGATGGATCGATAAAACTCCCTAAAGCACCATGGATTTTCACAACAGCCCAAGAACGCAAAGTAAAAGAGACCATTCGATCTTTGCAGACCCCCACTGGCGTAAGGCACTCGCTCCGAACGTGTTTTACTAAAGAAGGAAAGCTTACCGGTTTGAAGTCACACGATTGGCATAAAATGTGTCAGGTACGTTCATAGTGGACTTTAATATCATTGCATAAAATGTGGACTTTAATATCATTGCTGCACATACTTTACAGTTTATTTCACCGGTTGCCATTGAGGGATGTTTGTCTCTCGACATCCGTAACACAATCTACAAACTTGCAAAGCTGGTGCAATGGATCTCACAAAAGGAGATCAACGTAGACTCCATACCATTCGCCAAACTAAATGCTGCGGAGCTTCTGTGCATGTTTGAGAAACATTTTCCTACTACCATGCTAACCATTCAGGTGCATCTTCTTGTTCACATAGTTGATGAGGTGGAAATAGCTAGCACAGTTCATTCCAGATGGATGTTCTTCTTAGAACGTTTCATGAAAACGCTTAAGGGATATGTGCGTCAAAAGGCACGTCCGGAGGGTAGCATGGCAGAAGGTTGGTTGGTATCAGAGTCCCTAGTGTACATTGGAGAGTGGCTAGACGGATTTGATAAAGCCCGGGACACGCTATGGCGAACCATAGATGATGAGCGCATATCTGGGATTGTCATGTGTAATCTCGGTGTTGAGAAGAAGATGACGGAAGATCTACAGGCTAAAATCAACCGATTTTGCATGCTTCACAATCCAGTGATGCAAAAGTGGATTTCACAATATGAGGATGCAAAGCAAGAGCGACAAAGGGCACGAATCGAGTGGAGACGGGGAAGACGACCACCGATGCACTATCCGACGGTTCTGGAGAGCCTACCAACCTTCATGAGCTTAAGATGGTTGCACAACCAATTGAAAAGCGCACAACAATGCGGTGACGAAGTGACTAAGGATGAGTGGGAGTACTCTCGGGGTTGCGCGACCAAGGTAAGTTTGCAATGTACGACTAGCTAGTGACTTTATTTCTAAACGTTTGAACGGCCACTCATAATCTTTGTTCGTCGTAGTATAAGTCATACACAGCAGCATGGTGTAAAGGTCGACATTTTAGGGTGGAACGAATCGACAAAAAGCGTTTTACTCAAGATTGTGGAATCATGGCAAAATTTGAACAGTCTAGTCGACGACGTTCCTCTGATGCAGATCCTGTGGTGGCGGAACTCACTTACTTCGTCACGCTACAAGAGATATTGAGGATCGATTACAGAGGATTTTTTGTCGACTTGTTCAACGTGCAATGGTTCAAGATAATCATGGAGGGTCGCAACGCTACTGTGCGTAGAGGAGAGTCTGGTTTTCTTAAGGTGGATTCTACTAAGAAATGGACTGACCTAAGAGACACTTTCGTACTACCTGAGCATTGTGAACAAGTAAGTATGTAAATAGTTAACATCCCCCTTTTACAAGTTACGTGCTTGAAAGCTCTCATGTAAGTTATGTGGCTCTGGCAGGTGGATTCTACTAAGAAATGGACTGACCTAAGAGACACTTTCGTACTACCCGAGCATTGTGAACAAGTAAGTATGTAAATAGTTAACATCCCCCTTTTACAAGTTACGTGCTTGAAAGCTCTCATGTAAGTTATGTGGCTCTGGCAGGTAATATTTCATCCTACAAAGTCTACATCAAACTGGTGGTACGTCATAGAGGTAGCCCCTCGTAGTGCAAGGACGTATGAAGGCTACCATGTGCCAATCACAACGGCATCAATGGAGGAGATCAGAGAAGATGCTCAACCAGAAGCCGCTGCGGTGGTGCCAGACGAGCATCAAGATGCTACTACTCTATATGGGGTGCATGCAGAGGAGCTACAAAATAAAACAGAGGATATGTGTTTAACGGAGAGCTCTATATAGATATAGGAAGTTATGCTGAGTTATGCGAGGATGAGAGAGAGATCTCTTAAAGCTACAAATATTGTATTTGAATAATTTTGCTCCGTGTTGTAAAAGCTCTGGCTCTCTAAGTACCTTCCATGGTGTATAACGCTCTTTTCTACTCGCGCTCACATCTTTTGATTGAAAATTATGAGTTTTCGACTTGCCTCTTCTATCACTCAATTCATTGCGTCATTGTATTTATATGCGTCATTACGTCATTGTATTTAATGGTCTTTGCGTCATTATCTACTCTATTCATTCAATATTAAGTTTAAATATTCGTGTGTTTAATGCAGGTATGGATGATGAGGAGTTTCTTTCTTCTTTGTCACCACAGCAGAGACAGTGGTACGTGGAGCGTCATCGTTCTGACGCATCATCGCACGTTCCTACTCCATCCGCATCTCCCTCTCTTTTGGATCATTCGACGTGCTCCGAAGCTTCGGCGCGGACGAGACGAGCTTCACACTCGTCTAGACACCGGCGCTCTAGTGGTGGCGGTGGCGGTTGTTTTGGGGATTCCGCCATCGATGCCTCCACACCGCCTCGTGTTCGACGAGGCTCTTTACCCTCCCCTTCTTTGCCCGCCCCCACACCAGCCACAGCATCGCCATCTACGCCAGGTTTTGCACGGCTGACTGTTCCTAGCAACTACACACCTCTACCTACTCCACCAGGAGCCACCCCGCCCAAACGCCGGTGGAGACACCTTACGTCCGTACCCCCATCGACACGCCGCTAGAGACCCCTGCCGGGACACCCAGGTTCACGCATCACCGGCCAGAGGGCTTGCATTACTCCGTCGACTTCAGTGGCGGCATCATCATGGATGATGACGGCAAGAAGGTGATCTCGCGCATGCGTGGTCTTTGCTCTCAGATGTTTAGACACTACATACTAAACAAATGGAGTGAAGTACCAAGTGATTTAAAAAACAGAGTCATCAGCATACTTCATGATGAGTTTCCCGTTCCAACACGGGATCAGTGCTTCAATGAAGACCTGATGAAGATTCGAATGCGCGAATACTGCAAACACAAGAGTTCCGAAGTGCAAAAAGCAATCAAGCATGGGTGGAACAGGCCAGATTGGCTGGCCAAAGAAGATTGGAAGAATGTGAAGAAAGCAGCGAGCGAGAATCCCAACAAGTGGAAGCAACAAAAGGATGCAGCCAGAGCGCGAGTAGAGGCACGGAGCTCGCACCACTTGGGGAGCGGTGGATGGGCATCATTTGAGGCCGATTTTGTAAGTGTTTTCGCATTGCTCTTTATGTTCGATAGTTTAGGGTTTATGAGTTTTTTAATTCTAACATAATGAAATCTTTGTATGTTTTGACAGTGGTCAATGACAGGACGTGATCCCACACCGTACGAGTGCGAGTACAAAGGCAGGAAGGGCTTAAACGCCCTGATGGATATTCTCAGTTCTCGCGGCGGCATGGTTAGTATTAGGGTTTACTCTTTTCTATTTTTAGTATTGTTTTATAAATGTCGTTATATGTTTATACTTACTGAAAGCTGTCTTATTGTCTTTTTTTTGCAGAATCCGACAAATACTCCGCTTGGACGCGATGAGACGTCTGACAAGACGACGTCAGTTTAGCTGTAGCTAGATAGTATTAGTTTAGGGTTTCTCATAGCTTACGTATCATGAGACGGATTTTATACGTCTTTTTTAACCATGTATATTATTACATTTGTCACCGCAGTTCATTTTGCCAATCAATTCTTTAGGCCTATGATGTTGTACAATTGTCATTATTACATTTGCCAATCAATTCATTTTGCCTATGATGTGTACAATTGTCAATTTTACGCTTGTCAATTTTGCAAACAATGCGTCTTGTGGGTGAATATTTTGGGTCTATTATCTACCCTTGCACTTTTTTAAAAAAGTGAATAAAGTACAATATGGTTGATGGGTGGCAGGGCATTCAATGCCCTGTCACCCAAAAAAAATTCTCTCGGGCGTCGCTATAACCGTCGCTATTTATGGCTCTGTAGCGTCGCTATAGACTTCTGTTCAAACGTCGCTATATGCGTCGCTATATAGCTACGCGTATAGCGACGCGTATAGAGACGCATATAGCGACGCTCTCGTAGCGACGGTTTTAGCGACGCCGGGGGTTCTAAAAACCCAGTGTATTTCTGTCGCTAACAGCGTCACAAGAGCACACAACCTCTTGTAGTGATTTTCTTATTTTATCATTTTATTAATAAATAAAAGACGACTCCACCTCTACGCCTATAAGTTTGACCACTCACTTAAAGGACCTATCACACCCACCATTTTAGTCCACATGGCACTCCCCCATTTGCTCATTCCTCAATCCCTTTTTTAATCCCATGTCGAATAGAGAGGCCCTATTATACCCCATTTCCTTCCTAATGTGAATACTACATTTATTTCTCCATGGAGATGTTTTGCCTATCACAGGATTCCCTATAGTTTGGTTGATTCTTAGATGACTTTCCAAGATTGGATTAACAAGGTGTTTGGACCTAATCTAAGTAATTTTATCAGGATGTTTACGGATGATATATAAATAACGCTACAGTTCTAGGGTTGAGCATCTATCAAAGCTGAAACTATGTTTCCAAAGATTGCACAAGGAAAGTGGTCAATTAAATCCAAAGAAGTGTAAGTTGGTCAACTTGGAGCTCATTTGTTAGGTCATGTGGTCTTACAAAATGGTATAGAGGCCGATCTTGAGAAGGTGGAGGCTTTAGTGTTTATGAAACCTATGAGACGAATGCTCAAGGTTTGGCCATGTGCTTCAAGCAATTTCTCGCTATGGCTGAAAAGGTCTCTAAATGTACTATGATCACCCTTTGTTCATATTAAGGATATGTCTCATGAGTTTAATGCATTTAGGGCTAGTTATGGGATAAAACACGAATGTACAATGACGTATACACCTCAACAAAATGGTGTTGTTGAAAGGAAAAATAGGCTGCTTACAAAGATGGCGTGGTGTATGTCAAGAGTTAAGCTTTGCCACATTTGTTTTGGCTTGAGGCTATCATGTGTGCTACTTATGCAAGACCTTCACATGGTTGAGAGAATTCACCATGACATTGCTAGTCAATGGCTATTGGAGAAACATGTTGTGCTTGGCAATACTTTGTTCGAATATGTATGCCAACTTGCGTGCCTTTAGAAAAACACATAAAGTTCTTAACGAACTTTCTATCTAAAATGTAACCTCTCAAAAAATGTTGATTGCAAAATATAGCGGTGGCAAGGACTAACATACGAAATTACAAGAGAAAATTTCATGTGGCCATGTCAAGGACTTGATTACCAAATTAATAAAGAGAAATTCATGTTATTTATCTTGTTCTTGAATACCATGCCTATGTAGTAGGAAATGGACTACAAGAAGGGCAAGACTTCCGTTTCTTATAGATTTAGAAAGACATTGTGTCGATTCTCCACCATATTTCTGTATGGCACTCACATAAATGATGCACTTTCTAGTTTTTTATTTTACTTTTGTTTCCTTGGTATGAAAAGTTTAACTAGTGTTTTCTTTTTCTTTTGTAACTCCTCAAAGGCAAGACTTTTTCCATATAAACTTGTTCAAATGAAGCTTCTATGTTTGTTTTGATTTATCTTTTTACCTTAGAAAAAGTTATCATGCAATCTACCCATACTATCTTTTTAAAAATAAACTAATATGAGTAATTACTACTTTTTTTATTTCAATTGCAATATCGATTTAGTATACTCGAGAAGGTTGGTGATAGGTAGTAAGGCTCTGAACCTTAGGGGAAGGCCAAGTTGTGTGATAGAAGGTAGAATGTTGCAACTAAAAGCGACTCTCTCTCTCTCTCTCTCTCTCTCTCTCTCTCTCTCTCTCTCTTCAAGCCAATCCACGGTCTCACTATGGTGTACCACTCAGTGAAGGTGTAGGGAATGGTCGCCTACTGACCGTTCTCGTTAATCATGGGCGATCGGTGGAGGCCGGGAGCCTACTGGCCACCTTGATTATGAGAATGGTCAGAAGGCAACCATTCCCGGCCGTCAAATCCAAGGGGGTGGGGGCCATTAAAGAGTTTAGATGTGGATGGCAAAGCATAGGTTGCACAAGGGAGGGAGGCAACACAGTTGCGCAAACAGCAGATTATGTAGGCAATGATTGGCTGCATGTTTCAAATTCTGATGGGCTGACATGGAGAACGCTGGTTCATATTCCCACTGATCTGCCGTGTGAGACAATCATTTGCAAGACTTGAAATTTATTATGCATGCTGATGTGGCACCCATCCAATGGCTGCAACATTGGATTCTACAAGAGAAACGATACTAAACGGAGGGCTGCGATGAATCTCGAATTTTATTAGAAATGAGCCAGTAAATAGGGAGTGTAGATTCTGCAAGAGAAACGACACTAAACGGAGGGCTGCGATGAATCTCGAATTTTGTTAGGAATGAGCCAGTAAATAGGCAGTATACTTCACACAGTAACTACACCACACAAGGCCAACCAAGCAAGACTAGTTGCGACGTGAAGTTCAAAAGAGAGTGGCATGTCACTTGGTGGACAAATGAGTTCAAAAGAGAGTAACACAAATGTTAGTTACATCCTCAAGGAGACTAAAATTGTGAAAATTTTGATTATTGCATTAGTTAATCAAAAAAATGTTTACAGAGAATGTGTAAACAAAAAGATTCCATCCCAGGTCCGTCTGCTTGCAAATACAGGCAACTCAAGACCTATTCCTTTACCTCACTCTAACTCATCGACTGAGCCACTCTCAGTTTGATGGAGGCAGAATTGGTATGCTCACACAAACTCGTTTGCTGTTAGAACCACTCATCACACAAACATTAGCCCACTTCTCAGAGCAGTGAAATACTGCTCGTTTTCTGTTCCAGTTCTCGGCACAAAAGAATCGCCTCGGCCCGACATTGTTCTGTCGGCATCGGCATCCCATTTCCGTTTCTTTGATGGATCTGACAGCTTGTCTGAAGCTTTGCCTGCTGACCACTTAATGTCATGACACAGCAAATCGTTCACATAATCTGTGCATGCATCTTCTTGCCTCCTTGAAGGAAAGATGCTTGATGAATGAGTTGGCCTGAGCCCAGTGCAGTCAATCAGACGGGCCTTCTGTCGCTTTGGTAAAGAGTTTCTCGACTCATCACGTTCACCCCCAGCTTGGCCTTCCTGCGCATGCGACGATGGTGGAGAGTTGCTCAATGATTCCAGTTCTGGGAGACTAAAGGCTTTTGCGGCCTTGACGGGCGCACACCACCAGGGAAAACAAATGGCGGGATCTGCTTCCTTCGTATGTGGGAAACATGAACTTCCATGCCAGGCTTTCTGTGGCAATAACTATTGACTGCATGCCTAAACTCTGCAACAGCCCCCTGTATTTTGAACTGCTGCTGGCCTTCGACTTGAACGGGAACACCTGCACGGCCACGCTGCAATCCCATGAAAAAGGCTGTGTGACGTTGTACTTGTTTGGACTTATCTACAAATTCGCAGGGATAGGGATGGCACTGCAAGAGAAGCTTTGTATCGCGCTCGATCCTCAGTGTCAACTGTCTGAGACGCGATTCCACCCAACCCTTCCATGTACGCAGGTCATCCTCGTCTATGGCCATTGTATCAATCTGCAGGTAGTTATTGTAAGCCTCAAATAATAGTTATTCGCAGGGATAGGGATGGCACTGCAAGAGAAGCTTTGTATCGCTCGATCCTCAGTGTCAACTGTCTGAGACACCGGAGAGTGGTGCGAAATGCCAGAATGTTCGGAACAAGGCGCAGTATGCGGTCAGTAACCCGACATCCATTCAGACTTCGCACGCTTTGCTCATCAACATTGCATAGATCCAGGTCGGAATGACCAGGTCCAGGTCCTCTGGAATGACCCAAAGCGCAATCCTTGCATACAACAGATCTACTGAAATGCCTTGGAACTTGAATTTGAGAAGAGGAACATGGGCTTCTGGGACGGGATGAAGCTTCTGGGAGCATGTCATGAAGCAGGATGAAGAAATCTTCCTCTCGAGTAGCACACCGAGCCGATACGAACCAAAACTGAAGATCTTGGCATTTGCCTGCGCAACAAACAGGGGGCTGAAGCCTCTGCTTCTGGTCACGTGCTTCACCCATTCTTTGACAACCTGGTCAAGATGACCAAGGACCTCCGCACGAAGCATGGACTCATCTGGGCCGCGTTTGCTAAGAATTTCGTTAATTCGCCATGGCTGGCCAGCTCGGCCATCGCTGGGCCGGAAGACTAGAGAACTTCGCTCGCTCGCTCAGCAGGCAACTTCCCTCACTCTGCGCAGGTCATTGATTGCAACTTCCTCTTTCAGTTATCTACACGGCAATGCAAGCTTAAAAAGGTTCTCCATGTGGTTGCAAACACGTGCGGAATCCATTATCCCTCCACCTCCAGCTGCCACGTCAGCCCCTTCTCTCTCTCTCTCTCTCTCTCTCTCTCTCTCTCTCTCTCTCTCTCCCCCCCCCCCCCCAGGCACCGCGGGAGATTTTGAGTTGCACCTCCACTCACGGCGAGAGGTTTTGAGTGTCAGCACGAGTACCCTTGACTTGCCGGAGGGCAGATATACTGAGATCTCACCACCTTCCTTGACATGCGGGAACCCACATGTTAATTCGTTCTCACACCCTTACCTGTTGTTACTCGACCTTCCTGTGCTGCTTTGCCACAACTTCTGATCTCCCATCACTTGCTTTTGCTGTTTTGTGCCGGTTGCATCGCCCATATCCCAGAATGCTCTCTCTCTCTCTCCAAGAGCCTTCTGATGGGGATGCAGCCTTCTCTCTCTCTCTCTCTCTCTCTCTCTCTCTCTCTCTCTCTCTCTCTCTCTGGGAGTAGCATCTCAAGAGGTAGGAGGAGGTAGGTATCGCCCCAATCTAGCACCTTTCTGGCAATGTCCTCGGCCATACAGAGTGCCCCCTTCGCTGGCTTCAAGTAATTGTGTAGACCAAAAAGGACATGGCCACACGAAAACTCGATAGCTTCAAGTAGTTGCGCAGACCAGATGGGAGATGGCCATGGGCAAGTGGCTGATGACTGGATGGAGGCGGCGGGACAACAAAGCAAGGAAATAGTGGGGCCTAGCATCGGACGACTACGAGCTTCAACGGGATGGGGAGAGCGAAGACACAATATACGGGAGTCATGGTCGACAATCCATGTAATGCAAGCTATGGTAACAGCTGATCAACGACTTGCGTGGAGAATAGTGGCAAGAGAGTCTCGAGTGGCAAGAGAGCTGCCAAACAATCAGCAGGTGAATCACCACAGCAGCGAGCCCAAGCGTCCAATCATGGCACTCAGGATGTTTTCGGTCAAAAATTCTTGTCTACATTTCACTACAAAGGGCACGATAAACTGGGAGTATAATCAACTTTTGAAACATTGGGGCCCAACACCTTTATGCTCTTATACAAGATCTGGCACACTGTCAATTTGTTCCTATCTTGTTAAAAGGAGAAGTATATCACCCTCCACCTCAGCTAAACATATCAGCATAAAAACAAAAAGTTTAGCATCTAGATAGAAAATGTTATCCTTGGAATAGTGGGGGTGGTTATGGAGCCAGCTTTAGAGCGAGCTTTCCCCCCCCCCCCCCCCCCCCCCCACAACCACCTCTACCTGCCATAGCCGCCCCTTACCACCCATGACCACCAACACCCAAGCCCACCATCGGTGGTTGGTGGTGTTAGCTCACTACCACCATCCTCCTCCTACAACCACCGCCCATTTCCGTCGGTTCTCCTCCCACTCTTCCTTCCAGTGGGCTACTCAAGGACCTCCTCTCTCCCTCTCTCTCTCTCTCTCTCTTTCTCTCTCTCTCTCCCCCCCCCCTCTCTTTCTCTCTCACTTGTCTCTCTCTCCCCCCTCCCCCCAACACACTCTCTCTTTCTCTCCCTGTCCCTCTCTCTCTCTCTCTCTCTCTCTCTCTCTCTCTCTCTCTCTCTCCCTCCTCCGCCCTCTCTCCCTCTCTCTCTCTCTCGCTTTCTCAGCTCCTCCTCTCCTCTCTCTTTTCCTCTCCCCCATTAAGGGCCCCATTAAATCCTACTCTCTCTCTCTCTCTCTCTCTCATCCTGTCCCTCTCTCTTTATTTTGCTGATTTTGTCTCTCTTTCTCTCTCACTTGTCTATCTCTACCCCCTCCCCCCACACCTACACTCTCTTTCTCTCCCTGTCTCTCTCTCTCTCTCTCCTCCCCTCCCCTCCCTCCACACACTCTCTCTCTTTCTCTCCCTCTCTCCCTCTCTCTCTCTCTCTCTCGCTCTCTCGCTCATCACACATTCTCTAATTGCATATTAAAAGACAACAATGATAGAATTCACTTTGTTGAAAACTCAAAACAATATCATCATTTGCACAACTCAAGGTAAATGTGATAGACCAATAAATGCTAGATTATTACAACAGTCTTTTTGCACTCAATAAAGTTTTGAGCTCGTTATCAACCAGACTAGACTAACTGATGAATGAACATGTTATGGTTTATGTCCATTCCAAACACTCTCAAGTAGATATAATACAAGTGTTTGCAAGCCACATAGGTCATTCCTTCTCCTAACCTCCTTTTTAAGTTTTTGCAAGTACAACTAGGATTCCTAGCTATTGTGACTCGATATTTCTCACCATGTACCTTTGAGTTTGGTGTTTCTACAATGAAGACTTCATGCTTACCGATATTTACCATTTCCACTTGTTTGATGACCATTTCTAGTCCTAGAAGACTGTCGATCCTTTTCGATGCCTCTTCAGAAACACCTGTCCTATACCTACCCACACGTCTTTGCCCTTGCACTTCCATAGTTTCTGTTGCGATATGAAACCCCGCTAGCTGCAAAGACTTTACTTCTAGCACTGTTAAGTTCGTGCCCTGTGCCACTGGCCACTCAAGTGGAGGTCTTGGACGCCGCATCACAATATATGGACATAGATCCCACACATGTTTGACATCGAAACTAAAAAACCATACCCATGTCTCATTGTTACGCCCCTTCCAGTTGCGTTTCCCCCAAAAACTTGGTGCCGTTGTTCCCTCTACGCATAAATTCACCTTTTTCTTGCACTTTAATTTCCACCTTTGATTTTTCCTTGGCAAGTGAACTTAGACCCGGTTTGCACCTACGGATTGCCCACATGGTGTCATTTATGTCAACCTCAATGGCCCTAATTGTCACCCTGTCATTCTCCTCGTCCATAGAGTGATCTTGGGTTACCTGTGATGCATCTCCAAATGACAACTTTCAAGCCTTTCTTTGTCGAGCAACATTTTCAGTGGCATACTCTAGCAAGTGTGAACTATTCTCCTCCTCGCCTATAACATTGCCGAATGTCTTGCGTCGCCTTGTCATTGTAACCCGGTCTACAAACACTCTGGCACATTTGGAAGACCAGTTTCTCCAATTGTATCGTTCACAACACGGCTAGTCTGTAATGGAGTAGGTGTGTGAAATTCTCATGAAGCTGCCCTGTCTGTCAGGACACCGGCAAGGCCGGGCTAGGCGGTGTGGAACGGGGAGTCCAACTAGGGCAAAGGGCCAGGGGCATGCCTATATAAAGGGTGGTTGGGTGGTGGACTCTCAGGCTCTAGTCACCCCTGTCTTACATTGGTATCAGAGCATGGTCTATTTTGGGCAAGAGGGAGTGGAGCTTTTTGCATGCTCCTCTCTTTGAGGGCGTGAAGAGCCGCCTGCTAAGGGGGAAGACGAAGTCCCACATCATGTGCAGAGCCGCTTGGCTGGGGAGGGAGAGATTCTCGACCTCTGCCATATGGTGTATGGCCTAGCTCGGCAAATGCACGCTGCGAAGGGGAGGCATTCTCATCACTACAGTGACGCCCAACACGTAACCGACGGGCCTCTATCTCTCTCTCTCTCTCGCTCGCCCTTGCGGCACTGCCTTGGTCACCATAGTCGACAGTAGACTTGTTTTATCACACTCAAGGCGCCCAAAGGCCTTTGGCCTTGGGCAATTCCTCAAAATTTTCAAGCTAGGGTGCGTGCCCACTTGGGCACACACCCCATACACAAGGTGTTCGACGGTTGTGGGCCGAGCTTCGACACAAGCATCGGCAAGGGGACACAAAATTCTTGACAAAACTGTCAAAAATTCAGAAATTGCAGAAATTCAACGGAGTTGAAATTTTCAAACAAAGTATCTATTCACCTTCTTCCTTCGGGAAGATTAAGTCGCCTACGACATTTCAAAGCGAACAATTACGTTTCAAGCAGTACAAATTTTTGTCAACATCTTCAAGCATAATTGATTCAACTATCAAGAGCTTGCGGAGTTTCATATACGGCGGACTACTATCGATTTTCACAGAATTAGCACGGCTACTATACTTTGCAAGTGCTCCCAATGTCAAGTATATTTTCTGAGTACTTCTTTTACCGCACTGTGTATCCATGGATTCGAATATCAATATGACATTCGATTTTGAGCAAAGTACTGCTGATCCTACCAATGATGGCCCAGGGCCGGATCCTCTCAAGGAGAGTACCCGCTATGCTATGGCAGGAAAAGATACTTATGAGTTGCTCGATATTCAAGAATTTCGTGCACTTCAGACACGCATGACAGTCATGGATGAAAATTTTAAAGCTTTAAATGAAAATGTTACTAAACTCTCCACATTAGTAATTCAATTAATGCATCAGCAGTCTAAGAGTCCTGCTGACATCCACATGTATGAGCACGTTGGCACACAAGGGCAAGGCTCAACTAATGATACGTTACATACTCTCACTGCCAAAGAGGTGGATGACTTGTTAAAGAACTTTAAACGACCAGTCTTTAAGGGTGAAGACCGAGACCGCAATAAGGATGCAGTGAACATCTTTCTCAGCAAATGGGATGGGATTCACTCCTTACGGCGTACTCCGGATGCAGTCAAAGCTCTGCAAACAAGCTTAACTCTGGAAGGCAAGGCCTACAAATGGTGGATGTCTCTCAAGGAGAAGAACATCATACCACAGAGTTGGGCAGCCTTTGAAGCAATGTTTAACAAGGAATTTTTGCCTACAAACGAGGCCGATCGGAATTGGACGGCTTGGGACACATGTTCCATGCGCCAATACCCATCACTCCTTGAATATATCTCTCACAATCGGGACATTATCCTCAAGTTGGAAGGATTGGATATCTTTCAACAAGTCCGAGGGTTCGTACGAGGTCTGACTCCCGAGCTTAAGAAGTATGTCAAGACCCAAGACCCTAAAACACTTGAGGAAGCCATACTGAAAGCACATATTCACGATGACCCTGATGAGAAGAAAATACATAATAGTAACGTGCCTGCCAGTATACATGGTAATACACGCACTCATTATGGGCACAGTAAAAGAAAATTTCTAGTTGCTAGTTCAGATGCATCTAAAAAACCCAAGGGGTCCAGGGGTCCTCTCTCTCTTGAGGATTTTGATAACGCCAAGAAAGAGAAGTTATGTTTTCAATGTTTAGGAAGAGGTCATGGCAAAAAGGATTGTCCCAAGGGGAAATCTTCTGCTCAGGGGAAGGAGAAAGCAGTGCACACGGTGCAACTACTGCCTCTTGAGTCTTCCTCAAAATTCTCCACAATGGAAGTAACATACACTGAGGTGGTATGTTACTCGACCTTCCTGTGCTGCTTTGCCACACCTTCTGATCCCCCATCACTTGCTTTGGCCGTTTTGTGCCGGTTGCATCTCCCATATCCAAGAACGCTCTCTTTCTCTCTCCAAGAGCCTTGTGATGGGGATGGACCCTTCTCTCTCTCTCTCTCTCTCTCTCTCTCTCTCTCTCTCTCTCTCTCTCTCTCTCTCTCTCTCTCTCTCTAAGAAGCCTTCCCCTATAATGCAGTTGAGTTGTTCTTTGTTTTCCTCCTCCTCCTCCTGCAATGCAAAAACTTCTCTTTTTTCCTCTCTCTCTCTCTCTCTCTCTCTCTCTCTCTCTCTCTCTCTCTCTCTCTCTCTCTCTCTCTCTCTCTCTCTCTCTCTGGGAGTAGCATCTCAAGAGGTAGGAGGAGGTAGGTATCGCCCCAATCCAGCACCTTTCTAGCATTGTCCTCGGCCATACAGAATGCCCCCTTCGCTGGCTTCAAGTAATTGTGTAGACCAAATAGGACATGGCCACACGAAAACTTGATAGCTTCAAGTAATTGCACAGACCAGATGGGAGATGGCCATGGGCACGTGGCTGATGAGTGGATGGAGGTGGCGGGACAACAAAGCAACGAAATAGTGGGGCCTAGCATCGGACGACTACGAGCTTCAACAGGATCGGGAGAGCGAAGACACAATATACGGGAGCCATGGGCGACAATCCATGCAATGCAAGCTATGGTAACGGCTGATCATCGACTTGTGCGGAGAATAGTGTCAAGAGAGTCTCGAGTGGCAAGAGAGCTGCCAAATAGTCAGCAGGTGCATCACTACAGCACTGAGCCCAAGCGTCCAATCATGGCACTCGGGATGTTTTGGGCCAAAAATTCTTGTCTACATTTCACTACAAAGCGCACTATAAACTGGGAGTATAATCAGCTTTTGAAACATTGGGGCCCAACACCTTTATGCTCTTATACAAGATCTGACACACTGTCAATTTGTTCCTATCTTGTTAAAAGGAGAAGTATATCACCCTCCACCTCAGCTAAACATATCAGCATAAAAACAAAAAGTTTAGCATCTAGATATAAAATGTTATCCTTGGAATAGTGGGGGTGGCTATGGAGCGAGCTTTCTGTGCTTCTATCACGCCTCCTGTGTCGTCACCTTCGCACAATGTGCGTATCGCATGCCTTCTTCGCCATCACCTTCGTAAGCGAGCTGGTGCACCACCATCTTCTTCGACACCTGCTCTACGGCAAATGCTATGCACCACCATCTTCTTCGACGCCTACTCTGCGGCACCTTTGTGAGCTCTGCGGCCCATGCTCTACGACTTTCACTAATCAAGTCTCAGCCATGCCAAAAAAAGAGGGGCCATGGCTATCGTTTGAAGGATTGTAGGCATCGGGGTCGAGGGTGAGCAGCGTGTAGGAGTAGTCGGGGTTCAGCGAGGCCTCTTTAACACTAGGTTGGTAATGGGACACTTTTATGTCCTGGGACACTTTTATGTCCTGTTAAGTGAACATTTTCCTTGAATTATGTCAAGAGTTTCAAAATGGATTTTGAGGTGCTATCTGTCTAGAAATTTGTCTCATGAGTTGAAAAAAACTCGACATTTTTTTGGAATATCAATTCTATCTTTAACCTTGTCCTTACACAACATTTCACAACCTAAACTGTGTGAAAAAACGGGTCCTGTTTTTGGCTTTTTTCAACTTTTTGCAACTATACCACTCTAGAATTCATGTTTGTGAGGTCTATAATGCTAAAGAACTATCTTTAGTAGTCCCTAACATGTCCTAATGCTTCTAGGGAGAAATAAATGTTAAAGTTTTAAGTTCTAACCAAATTACAAAAATTGTCAAATACTATTATTCTTTTGACATGCTCCATGGCTCCTTATGAACTTTAAGGACAATAGGAAACTAAGAAAACATGCATATATTATTTGTATTGAGCGTGGCTATAGAAACTTTGATGATAGGTTTGCAGAATAGTAAAAATTCAACTTTTTTGTACCTATTTCTTCTCGAAAAACAAAAAATAGTGAGTGAGAAGGAATCATATGTTCTGATCACCAACCCATTGAAGTTAACTAGGGAATTTATCTCAAGTCCTACAAAAATCCCTAATCTTATTTTTATGCAACAAAGCGTAAGAAATGACTGTTTTGATGAAAATGTACTGTTTTGATGAAAATGTACTGGTCCATCAACTTTGGAGGCTTGGTGTGACCAAAAGATGAGAAATTTTACAAGTTTCTTATTTTTTCCATGTGTACTAGGCCTTGAACTATAACCTCATGAAAGTATTTTACAAAATGAGTGGATCTACTATGGTTTTGGAGGTTTTTTTCAAAACCCTGAAAGGACACTTTTATGTCCTGTTAGGTTGCCAACCTAGTGTTAAGAGAAGAAGGCGGGTTCTATTCCACGTAATTCCCAAGTAAGCTCTCTCTCTCTCTCTCTCTCTCTCTCTCTCTCTCTCTCTCTCTCTCTCTCTCTGTCTATGTGTGTGTGAGTGAGTGAAAGAGAGAGAGAGATAGAGATAGATAGATAGATAGAGAGAGAGAGAGAGAG
Organism: Adiantum capillus-veneris; assembly: GCF_014529385.1. Taxonomy (NCBI): domain Eukaryota; kingdom Viridiplantae; phylum Streptophyta; class Polypodiopsida; order Polypodiales; family Pteridaceae; genus Adiantum; species Adiantum capillus-veneris. The sequence continues at coordinate 18,276,943 of NC_140954.1, forward strand.
AGAGAGAGAGAGAGAGAGAGAGAGAGAGACTTGGGGTCTCACACGGGGCTACGTTGTGCTGCTGGATTGAATGAATGAATGAAAGTAACCCATCTGGCAGAGTGTACTCCTCTTCTTTGTCACCCACCATCGCGCATTAACACGGTGCTTGCGAGAATTTCCTTTGACCGATGCTCCGTCGGCCATCACCTCCACCATCACCTTCGCCCGGTTCTAAGATCTCCGCCAAGCCCTTGCCTATTCAGAATAAGCAAAAATATTGCATGTTCCATTTACATTCTCCAACCCTCTGAAAAGGTTCCATTTCCAGAAGCTGAATCCCAACTTGATCTCTCCCCTCTCTACAGTATAAAAAGAGGAGTAAAGATTGAGAGGACCATTTGATGTTGTTGCTGCAGAGAGGTATGGTCCTCCCTTCTTTCCTCCTTCTCCCTCTCTACCCCCTCCTCCCATCCTCCACCCTCTCTACCCCCTTCCTTCTCATCCTCTCCTCCCCTCTTAGCTATCCTCTCTCTATCCCTCATCCCCTCTACCTCTCCCCTTTTCCCTCCTCCTGTATCCCTCCCACCAATTTTTCTCTCTATTCCCTTCTTTCTTCTTCTTCATGTCCCTCACCTCCCCTCCTAATCCTCTATCAAAGATAATGTCCTCTTCGTCGGCCATCCTCCCTCTCCCTCTCTCTCTCCCCCTCTCTCCATCCCTGTCCTTTCCGTCGGCCATCCTCTCTCTCTCTCTCTCTCTCTCTCTCTCTCTCTCTCTCTCTCTCTCTCTCTCTCTCTCTCTCTCTCTCTCTCTCTCTCTCTCTCTCTCTCTCTATCTCTCTCTCTATGTTGATTTAAGACTAAACAAACCCCAAGTTAATGCGTTGAAGGTGTTGCAGGATTGGAGAAAACCTCATCTAGAGGACATTCAACCGCATTCGGTTGTACAGGTTAGCCGTTTGAACAAATGCTAAAGCATTCTATTGTTTTGGCATTTATTATTCACATGCAATCTAGTATAGTAGTGTTGGTACAATTAATATCTCCCTTTTTCTCTCTGTCAATAAATGATTTATTTCATATATCTCCATTGCTTCATAGCATATGTGCATTGATGACATTTTATGATTAGAATGTAGCTATCCATGGTCTCTCCCTCTCTCTCTCTCTCTCTCTCTCTCTCTCTCTCTCTCTCTCTCTCTCTCTCTCTCTCTCTCTCTCTCTCTCTCTCTCTCTCTCTCTCTTTGCAAGGCTTTCATCTATGAAAATGACACTTATGTGAGTATCAAGAAGAACATCCCAACGTAAGGGAAGTAGTGTGTAATAGTATTGAGATTTACAGATTTCAGTTCAATTTCTTGCAGGAAACAAATGGCTATGAAAAATTTGTCTTTTAGCAAGAATGAGCACGTGGTGCTCTTAAGCAAGGGTAAGGAAATTAAGAAAGGAATTGTGATACAGTCTCTACCCCACAAAAAGCTCCATGGAAAAGAGTTGCTTAGAGGCACATTGGGAGTAGCCGTCCAATCGGCATCATCTCCCAGTCTCATGTTGCCACATGTTCCACCCATTGACGATGATGTGTGCACCTTAGGTGTAGCAGTGGGTACAGTTGTGGCGTGGCCGACAAGAGAATTGGTAATGAGACCTCTTAATTTTATTCAGTCTTACATGCTCTCTTTTGTAAGCAACATCTAACATTTTGTGTCTAGGCAAAAGGACAACGAACTGTATCCTCTGGAGGCAAAGGTTCAGTACCTGTCACTCCACAAGCCACTAGCATAGCATCGGGTGCTCCACCCAAACCAAGCGTTTCAAAGCCTCTTCCAAAGACTCTTGTTGTAGAGGTAAGCCACTAGAGTTTAGTGCACTGTTTACTCATGAAATTAATCATTGTTTGCCAGTAAACTAAGCTAATAATTATTTGCCTATGGCCAAGTAGTCGACGGGTGTCAAGAAAAGAAGTGCAGATCAAGCAAGTGAAGTTGTTGAAAGCAAGCAAGTCGCATGAGCACAGAAAGAAGAGGACCCTAGCTGGGAGCCCCAAGAAAAAGGGTAGAATTTCTTTGAAAAAGGATGCAGCTAGCACAAAGAAAGAAGTCACCAAAGCGAAAGGAGTGCAGAAGCCAGTGAAAGCCAGTGTAGAGGGCACTACACAATCCGAGGTACCAGTACCATCAAAGGACCAGGTCCCTATTCCGAACTACTCAAGTGAAGAAGATGACAAAAGAGAGGATGTGGGGGATGAAGATCACGGTCTTTTTACTATTACCAAGAAATCCATGCTGAAATGGGATTTGCTCGACGACACTTTGCACCGCCTTCATGTTTGTAATTTCTAACATGGTATGCTCATCTAACATTCCTGACACAAACTCCAAGATTGAAAACTTTTCAAGTACGGTTATACAGGATACTCGCAAGGCACCACCGCCATTGTGCCACTTGTTACCACCATCCAACAGTACAGCCAGTGCAAGATCTGGTGAACAATCTAGCATTGAAGTTCTCTAGAAATGGATATGTTCCACATTGTGTCAGGTTCATGCTTACAATAAGGACTCCATATCTAGATCCAATAGAAGTTAGTCATGCTATTCAAAAAACCTGGGATCCAATCTAGATGCAACTTCATGCGGATTTTGAGAAACAATTGCATAGATCCGGGTGGGGGGACGTGAAAGGAAAAATGTTGTACACATGGAATGGGAATCACCGTCTTCGGGCATGGAATGCACAAATTGATACAGGTACATTACTTTTTACACTATTGTTTTTGACTCAATATCAAGATGAGATGAATTTTGTGAAACTATGCAAGATGATTTTGCTATGCAGCTCACAAACAGGAGCCTAAGTATCATTGTTGTGTGGAAGCCTGCATGGTTAAGGTCACTAAAGAGAACGAGGAAGAAGTTGTCACTATGGTGGCACGCTTGAATCAGTAAGCTTATCTATAACATAATTAACGCATCATAGTCGAATGGATAAGCTTAGCTATAGCACGATTATTGCTTTCTACTCAATTTGATAAGCTTAGCTATAGCATGATTATCGCTTCCTAGTATTTTAAGGGTGTAAGTTTTATTGCACAGGATTAATGACAAAGGCTACGTAAAAACTTCCTTCATATATATGCTATGTATGGTAAGAGCAATGGGCATAGACAACATGGATACATTTCTTAAGGGTTTGGAGGAAGATGTTCCAGGCTGGTTGCAACGAGAATTAGATGCTGAAATGAATAAGTGTGGGGGATTGTGGAGATGTTGGTATAAGGTTCCTCTTATCGTGCTATCCCAACTTCTATATCCGGTAAGTTTCATTGTCCTTTAGGTTATTCTCACCATGACAATGCAGTGGATGAAACAAAGAATGAACTAATGTCACGATTCAAGCAATGTATACAAAGGCTTTGCAATCTGTGAGTAATAAGCGAAATGATCTCTCAACCGAGGAGTTCACTACCTATTGTTGCAACGCATTCTATAAGGCTGACAAGAAAGGCCGAAAAAATACGCAACGGGCATCCACAATTGCAGATCCAAACTTAGGAGAAGAGTGGTGGAGGTAAGACTAATATGGATTTCTTTCAAAGGGAGTTAAGTTTACATTCACGTACTGCTTATAAAATTTTAACATTTGTTTCTAGATTGCTTATAGACATAGACTGGAGCAGGAGACCAAAGTGGTTGACAGATGATTGAATATATAGTCTTGCATGCGCTGACCTACCTGTCGATCATTGTAGCAACATGCTAAGGGCCTTGGTTAGTGATGACCCAACCACGTTATATCCAAGCCTAAAATCCGCACTAACTAAGGTCATTTTGCGATAAATGTTTCACAAAAAAAGAGTATAGTATTATATAACGTAGTTGTGTGATAATGTAGACGACCACTCCGTGTTTCGCACTTGGTTACGTCGAGAGACATGGTGGAATCGACTTGTGAACAAGGCTACGAGACAGTATGCTTTGCTGAAGAAATCGTGCCATCTCCCTGAAAATGACACCCTTGTGACAACTATACGGGTGTGGCAATCGAGGTACATTGGCACATTGTATGAAGTGGAGTGCGAGAGATTGAAAGGTGGACTCAAAGCTAACAAGTAAAAACAGAAGGAGGGTACTAACATGGCCGCCAATTGGGCATTTTATAGGTATGTAATCTTGTTCTAATTGATTCCTAAACCCTAAAAAAATTTGGGTAGTTGACAATAAGTATATTCTGGCAAACATATACCAGATGGGTGCGGAACATGGGTTGGACATATAGAGTTCCAGTTACAAAAGAGTGGCGCAATGTGAAGCACACTTGCATGGATATGGAAGAACAACGTGCAACATTGTGGAAAAAAAAAGTGTATGTTGAGTGTCCTCTTTTCATTGACTTTGCAAAGGACACATTCCCCCCCAACGAGCGGGAGCAATTTAGGGAGGCAAAGACCGATAGAGTTAAAAGACAGCAAGAAGAGGTAAAAGTATACAAAGACATACTTAAACTATTTTGAATTCATGTGAGGATTTAACTGCAACTCGTGAAATTAATTTTGCCAGGGTAAGAACCTACGTTCCCTAAAAGGAAAAGACGTTGTGACTTAGAAGACACATAACGAAGAAGAGGAGGAGGAGGATCGTGCACCAAGGTGCAGGGATAGTGAATGTCCTTTGGAGTTTGAGGATTATGAAGACGAAAGTGATGTGCCGCCTTCTCCAACTGCTAAACCTACAAGAGCCCCACAATCTACCCAGGCAAGTTTTTGCACACCCTAATTGTTGCTTGAATGGAAAGGTTGTACTAATAGTACTCGTGTAATTTATATGCTTTCCACAGGGGAGCAACACAAAGAAGGATAAAGGTCAAGTAATAGACAGAGATACTCTGATGCCTCCAAACAAGGTTAGTACATTAAGTCCTAAAGCAGGTCAAGAGGGAGACACGCAAACAATGGGAGAGAACCTATTAACACCGAGACCCTTGTCCGCATGGAATCCACCAAGAAGCCTAGAGAACCAAGGCACATCAATCGAGTCACCTCATCTTACAACCCATGTACCCATGGAATCTGCAGGTATACAGGGGAACATGCAAGCTCCTAATAGTTCCACAACACATCAAGAGTTTGAACCATCCAAATATTCCTCAATACCTCCCTAACAACAACAAGAACCATTGCCAGCAGAAGCTCATGGTCATGTCCCAGAGCCTGAACAAGTGCAACCAGCATCTCATACCACTTCAGAGCCTCATGTTCTTCCTTCGCATGATGAGGCACATGTGCAACCTGCATGTGGCCCGAACTGAACCATCCTTTGGAAACTTAGAATGTTGCATCTTACCCAAAATACAGCCTTCACAAACATGTTTCATCGGTGCCTCAAGAGGCGGCAAAGAAGCAACCATATCAGATTTCTGCAAACGCGGCAAACTGGCCAATTCAGATGACGAAAACGTGCATGCCAAAGTTTTGCATCTGAAATAGCCCTTGAATCTGCAACAGCATTTGAAAAATTTTGTCCACACTTGTCATACAAAGTGAGCTTATACAGCCCACGGCACAAAAGGCCAGATGCAACAATTTCATCACCAAAACTGAGATCATGGACTGTACATCTGTCATCCACAAATTTGACTACAAGTCCAAGTTTAGCAAGTGTGGATACAGATAAAAGATTCTTCTTGATTCCAGGTACATAAAGTGCATCAACGCAGGCACAATGATAGTGCACATAGATTGGAATTAATAAAGGGCCTACTCATATACACCGCCAGACGTCCACTGAAAGTGAAGGATTGTAGGATGCCATACGCTCTAAGGAAATGCCAAAAATTATCGGTCTACCTTCTAAGTATAGAATGATTGATTGTGGTATATGTTGTGGAGTAAGCAAGGTATTTATTGTAGTGGGTGGATACAGATGATGCGAATGGCACAATAACCGAAGTTTCAACAGTATTGTCTACTGTAGCAGAGATTGGTCACCGCGGAGAGCCTGCTCTTCTTGTTGGAGGTGACCAGGTATATAGCAACAAAGAGAAGATGTCTTTAAGTATATAAAATACAGTCACTTACCTGTTTGTTATATCCAGATGTCATGGTGCAATGCAACACTCCACCTCACGATGAAGTGCATAATTCAATGGCACATAGCTCTGGTATGCTAACAACCTGAGGTACTCCTGGTATTACTGTCTCGCCTTACTAACTGGGTATTCATTTCTTTAAAATCAGATCCTGCGGTTTTAGCTATTGATCCTATGGGAGAAGCTAACGAGACGAGCAAGGGAGATGTAGGTGCCCTACTCACAAATAATGCTATATTAGCTAGGCGAAACTTTCGAGTGCGAGGCGGGACAACAAATGCAGGTTGCAATGCAATATTTTGTCATCTACCAACCAACACAAGGTTGTTTTCAACAAGTTCACCTCCATTGTATTTGCTTATCTAAATTCCCAAACATGCTACTCTCTTTCTATACAGAGGAGGGTAATGTAGTATTACAAATGTATGCTGGTTGCGGTCTTCTTGCACGTCCGGGGCTGTGAATGGGTCGACATGTACTATTGCTAGATAGAGAAGAGTCAATGGAAGAATTGCAACATCTATGTAATGGTAAGTGTCTTTCTTCCTCGAGTAGTGTGAAATGGGAATTATATATGCCTCCTAATATGATGCTAAGTAAGATCCATTTTGTAATTGATCGTCGTGAAGGCACAGGCACACTTCCTTCTTGCCATGCCAAAATGAAACTCATAGTGTTCGATGTGAACGGTGTCCTATTGAAATGGTGGCGGTGGGAAAGTGCTCCTTCCCATGCTATGAATATTTTTAATGTAGGGAAAATGGGTGTGTCATTGCGACCTGGGATATTGCTATTCCTGAGGGTGATGTTTAAGCTATTAGATGTAGGGGTTTGGAGCTCCATGCAAGAGCAAAATCTCACCCCCATTATCGATTTAATTAAGAGTAAATACAAGGAGGCTGGGTATGGTGAGAAATTTTTCAAGTTTTGCCTGCATCAAGGACATTGTGAAGAGAGGCACAAGCATCCAAAATTCAGTTTGGTGTTTGTGAAGAACTTTAGATCTAAATTGGTAGCCTCATACATCACGGACCCTCTGGACACAATTCTAGTAGATGACAATCCTGAGAAGGCAATCGAAAACCCACCACATACGCTTGTCACAGTAAGGAGTTACGAAGGAGCGAGCGATGACAATGTTCTTCTCATGAATTTACTCCCATATCTAGAAGGTCTTCATGCATATCCTGGGTTAGCATCGGATTATATCAAGAACATGCCTTTCAAACAGGGTACGCAATGTGTATCATAGGATTAATTTAATAGGTGATTGGTTTCAAATACTATCTTCTATGACTTCTTAGTATTAACGTAGTCTTTGCTAAGAGCATTTTCCCTAACCAAAATTGGATTGTAGTTTCTGCAGCGCATGGTGGGGAACTTGAGCACACAATGGAGGCGACACATGGTGTTGGAGGAGATGTGATCATGGCACATCCTAAAATGTGATGAGGAAACCAAGATAATTGTGTACATAGCAATGTTTAGCTGCTATATTGTAACTCATCGTCATCAAATAAGTAAAGATATTTGGGTCATTTATTAGTCTCCACTCTATATCTTTGTTTTAATCTATTTGGATTTAGATATGTTTTTGTGATGAGGGACCAAGATAATTGTGTACACAGCAATGTTTAGATGTTATATTGTAACTCGATGTCATCAAATAAATAAAGTTATTTGGGTCATTTATTAGTCTCCACTCTCTATCTTTGCTTTAATCTATTTGGTTTTATATATGTACATGAGAGAGAGAGAGAGAGAGAGAGAGAGAGAGAGAGAGAGAGAGGGTAAGGGGTTAGTGGAGGAGTGGGTAATAGAGAGGGTAATAGGAGCAAGAGAGAGAGGGAGGGAGAGAGCAAGCACGTTTTAGTGGGAGAGAGGACACAAGAAGGAGATTGAGGGAGAGAGAGAGAGAGAGAGAGAGAGAGAGAGAGAGAGAGAGAGAGAGAGAGAGAGAGAAAGAATGTGAATATTGTAGCCTAAATAATTTTAGCATGCAATAGCGTGAACATGCACCCAACTCAGAGTAATTGTTTTCTTTTGGTTCAATTTGATAGAAAACCACATCGCAATGTGGAGAGAGAGAGAGAGAGAGAGAGAGAGAGAGAGAGAAGGGGGGGGGGGGGGGGGAGAATAAGCACGGTTTAGTGGGGGAAGGGAAAGAGAGAGGACATATGAGGCAAATTGAGAGAGACAGAGAGTTGGAGAGACGGAGAGAGAGAGAGAGAGAGAGAGAGAGAGAGAGAGAGAGAGAGAGAGAGAGAGAGAGAGAGAGGGGTGGGGGGGGGAGTAAGTAGGGTTTAGTGGGGAAGAGGGAAAGAGAGAGGACACATGAGTGAGAGAGAGAGAGAGAGAGAGAGAGAGGGAGGGACAGAGGGGGGAATGGAGGGGGAGGGTACTGGGGGAGAGAGAAAGGGAGACATGGGAGGACAAGAGGGGGGAGAGAGAGAGAGAGAGAGAGAGAGAGAGAGAGAAGAGAGAGAGGGAGGTATGAGATAGAAGAGAGGGATGAGTAAGGAGGAGGAGGATTGCGGCTAGAGGAGGAGTTGGAGGAAGAAGGTGGAGGGGAGGGAGGATGTTGGAGGATGAGGCTGAGGAGGAGAAGCAAGTGGAGGGGAGGAGGCACATGGGTGGAAAGAGGAGGAAGGAGGAGGAAAGAGAGCTAGGGAGGGCGGCCAAAAAAAATTAGCTTTCTCAAAAGCTCGCTCCATTGAGCTCGCTCGAAGACCTAACTCTGGAATAGTGAAAATGTTACAATAAAAAAAGTACCCAACAAATCAAGTGTAGTGTAGGTGACTATAAGACGCAAATATTTATGTTGATTTGTAAGTTCGTTAAGCAGCCCAATGAGGACATTAGAGGGTATTGTCTTTCATCTGCTTCATCAACTATCATAACAAAATAGAGTGAGAGCTGGCTATCCACAAGCACTTCCCTCAAAAGCATTCAAGATGTCACATACTTGGTTACTATCTCTAGCTCCATGCAATCCTCAAGCGTAATCACGTAACCAACTTGTTCATCAAGCCTGCAACCAAATTCCTTAGTAACCCTCTTAGCTTCAGACATTGTGGCCACTCTTCGAGGTTGTGAGCGGCCAATTCTTCCTTTTGTTGTGTACCATGCTTCCACTAGATATTGTGTAGCTTGTGTTGTTTTTTCTGAATTAAATTCTTCGATAACAATAATTAAAATTTGGTTCTACTCTAATCAACTAATGGGTTCCACAAGAACTTCCTCTACAAGTTTTGCATCCCTTTCATCCATATTTCCCATGATCTCATCCCTTTCTCAATAGAAGACAAATAGTTCCAAAGAAGCCTTGTGATCCGCATTAACAAGAAGGAGGCACTTCTTACTAGGGGGTGCCCATAGGATGTGGAGAAGCCAAGAAAAGAAAGACCCTTCAAAAGATCCCCATAGAGACAAACACTCCACTCTACTCAAACCTATACCTTCTTTGGAATGGTCCTCTCTCGTTGCCTTTGCTTTTTATGTTGCTACCTTTTGGAATTTTTGTGGAAAATTGTGGTGTTTGCATTCTTCAAATCAATATTGGACAGTCAAGGCAATCAATGAGTAGAGCATATGTATTGGATGTGTATTGAGTGGTGTTTCTGTTCTACGATGTAACATTATCATTGAGAGAAGTTCTATAAAATAATATCAAGATCAGTAAGGGTGCATTCAAACTGCACATGAAACATATATGCCCTTTTCCACCCAAAAACAACAAGAATGCTTGCATTGTCCACTATGGCCATCACACACAGTATTGGAAAAGCACATTGCTGCAATCTATAGATTCGTGTGATTCGTTGCAGCAGGTGAGCACATGCCATGGGTGGGGTGCGTAGGCTAGAACATCAATGAGACCTCCTAGGTGTTAAGACCAAAGGATGTGCATTCTGAACCCCTTCAAGTTATAGATGCTTTGTTATTGGTCCACAGAGGAGAAAGGCATTATGAGTATGGTACTCTGAACCTAGCCTAAATAAAGATCATACTTGGTGAGACATTCATGCTCCATATAGTATTGGGGCAAGCGAAACACCACATTTTTCAACCAAAACTATAGCAAAGCAAATTTTGTGGGTGAATGGGAATACCTGTTAAAAAGGATGTCTCATTCATGCTAGTGGAGATGAGCATAAGAGTTGAAGTCTATCAACGGCATGAACATGGACGTGTAATGATTTATCAAATAGTATGTCTCAATATCATATATATAGTTAGAATGGAGTCTTGATAATCTTGGGTGCTTAGACAATGCACAAGAAAAACCCTAGGTGTAGAACATCATGGTGAACAACTCATTGTGTGAAGACTCTATTGCTACGAGAGTTAGCTCAATATTGTTTGGCAATCATGGATGTGGCGTGCCTAAGCTTGTAATGATATATCAAATAGTATGCCTCAATAGTATACATATAGTCAGAATGGAGTCTTGATAATCTTGGGTGCCTAGACAATGCACAAGTGAAACCCTAGGTGTAGGACATCACGGTGAACAACTCATTGTGTGTAGACTCTCTTGCTACGCGAGTTAGCTCAATACTGTTTGGAAATCATGGATGTGGTGTGCCTAAGCTCTCTAGGCTTGTAAGACCCTATTATTAATGCAATGCTCTAATTTTCTCACTACTTGTCTCTTAGTAATTGATGCTTAATATCTTTACTTTTCTCTTTTAAACACTATCTTGTTCCTAGCATTCTCATGCATGATTTGATTTGAGGTTAGTATACATGCATGCATGGGTACTTGTGTCCAAGATAGAAGTGTTTAAATCTTCTTCTTCTGCTTTTTACTTGCGGTTGATAGTTGCTCCATGATCATAGTAATATCCTTCTATTCTTCTAGTTGTCTATGGTTAACCTCTTACAAGTTTTTGAACTCCTCCTAGGATTGTTCATGCAAACCATTTTACTCTTCTAAAAAAAATCCACCTTGGGTTGTGTAGTCAAGTAGTGGTGTGTACTTTCCATATCATGGATACGTTGTTGTCGGCTGGAGGAATCATTCTTCATCTTGTCGATGATGAGCTGAACAAAACTTGTGTAATCTTCAATGTCCTTCATGGGGCCCATTTGAGATGTGTGGCTTCCCCGTGTCTATCCATATCTTTTGCTCTTCTTGGTTCTCTTTGCTATCTCTAGGTGCTTGGTTCTTCACTTAGTCTTCCAAGTCTTTATCTTTTTGAGTTTTCTTATCTATAGCTACTTGATCTACAAACGTTTCTTCACGGAGATTTCTCTTATGAGGTTGTTCAAGGATTGGTGATAATCTGGTATGCTGGACTGCCGACTCCTTGGTAGTAGGTGTGTTTTCCAATGTCATTGAATCAATTTGTGATTCTTCTTTCTTTGGATCCCCTTCTCTCTCTCTCTCTCTCTCTCTCTCTCTCTCTCTATATATATATATATATATATATATATATATATATATATATATATATATATAATACATACCAACCCTACTAGTGGTACATCTTTTTGAGGGTTCATTGTTCTATGTTTTTTGGGGATGGTTTACTTGAACTCCTCAAAGTCTCCTCAAAGACCTCTTTCCCCTCTCAAATACTTCCTTGTCCCTCTCTAGCTAGGGTGGCACCTTTGCACGCTTGCTACTACGCTCACCCACTTTTTGCTTCCCTTTAGCGATCCCTTTATTTTCTCTTTTTGTCTTTAGAGGTCATTGTGTACCTTTAGCTATTTTTGTTGGGGCTTTATCAGTAATTATTTCTTCTAAATCTTCATCATCAGATTCCTCATCATCCACTTTGCCTTCTTCCTCGTCTTCAAAAAGTTCCAACAACTTCCTCTTAGAGCAAGTACGCGGGGACTTGGCCGCTTTGGCTTCTTCACCTTCTGCCTCCTCATTCTTTACCCCAATTATAAGCCAAGCATTCTGGTTTGATGCAGGCAATAATTTATGTGCCATCGAGACCGCATGATAAGTGATTCTAGTGAGAACTTCCAGAGCCCCTAAGTATGTGGCTTTGCTACTCTTCTTGGTGCTCTTTAAGGTGTTCAACACATATAATGCAGGGACAATCTTCTACATGGGTTGCTTCCAATTTCATTGCGGTGGTGAAGGCTGATGCTACTGCATGGTTGGGCATTATGTTTCTTGGTGGCCTCTTTGTTGATAAATGAAAACGGTGGTGGTACAATTGGGTAGGATTTTCTATTCATTGTGGATTATATATGAATTGTGGTGGCTATTGTGTTCTTGGTGAACACCTCGGTGCATTTCTTTTCTTTGGACCTCACAGACTCCCCCTTTGTTAACTAGAGAGCTTCTATCACAATCTCCTTTATGATGTTCACTTCAATGGCTTTTGTCATAATGTCCAATGAAATTGGCTTTTGGAAATTTTACTTGATAAATGGGGTCAAGCAAATAAGGTTCCAAGATCAATTAACTTGGACTCATGAACATGGTCTTGAGTATTTGCTAATCCATCACAAGCTCACCATAAACAAGGGAGATGTAATGCAAAAAAGAGTTGTGTTTATTCATTCATGAAATGAGATTTAAGTAGCTCTACAACTTGACTCCATGACTTGTGTGCTAATTCCCCCTTTTTCCTCCTTCACTCAGCATTTAGGATAAAACCCACACTTTACAATCCTCCCCTTGGGATTTGGACTAGGACAAAATACTGAAGATGCAATATCCACTAAGGATGATAAGTTGGTATCCACACAGGATGAAAAAATCCACATAGGATGGTAAATCCACACAGGAAAATAAAAGTCCTCCCCTACAAGTAGAGAGGCTGCATCTTCAAAGTATGTCTTCATAAAAGACAAGGTTATTATCGCCTTTTGCTTCTTCTTTGTCCTCTACCATGTGAGATGATCCTCTGATAGGTCTCTTCTCTTTGTAGCTTCTGTTTTGCTGTTACTACTACTTCTTTCTCCACTGCTACTGCCTCCATTTGAGTAGCATCAAAAAGGGTTTCCCTCCTTCCCGCATTTGTTGCAAGCTTTGTCTGTGTAGCAATATTTCACTAAGTGTCCCATTTTTCCACATTCATAACACTTTCTCCCAGTTGATGATGTCGATGGAGAATATCTTCCCCTTGAGGATGTCGTGAAAAAATCCCCTCCTTATGATGTTAAATGAGTCTTTTTTATTTCTCTCTTTCGGTTAAATTGAGTTGATGACATCTTGGAAAGGTGGAGCCGGTTCTTTTTCTTCAAGAATGGTGATTAAGTGGTCATAAGAGGGTGGAAGTGCACTTAAAAGTACGACCACTTTGTCAACTTCTAGTACTTTGGCCTGGATGTAAGTGAGCTGTGTGACAATTCTTCTAAGCCTATTTACTAGGCTAGTAGTGTCCTCCCTTTCAGTCATAGTAATCTTGTAAAGTCTTTTGAGACTAACTTTACTTCTTTTGGCCCTGGCTCCAAAATTTCTTTCTAGGACATGCCAAGCTTCATTTGCATGCTTACATTCGTCTATGAAATGTAGATTGTTATAGAAATGATATTTTATGATTTATTGCAGCTGACAGGTGGAAAAGACTAGACCGAGCTAGGCCTATGCGAGTGGAAATATATATTGTACATTTTATTATTCAAGTGCTCTTTATGAGCTTTGGCCATTTATGACCGGCCGGCTAGTTTGTACTCACATTGACCATTGAAGAAATCTATAAATGAAATACGTGCAAGAGGGAAATGGTCACTCTTGCACGGGGGGAGATTGCACCCAGTGTTTGCATTGTTCTTCTCTCCTCTTCCCTCTTCTCTCTCGCCGTTCCGGCGTAGCACTCCGGTATAGGAGGTGCGCCTGCACGCGCTCTCAATCTCTCTCTTTGTTCGCGTATGGCTTCGATTCTGTGCTATGGGATTCGTCAGGTATGGAGATTTGCCGATTTATGTGTTATATTGTGTTATCTTGGATGATTTGCAGGGCAGCCACGCCTCCGTTTGGCCGCTCGATAGGAGGGAGCACAAGCGGAGAAGGCGACCAAGAAGGACTTGGCACACGGGGAGCACTCTCTCTCTCTCTCTCTCTCTCTCTCTCTCTCTCTCTCTCTCTCTCTCTCTCTCTCTCTCTCTCTCTCTCTCTCTCTCTCATTTGCCTGCATGACATCAACCACCCAGCAACCAGTCGCGCATACACACTCAACATGCAGCTCAGCTTGCAACTGGTTGCTCTCAGAGTCTCAACTACCTGCCTCGCCAGTATCCTACTTCGCGCTGCTCGAGCTCATATTGGCTGCATGTCACCGAGTTATCCTCTCGCTGCTGTTGCTATCGGACATTGAAGGGCATCCGCATGTCGGGCCGCCTGGACGCTATCCTAGCCGAGTACGACGACTTCCACAGTTGGGAGACGGCTGCAATACTTTCTTAGACTCCATCCAATGCAGGTCATTGTCGACAAAATATATGCTGATGAAGATTTGCTTATTTTTTTTATTTATTTTCAACTTTACTTCCTTTTAATTTGTACCCTGGCATTAGATTAGATTCACACAGAGTTTAGCCTCATATTTAATTTGGTCTTTTGAGGATGTTTAACTTCATCTCATTTCTCTCTTTATCCCCCCTTCCATTAACGGCTCCCTACAAAGAGACGGATAGTCACAAAGCTTTTCAATAATCAGTGCAATACTCTCTCGGACATCGTTTTCGTCTTCATAATCTTTCATTTCACTACATTTTATTTTTATTTTTATTTTTGTCCCCAGACATTAGCTTAGATCCATAAGACTTGTATCTTTTGGTCCCATTTGGCAAACGAGTAATTTAACCTTCACAACGTAATTTGAGTCAGTGGACGAGAGATTCACTTTCACAATAAAACTTCAAGCAAACGGTGCTGATAATTGCGATATGGAACAGATACAGCTCTTAATAATGAGGAAGAAAAACCATGGCTGCTCAGCTAACTCCCTGCTCTATTTGGGCGCACACTATCTCTAGCCATTGCTTGTATACCCACACATATACACACATATTGTATGTGTGTCTTAATAATGTGCAAATTGGCATCCCTACTTAAGAGAACCTTTTTTTTTTCTAACCAAGCTCCTTACACATCTACCTCGCTAAATTTTACGAAGATTACAACCACTGCGGTCTACACTCACCGACTTTCTACGCATTGTCTAGTCAAGTCTAGGTCATTTGTATAAACTGCCAACTCCCATCCTACCTCCTCCTAGTTAACATCCAGAGGCTTAAGTAGATGGTTTTGCAAGGGATTTTCTTACTACACCGCAAATCTACATTCTCATACAAAATTCTAGTTCTAACTAGCAAACACCTATCGTAACTAAAGGCTTCTAGGCAAGGGCCGTTCAAGATCAAATTACTTTTGGGTTGTTTGACCAATCAGTCCCATCTATCTTTCTATTCGTTCCATGACTAATCATCGTAGACATCTGTAAATCCTCAATGTAATTTTGCCTCCCACAATTGCATTATACACTCCTTATCTACATTAGGACTTCAACATTTTCTCACATTTCCATTTTTGCAGGGCTCTGGCTAACTTTTTATTTGTGTTCCAGCCTCATTTAATTTATTTTGTGAATCAAAGTGCTAACACTGTCCCTTCTAAATATGTGATCGCATACTAATCTTGAATCAAATTCTAGATAGACAACCTATTCTTTTATTTCATTTCAAATTACTAACACACAATTAACATATTTTGGATTTGTTAATTATACTATGGTGCAAGTTTGATAGTTGCAGCTCTACCTAGCTTGTACAATCTGTTTGACATGCCTCAGATGCAAGTTACGATCATATCTCTCTCCACGAACACATTGGCTCAAATATTTTTGCTCAAGGTATGTACATTAACCTCACTCCCTTTTTCATAATTCCGTTACCGACAATCTTTTATAAATTTGGCAACCCAACATCTCTCATATCATCACTAGTACTTATAAAATGGAACCACTTCCTACATCCTGTCGATAGGTATCTCACATACATCACTCCTATTTTTAAATTTCATTTCTCTACATTATCGGCTCAACTGAATACTCCATCAAATGTTAAGATAACGGCTTCTACTTGTACTACCAGTAATTTTTGATATGCCTTGTCGATTAGCTACGCAGTTCTTCAATTGAGCTAGGGTGCTCTCGGATATCAAGCCACACTTCGTAAGTGCCGTGTTAGTGGAACATACTCTAATTTGGTGTCAAATAGATGGCAAATGTTTGTTTTTTTTTAATGTCTTGCTTGGTCCATTGGTCACATACACACAGATTCACCGATTTAGGCAGTGTGTCAATGCTCATCTACTGCAGATTCGCTGATTTAGGCAGCACAACACTAAACTACAGATTCACGCTTTTAAAAAAAAAAATCCAATGCAGATTCACCGATTTAGGCAGCATTAGTGCAGATTTTCCAATTTAGGCAGCACGTCTTATTGGTGTAGATTCGCCGATTATGCAACACTAATCACAAAATCATGCTGTAGTGGCTGGCCACCACTGTAACTGGTATGATTTTGTTACCCGGGTACATAATGAAAGTGATTTGGATTTGGACTTATATTGTGGAATTGGAATTGGATTGGGATTTGGTATCTGGTGATTATTACGACAGTGTTTATGTGATAAGACTTGACATTATGAGATTGATGATGAGTGTGACCAATGATATCCTGATTCATCAGGGTATGACATATACTGCTTATTCTAGTGGTATGGGACACTAGAATAGGTAGTATGTGGATGAAGACAGGCAAAAGCTAATGTTGTTTAGTTTCAATTATTATGTGATGTTTTTGACACAACATACTAATCACTCTTTTTGACAAGTATTGTTTGCAGATTTTTATCTTCGCAACTGAGGACAGTTGCTTTCCAGCGGAGAGGTATGTTATAGAAATGATATTTTATGATTTATTGCAGCTGACAGGTGGAAAAGACTAGACTGAGCTAGGCCTATGCGAGTGGAAATATATATTGTACATTTTATTATTCAAGTGCTCTTTATGAGCTTTGGCCATTTATGACCGGCCGGCCAGTTTGTACTCACATTGACCATTGAAGAAATCTATAAATGAAATACGTGCAAGAGGGAAATGGTCGCTCTTTCACGGGGGGAGATTGCACCCAGTGTTTGTGTTGTTCTTCTCTCCTCTTCCCTCTTCTCTCTCACCGTGCCGACGTAGCACTCCGGTATAGGAGGTGCGCCTGTACGCGCTCTTTTATCCTCTTGCGCTCTCAATCTCTCTCTCTGTTCACGTATGGCTTCGATTCTGTGCTATGGGATTCATCAGGTATGGAGATTTGCCGATTTATGTGTTATATTGTGTTATCTTGGATGATTTGCAGGTCAGCCAGGCCTCTGTTTGTAGAATAGATAGTTGGCATGCAAGGAGGTGATGATAATTCCTAATGCTTGTTTGTCTTTGGCCAAATTCTGTGCACTTGCTATGAGCGTAGATGCCCTAGTGTGCACTCCATCGGTGCTGACTTGTTGTTCAAAGGCAGTGCTGATAATAGACCATAAACATTTTTTCATGAGGTATCCCCTTAACTTTGTTTGCCAAGTGTGAAACCCATCCCCGTTGTACTTTTCAATTCCCTTTTCCCCCGTTGTGCTAATAGAGGGGTCCTAGCTTAGGAGACTCTTCTAGACAATGTCTGCCTCTTTACACGAGCACAACATTTGAAATTTATTTGAAGCTGTTGTGCTTGGTTGGAATCATTTCATTGCAAGGTGAGAGAGAGAGAGAGAGAGAGAGAGAGAGAGAGAGAGGGAGAAATTTCTTCCTTTGTGAAGTTCCTCTTCACAAAGAAGTAATGCTCCTTTGCTTTGCTTTCCTGTTTAGCCAAGCCAACGTGGAGTCCAAAGATTTGGATAGGTTGATGATCCCTTTTTGAATGCTCAATGAAATTTAAAAAAAGGATCTTTGAGTGGCTTGATGAAGCTTTGGAGAGCTTCTTGCCTTGAGTACTTGGAAAAGTCCTTTTTGAAGCTTGAAGGAGAATCTTGAAAGCCTTTGACCGATTGAATCCCTAAAAGGATTTCTTTGAGTTTTTTGCAGGCTACAGGATAAGCCCCTTATATTGCTTGGGAGGCTTTGGAGCCTTAGGGTCTGCTCATGGGATAGGTGCCTTAGCCACAAAGTGTTTCTTGAGTAGCTTTGCTACAGGTCTGTGATCCACCCCTTAAAAAAAAGGTTTGGATGCTTACCTTTAGACCAGGCTATGGGAAAAGGCCCTTGGGCAAGAAGATGTCGGGCACTTCGGGCAGGAGGAGTAGGTTATGGGCAGTGGGTTCAAGACGGGCAAGCCGGGAAGCATTCGATCAAGCGGACTCAACTCGTGTAGGCCGAGCAGCATCTGGGCAGGCAAGGTCAGCACGGGTAGAAATACAGGCACGGCGGGCAAGCCGGGTAGGGGCATCTGCGTTGTGTGAATGCCTTAAAAAGGGAGTTTGAATTATCCCCTAGAAGCCATGGTTCCCACCACGGTGGGATCTACTCTTGAAGACCTTTGGGGTTGTTTTCTACAAAAGACTCAGTGGGCATTAAATGCCATAAAGGTACACACACACACACACACACACACACACACACACAAGGTTGGCTTGTTGATTATGCTGCTGCAGACACAAAATGCACAGAGAATGAACGAAAATGGCTTGCAAGACATTGCCAAATTTAATCAAACTATTATTTGATGAATCTTGGGGCAATTTAAGCATGCACAAGCTTGTTGGAAAGCTCTCAAAGAGTACTACGCACACACATATCAAGAATTCCAATTATGTCCGTGCGAGCAGATGTGGGCACTTGATGGGAAGGTGTAAATATGGAAAGAAAAAATAAAGATGCAAATTATATCTCAAACTAATTACCTGTAATCATTAGCTAGGGTAGTGGCCATGTAGACGTGCTCAAATACAATGCTAGTGACAATTAAGAATGAGTTTAATTATGCAAAATCCTAATAGAGATCAAGGAAATCTAATCACACAAAAGAATAACAAGAAACCTAGCTAGCATGTCCTAGTGCTCTGATACCACTTGATGGGAATGGGATCATGCTAGCTAAGGTGGATGAAAGATAAAAATTCTGTGCACAAGTCGGTGTGTGTTGGCTAGATTATCACTCAAGAGAATTAGGTTCCAAGATCAATTAACGTGGACTCATAAACACGGTCTTGAGTATTTTCTAAGCCATCACAAGCTCACCATAAACAAGGGAGATGTAATGCAAAGAAATTTGTGTTTATTCATTTATAAAATGAGCTTTAAGTAGCTCTACAGATTAACTCCATTACATGCAGGATAATTCCCCCTCTTCCCTCCTTCTTCACTTAGACTTTAGGAAAAAACACACATTTTAAAGTCACTTTTGAGTGTATAGGCTTGTTCCATAGGTCGTATAGATCCACTCTGCTCAATTTGGATTGGTTTGGAGTCAAGTTGTGTCCATATGTAAAAAATGATGCTTTGTGCACCTTCGAGCCATTTTCTAATGCCATTGGCATCTTTTGATGTTTTCCCAAGACCCCAACTAAGTAAATTGTTTATATACTTCATATGAAAGCCCCTTGTGAAGTAATAACATTTCTTTGCCACTTTGAAAAAATTGAGATTCTTATCTATAGACCCCCTAGACCCGGTCAAAATGTTCATATGAGCTTAGAGGAGTGCTCTATAGGTTTATGTTATGGTCCAATTCAAATATGGTTCACAAGAGTTAGAATATAGACATGTACCTTTAGATTTATCTCAGCACGGGATCACAGGCAATAGGTCCAAATGGGAGATGATCTAGAAAAGAGCGATGCCAGCTAATGGAACTTAAAAGACCTTAGGGTTAGCTTCATTAAAGACCTCCAAATGTTAGTGTTAAAAGTCCTTAGACCCAAAACCTTAGAGTTTGTTAGACCTTTGACAAGCTAAGCATGTGCTTGAAGTGCTTGAGCTAACTAAGGTTCTTGAAGTGCTTTTCGTGCTTGAGTTGATTAAGGTGCTTGAGGTGTTTGTCATGATTTATGACTAAGGTGCTTAAGGGGTGAGGTGTTCCAAAGTCAAAAACATCCCTACACAAGGGGGGGCGAGCCCTACAAGTAGGGGCATGAGAAAGAACAAACACACACTCACTCAAGGCAAGCCCAAGACCTAAGAGGCAACAAGGACACATGTCAAGCACCTACACACGCTGCCCTCATGTATTGCATAAAGCCTATTGGTTGACCTCTAAAGGGTCCAATGAGAATTTAGTTTATTTAATTAATTGTTTAAGCATTTTTCAAGACCTCTCTCTCAAAGGGGAACGGAGGACACTTGTCCAAATGCTACCACGGTTGCTTGATATGTCTAATGCATGTGATTGGATACTCTAGAGAAGGTCCAATCAACTTCAAGCTTGAGCTAGGAAGAGGGGTCGATCCAAGCAAGGAGGGGGATAGCTTGACCATATACTCTCTCTGTCTCTCTCACACTCACACACACACTCATTCTCATGGCTCGTATGTTACTTCTTATTCCTCTTCCCTACCCTCATTCCCTGCTAGCTCTCTCTAGCTTCGAAGGGGTTAGAGGTCTTTAGACTGAGCGGAGACAAGTTAATCTTTTCATTAGATTAAGTTTTGGGCATAATTGTGGTGCATGAAGCTCTCTATTTTATTGCACCATCAAGGTCTCAAGGAATACAAAGCTTGTATTGTATCAAGTCTCTCTTTATAACAGAATCTATAATACAAAAGCCTTTTGGAGGGGGGACCATCTCCACATAAATCCGGTCTTTAATTGTTGTCAACTTCTCTAATTCTCTCTCTTGCAAAGTATTGCTCATGCCAACTTAATTAAGTATCATGGTTATGTTACTATCTTTAATCAAGTTCTCTCTCTATTTTCTCAAAGAATCCTCATAAAAATGCTCACTACACTTCTCTAAAGTCCGCTATTCTCAATGTTCATAGTCCAATTCCGTTACACACACTCTCTCTAAGGAGCCCTCCCCTACAATGCAGTTGAGTCATGTTTTTTGATTTTCCTCCTCCTCCTCCTCCTGCAACATAAAAACTTCTCTTTTTTCTTCTCTCTGTGTGATTATGGTTGTACTCTCTCTCTCTAACAAAAAATGCAGCCGTTTTTTGACCTAGTAGACAACAATTCACTCTTTTGATCATAACTTCTTCATACGATCTCCGATTTGGGTGATCTATAGCCTCAATCAAAGAGCATGAAGCCCTCTACACATCAATATAAAGACAAAAAAATTTAGAGTTATGAAAGGCATTTCTGTAACAGCATTTCCAAAGTGAACAGGTTCATGAAAATTGACTCTCATCTCTTATTTTACATACAATGTCTTCCGGCACTCGCAAGGGTTCTTCTTCTTCAACAAGGTCCACAACCATTGTGAAAAAGGATCCAGAATCTCCTAAGTGTGGAGATAGCAACACAACCACCCAACCAACGACATCAAAAACCATGATCATGGCATACTTGGTATCATTGCAAGAGATCGTAAACAAACAAGACGAAGACTTACGAGCACTTGCAATGGAGAATGGCACACTATGGGTACTTATGGTTGAGAATGAGAATCTCAAGAGGACACATGAGACGCAAACAACACCTATGATGAAACTTGAAGAAAAAGTCAAGAAATGTAAATGCTCTCTTGTGGACTTGAATGCTTTGAAGGAGCGGACCAAATACGAAGTGAAGAAGTGCCCCAAATACGGTTGTATTGCCTCTACTCGCTCGGTACTGACCTCAAAAAAGTATAATAGCAAGCATCATAAATAAAGAAGATGGTTAGTACCAAGCGAATAGGTGCAACAAATAGAGTTTACCTTTCCTGCTTCGCTTGGTACTGACCTCAGAAAAGAGTAATATAAAACATCATTTATAGTTTGTGAGGTCAGTACCAAGTGAACAGGTGCAACGAACAGAGTTTTCCTTCCCTTATTCGCTTGGTACTGACCTCGAAAAAGTGTAATAGCAAACATCATTTATATTTTCTAAGGTTAGTATCACACGAACAGGTGAAATGAACAGAGTTTGCCTTCCCTTATTCACTTGGTACTGACCTCAGAAAAGTGTAATAGAAAACATCATTTATATTTTGTGAGGTCAGTACCAAGCAAACAGGTGCAATGAACAGAGTTTTCCTTCCCTTATTCGCTTGGTACTAACCTCAGAAAATTGTAATAGCAAACATCATTTATATTTTCTGAGGTTAGTATCACGCGAACAGGTGAAATGAACAGAGTTTGCCTTCCCTTATTCGCTTGGTACTGACCTCAGAAAAGTGTAATTATAGAAAACATCATTAATATTTTTTGAGGTCAGTACCCAAGCAAACAGGTGCAACAAACAGGGTTTACCTTCCCTTATTTGCTTGGTACTGACCTCAGAAAAGTGTAATAGCAAACATCATTTATATTTTTTGAGGTCAGTACCAAGAGAACAGGTGCAATGAACAAAGTTTGCGTTCCCTTATTCGCTTGGTACTGACCTCAGAAAAGTGTAATAGCAAATATCATTAATATTTACTGAGGTCAGTACCAAGCGAACAAGTGCAACAAACAGGGTTTACCTTCCCTTATTTGCTTGGTACTGACCTCAGAAAAGTGTAATAGCAAACATCATTTATATTTTCTAAGATCAGTACCAAGCGAACTGGTGCAACGAATAGAGTTTTCCTTCCCTTATTTGCTTGGTACTAACCGAACAAAACACAAGTGCACAAAAGTGTAGTAGCATCCCTCTTCACTGTGTGTAGAGTTCTGCGTCACTAAAGCACTACAGAACAGGAGTAAGAGGAGGACGCGCAAAAAGGGAGGAGATGCGAAAAATGGGTTGGGAGCACAAAAGAGATGGTTTTCTTATCGCGTAGCATTGACGAGGGTAGAGTTAAAATGTTGGGCAGTAGAGGATGTGAAAAGAGGCAGAAGAGCGCTCATCTGGGGAGACGGTATAATTAAAATGTTTGGCGGGGGTATTGCCTCTAAACTTAGAGTGCTTACCTTGGCAAGGGAGATAACTTCACTTATGCACATGATTACACCCGATATTGTGGTTGGTAGATCGTACTGCATGGGAATCTAAGCACGTTTATTATTGGTTGGCCTTGTGAGCACAACCCACGTGCCTTTTTTGAGTGATTGTTTAGAGTCAGACGTCGATCGCCGTTGCAGTTGCCATCTCCATCTCTAAGTAGAACAAATAGACTATCCTTGCCTTCCCCTTTTTTGTGTTCTTCCCCTTGGCCACCTCTCACGATCTTGCATTGAGCGACCTCCACTGGTTTGAGTCCTTTGCTGCCGCGTCGCCACATCGCCTTGGCCTTCGTCTTTTGTTTCTCTTCCTCCTGGCCACCTTCTGGTTCTTGCTGTTAGCGACCTGCGACACCACCATCCAACTCGGCACCATTGGATATTGCAGAGACAGGTTCTCTCTCTCTCTCTCTCTCTCTCTCTCTCTCTCTCTCTCTCTCTCTCCCCTACCTGTGTGTTGCTAACTGTGTGCGCACCAAAGCCACTGCGTTACGGGGTTAGAGCACAAGGGGAAAAACACTCCAAGGACCAAAGTGGTCATTAGGTTAAGATTAGAAGTCTCGCGCCGCATGGTTGGAATAATTACTCCTTATGTGATTGTGCCTGAGTTGTTATTCAATGCTATGTTTTGGCATAGTGAGTGAGTAGGCCTATATATCTTTTACTGATAAATTCTCTGTTTGAATCCACCTGTTCTGAATGTACGTAGGTACAGTGTAAATTCAACTTGGGTCAGAACCAAGCGAATAGGGTCCTTTGAAGATTCTTAGGTCCCCTATTCGCCTAGTTCTGACTCAAGTGATGTCACCTATTATGGCATTAGTGCATGGGACAAAACCAAGCGAAAAGAGACCTTGAGGGATACTGGAGGCTCAGTATTCGCTTGGTTATGACACCAAATACATACCAATTTTGAATGGTAGTTTTGGCTTGCTTTTTTTTTAGTCATGGGGATCATAGTCTTGGAGACAGACGATGTGGGCGAAGATACAGAGCATTTACTGATAACATTAAATGCTCTATTCCAATCCACTTGTTCCCAATGGATGTTGGTACATCGTTAATTCAACTTGGGTTAGAACCAAGCAAATAGGGCCCTTTGGAGATTCTTGGGGACCCTATTCACCTAGTTCTGAATCAACTGATGTCACCTATTATGAAATTAGCGCATGGAACAGAACCAAGCGAATAGAGACCTTGAGGGATACTGGAGGCTCAATATTCGCTTGGTTATGACACCGAATACAGATCAATTTTGAATAGTAGTTTTGGCTTGCTTTTTCTTTCAGTCATGGGGATCATAGTCTTGGAACAGACAATTTGGGTGAGGATACATGTGAAGAAAAACTATTCACGTTCTTATACAACATCCGTGCTCATCACCGTGCACCAGAACTATCAGGAATGTTTAATGCAGATTTTTCTATATAGAGGATCATAGATTGCTCATTTGAGTACCTACAAACCCATTTGCAATAGTATGAGGCAGTCATTTGTGACAATTCCATGACAATTGATGGCATGAAATATGTCCATCCAATCGACCTTGACCCTGACAAGAGGGCTTCAAGGAGACTGAGTCGATGTCTAGAAAAGTTTCCCTCCAATGCACTGGTTGTACAAGACAGGTGTATGAAGCACTTAAAAAGGTGTCTCTTAGTGGAATTCTACCACGGGTTTGTCTGTTCTTTGTACTTGAAGACGGATGGTGAGTCAGAGACTTCCCAATCAACAACTTTCGATAGTTTTCCATTTGCGCCGGAGGAAGAGGTAGAGGATGTGGAGGTGCAGTTTGACCCAGAAGAAGAGCAGGTAGAGGTATTAAAGGAAACATTGATGCAGTCTTAACTCTTGCTTCTCTTGCGGATGCATCATTAGGGTGCAAGTACGGAAGCCCATATAAGGAAGCGACTTTGCCTCTGGATTGCGCTCCCATCTTTGCTATGATAGGCGACACCCACTACGTTCTGCTCACAAATATCATGCATGAGCTGAATATACGGGAGCACTACTGCCTAGTAGCAATTGAAAATTTTTGTGAGGCAGACATGGGATTTGTGGATGATGATAGAGTGGACCAGCATCTTATTACTGACACAATTGTCAACGACTCACAGTTTACTTCAGGGTGGCAACTGGTCAAAGATACATTCAATGAAGCAAGTCCGGAGAGGCCAATTTGCCAACAGATGAGCAGTTTCAATCGACAACAAAACAACTCGGCTTGGAAAACATGGGTAGGCCTGTGGCACCGAGAGCTCACGTAATGAATAGTCAGTCTATTCACTTGTGGGGAAGGTCAATGTTGGAAATGAACGAGAATCGGATGTTAATTTTTAAAGGCATTCAGATGGTATTGGAGATGGCCCAATGATAAAATATCATGATCAATCTTTTTGACAGGTGCTCGTGTATGACGATAGTTTCCTTAGAAGAGCGGGAGGCTCACGGCAAGGGCTTGTCACTAGAGTACACGGCAAGGATGCAACGTTGTCTCACTACATCGGGTGTTTCAACCACAAAAAGGTTTGTAGAAACAATTCAAGTACTTGGCAATTGTACTCATCTCACTTACGTCCCATAAATGCTTTACCATTTTTTTGTAGATCATAATATACCACAAGGAATACTCCGAGGACAATGCAAAGTTTCCACTATTTGCAATGAAAGTTATTACAAGATTGTGTGGTGGGAACCGCCTCCCACTAAACACAAAAATACTAATTCTGATTGAGAAACAGTTTGCTCTACATGTCTTTGGCATTGGGTATGGGTGCCAAGCACTCAGATCCCCCTATTTCATGTCCTACACATCTCAGGCTCTGGCTGTAGGGGTTGAAGATCCAGAGAGCATAGATCCATACAACAAATGGCTGTTTTTGAGGGAAAGAAGATGCCTGATGCCCGTGGGGATGCTGCCATCAACAGAGGAACAAGCTTGTCTACATAGCTTGCACATCGAAGAGGTACAAAGTGAGGAAGAAGGAGGTGCATTGAAGAGGATAAAAACGACGGGCTCATGTCCATCTTCTCCCTCAAGTCCATTGTAATGTACCCAATAATTATCCAATTAAATCATTTCAGATATTTTTCAAAGTAATTGAGATTCTCGATTTTGTGAGTCATCATGAGTTTATCAGAGTAATTGGAATGAAAATCGAATTCAGAATTTATTTATTTATGATCTTTCTTTATGTGGAACAATAGGTTTATGTGGGTACCTAATCTATGTATGAAGAAAAAGCTTAGAGATAGTATTTTTAGGAAAGAAAGAGAGGTGAGTCAAAATTAAGATACTTCTTTCTTTCTCTCTTTCAAAATAGAATGGGAACTTGTAAGTATAGAGATTTTTAAAATCGCGCATAGGATTCACGTACCAAAAAAAAATGAAAATTAGAGACGCGAGGACGCGCGAGCTTTTTCCCTCTTCTATTCTTGAAACCTCTCAGTATTCTTAGCACCCCCGTAGGGCCTATATAAAGGACCCTTTTCCTCTCACTTTGAACACACACATCTACAGAAGCGGAAGCTCTCTCACAACGACATGTTGGAAGAAGCCTCTCTCCCTTAACTTCTCACCCTCAAGCCATCTCCATCTCCAATCGTCGACGTGCCGTCACCCAATTTGTGAACACCTTCTCTCTCCAACAATGCGCTTTTCTTTTCTCCATTCCGAAGCTATGGCTCCGAAGCGTGTAACGCGGAGTTCTAAGGACGCCCCTGCCATTGCACCACCAAGGAAGGTGGAAAGAAAGGTGTCAACTCCAAACGTATCTCATGCGAAAGCATCAACCGAAGAAGAAGTCGAAGCCGTCCAATCTCCA
The DNA here is from genome assembly GCF_014529385.1 of Adiantum capillus-veneris. Lineage (NCBI taxonomy): Eukaryota > Viridiplantae > Streptophyta > Polypodiopsida > Polypodiales > Pteridaceae > Adiantum > Adiantum capillus-veneris. Next base: position 18,303,857 of record NC_140954.1, read on the forward strand.
GCACAAGAGTTAGCCACATGCGCTCCAAATCCGGTAAAACAAATTTATAATTCTGCATTGCTATTCATATTTGACTTGGGAAGCTAAGCATAGGGAACCCTTAAACCGTCCGAGAAACGTGATTCTATCACATGAAATAATTATATGTTTTTATAGATTAGTGAAAGGACTATTTGATAAATTGTTACTATTTGTTGAATTATTATTGCTTAATAAATTGTTATTGTTTGATAAGTGGGTGTTGACTGATATGAAGAATTGGTAAATCATGTTTGATGAATCATTTAACGAGAAGAATTGTTGAAAGGATATATTTTGTTATCGCGGGTAGCGAGATGATGCCGCGGTTAGCGGAGATTAAGCTCAGGTTATCGGCTCTCTTTTATGCCTCGCGGCTAGCGAGATGGGAAGGTTGCGTAATTCACGATTAGCGAATAAATCCTTTGCAAAGGCTCTGTTGGTTAGATAGAGAAAGTCCGTGGATAGCGGCAAAATCATGAGAAATTGGAAAAGTTGTTTTTGTTGAATAATAGGGTTGCCTTCATTAGCATTGTTTGAATTGTTTTGGTATTGTTAAAGGGCTGTATAAAAGAACTTGTGTTTGGAATTAATTAAGAAACACTATTTTTATATGTAAAACAGTGTGGAAAAAAGTGTGCGTGTGGGGTGGAAAGTGGGGGCTGGCTCAGGTTTCCACTCAAGGATGGGTGGTTTCAATTAGTCGAGAAACTCTCCACTCCCTCAAATTAAAGACTCATTAATGTGCCAAGAGTCGAGATGACCCAAATCTACGTGACACCAAACTACTATCTAGTTTATACTAAGTCTCTTATTATATTTATGGTTTATGGATGGCGGCCGTGCCTCTTAAACGTGAGGAAAAAGGCGTTGTTTATGGATTGTAATTATGTTAATGGGATTTCAACTTTAGGTTAAGAAATATCTTTCATTGGAATCTTAGATTTATCGACCTGGCTTGTGGTGTATGATCCTTATAACCACGTAAATGATGGATAGAGGACTTCCTCTCTTCTGTTGCTCGTATCTCTACTTTGTGGAAACGGAGTAGGGTGTCATCAATGAAAAAGAAGAATTAAGGAAGGCCATCTATCAATTCGCCCCAATCTTCTCGAGGTTGGGGACCTTACAATTTGTATCGGAGCTTAGGTTAAAAAGATTTAGTTGGCTATTTCAAGCTTCTTCATGTGTATGGTTTTCTATCCCCATTACGAGACTCGCATGGATATTACAATATGCCGATTGATGTATATCATAGTTATGGTTGAAACCTCTATTATGTTTGATATTGGAGAGATCTTTTGTAGACCCCTATATGACATTTTGATGACTTTATGATTAAAAGATTGAGTTATTTCTACAGAGATATTGTTTGACTGGTTAAGTCATGTAAGTAAGTTTTTGTGTAGATTGAATGAGCCATGACTGGTTAAGTCATGTGATTGAGATAATCATGACTGGTTAAGTCATATGATTGAGTTTTGACGGATTGGATAAGTCATGACTGGTTAAGTCATATGCATAAGTTTTGATGGACTGGTTAAGTCAAGATTGGTTAGGTCATGTGATTGGGTTTTAATGAATCGGATAAGTAAGGATTGATTAATTCATACGATTGAGCTTTCAGTGGACTGGATAAGTCTAAGTTTCGAAAGTAACCTATTGATTTGAGTTATTACAAACATTGATGTACACTAAGGGGAATCCTCAAATCACTTCTACGTTGGAAAACCCTCAGAACGATGCTCTCTATACGGAGATTAAGGAGAAGAAGTTGTTGCTCAAACAAATGCAGCCACCTTCTTTTAAAGGAGAGGGTGATGATATTGAGAAAGAAGCAGAAGTATGGATTGAAGCTATGGATGATTACTTCTCTGCTGCAAAGACCACACCTACAAATCAAGAGATGTTAGGGATGTTTCGCCTCTCAGTGGAAGCGAAATTATGGTGGAAACAACATTTTCGTGACATGGGAGTGTTGGAGAACTCTCAGAGTTGGTGGGAGATCAAACAAGCGGTGAAGGAAAGATACTTACCTCCTACCCATGAAACAATAAAGATGAATGAGTTCTTTAGCTTGAAACAATACATTTCATCTTTGGAAGAGTACTACTCGTTTTGGAAGTTGTTCATCATTATGCACCGTCAATGACCATAGAGCAGCAGGTAGCTCGCTTTTGTCAAGGATTAAGAGAACCAATTATCTTGCGATTGGAAGCCTTAAAACCTACCACTGTACAAGATGCTTTACTACGAGCCAAACCTTTAATGAAGGAACAAGGGATTACAAGAAGAATTGAGCAGAATCAAAGTATCAAAGATAGACAACCACAAAGAGTTTATGCTGCTAATGCGCAAGATTCTCGACGCTTGAATGTTCAAGGCTTTGAATGTGGGGAGTTGGGACATTATCGGAACTCTTGTCCACAACGAACTAATGGAGCAGTAGTATCAAGTGAAGCAGACTAAGGACATCACTCTTTTGGATATATTGAGGGTCCAGATAGTAATTAGAGTAGGGGTATTCTCAGTTTTTCTCCAGATGAGGACCTCTCGAATCCCTAAGTTGGGGAGATTGTAATGTACCCAGCAATTATCCAATTAAATCATTTCAGATATTTCTCAAAGTAATTGAGATTCTCGATTTTGTGAGTCATCATGAGTTTATCAGAGCAATTGGAATGAAAATCGAGTTCAGAATCTATTTATTTATGATCTTTCTTTATGTGGAACAATAGGTTTATGTGGGAACCTAATCTATGTGTGAAGAAAAAGCTTAGAGATAGTATTTTTAGGAAAGAAAGAGAGGTGAGTCAAAATTAAGATACTTCTTTCTTTCTCTCTTTCAAAATAGAATGGGAACTTGTAAGTATAGAGATTTTTAAAATCGCACATAGGATTCGCGTACCAAAAAAAAAAAAATTAGAGCCACGACGACGCGCGAGCTTTTTCCCTCTTCTATTCTTGAAACCTCTCAGTATTCTTAGCACCCCCGTAGGGCCTATATAAAGGACCCTTCTCCTCTCACTTTGAACACACACATCTACAGAAGCAAAAGCTCTCTCGCAACGACCTGTTGGAAGAAGCCTCTCTCCCTTAACCTCTCACCCTCAAGCCATCTCCATCTACAATCGTCGACGTGCCGTCACCCGATTTGTGAACACCCTCTCTCTCCAACAACGCGCTTTTGTTTTCTCCATTCGAAGCTATGGCTCCGAAATGTGTAACGCGAAGTTCTAAGGACGCCCCTGCCGTTGCACCACCAAGGAAGGTGGGAAGAAAGGTGTCAACTCCAAACGTATCTCATGCGGAAGCATCAACTGAAGAAGAAGTCGAAGCCGTCCAACCTTCAGCACAGGAGTTAGCCGCATGCGCTCCAAATCCGGTAAAACAAATTTATAATTCTGCATTGCTATTCATATTTGACTTGGGAAGCTAAGCATAGGGAACCCATAAACCATCCGAGAAACATGATTCTATCACATGAAATAAGCATATGTTTTCATAGATTAGTGAAAGGACTATGTGATAAATTGTTACTTTTTGTTGAATTGTTATTGCTTTATAAATTGTTATTGTTTGATAAGTGGATGTTGATTGATATAAAGAATTGGTAGATCATGTTTGATGAATAATTTAACGAGAAGAATTGTTGAAAGGATATATTTTGTTCTCGCTGGTAACGAGATGATGCCGTGGTTAGCGGAGATTAAGCTGAGGTTATTGGCTCTCTTTTATGCCTCGGGTTAGCGGGATGCCTGGCGGGTAGCGGGATACCTGGCGGTTAGCAAGATGCCTCGCGGGTGGCGGGATGCCTCGCGGTTAGCGAGATGGGAAGGTTGCGCAATTCGCAGTTAGCGAATAAATCCTTTGCAAAGGCTCTGTTGGTTAGACAAAGAAAGTCCGCGGGCAGCAGCAAAATCATGAGAAATTGGAAAAGTTGTTTTTGTTGAATAATAGGGTTGCCTTCATTAGCATTGTTTGAATTGTTTTGGTATTGTTAAAGTGCTGTATAAAAGAACCTATGTTTGGAATTAATTAAGGAACACTATTTGTATATGTAAAATAGTGTGGAAAAAAGTGTGCGTGTGGGGTGGAAAGTGGGGGCTGGCTCAGGTTGCCAGTCAAGGATGGGTTGTCTCGATTAGTCGAGAAACTCTCCACTCCCTCAAATTAAAGACTCATTGTGCCAAGAGTCGAGATGAACCAAATCTATGTGACACCAAATTACTATCTAGTTTATACTAAGTATCTTATTATATTTATGGTTTATGGATGGCGGCTATAACGTGAGGAAAAAGGCGTTGTTTATGGATTGTAATTATGTTAATGGGATTTCAACTTTAGGTTAAGAAATAGCTTTCATTGGAATCTTAGATTTATCGACCTGGCTTGTGGTGTATGATCCTTATAACCACGATGTATAGAGGACTTCCTCTCTTCTGTTGCTCGTATCTCTACTTTGTGGAAACGGAGCAGGGTGTCGTCAACGAAAAAGGAGAATTAAGGAAGGCTATCTATCAAGTCGCCCCAATCTTCTCGGGGTTGGGGACCTCACATCCATTTTCTCCTACTCCTACCTCGTGACTATAGCCACCTCGCATGGCGCTCCCCCGCATTTGAATTTTCCCAAGCTAAGTCGATTGGTGTAACTCTAATAGGCTATTGGCCTTATCCTTTCCTCCCCCCTGTCTAGTGTGCTTAAAATAACCTGTTCTTGCCATGTAGTGGGTTTTTTTCATGCCTTGTGTGGACCATATTGATAGTGAGTCATATGTCTTGGCAAAATATGGACCATGGTTGAACATTATGTGTTGCATTGAAATAAAACAAAATGGTCAGTAGGGTACAATTCAAAATTTTGTTTTGTATACGCAGAATGCTAACCCACCATGTAATGTGTGATATGTTGCCCACCCCACCCTGTAAGGTAAGCCTTCTTCCACTGCAGCAAGGCTGCTTGAAATGATGTGAGCTTACTTTGGTCCCAAGAATGCTGCTCAATGTAGTGAAAAATTTTATCTAGTGATTTTCACACGTTCGCCTTGCGATTTTGGATTGCCCCACCACCAGCATTGTCTTTAACCACTTTATGTAACTGTTTTCATTTGTTGAAAATGTTTCTTCTCTCTTCTCTATCTGGATCTTTGAGGCTAAACCCAAGAAACCTTCTGGCCTTCACGCTGCCTATCGATGCTTTCCTAGTTACCTTGTAACAACTTTGAGACATCTTACGGTCTGCTTAAATTTTGACATTGCCTCCATGCAAACCAATGTCTGAGAGCACTCCCTCTAATTCTTTGATCACTCTTTTGACTCACTCTCTGGCTTTAATGTCCATGCAAAACATATGTACAAATGAACCACCTTTTCAATTATTCGACAAAGTGCATGAAGTGTACAGATGTGAACTCTACTCAGAGGAATATCAAGCACTGGCCTAAAAGTTTTATCTTGAAGATGTCTGTTGGGAGCTCTATTCCATTGCACACTCTCAAGAGATTGTGCATCAGCCATGTAATATAAGCATGGATTTACCACAGCTGCTCCATGTACTATGTTGTACATACACTTAAGAGTCTTTAAGTCACCTGCCATGTGCCATTCCACTGTATAGTCACCAAATCCTTCCATTGAAAGAACGACTCCGTTTCTTTGTTCACTGATGATAGAAGAAATTTGGGTTTGACTAAAAACCCAATCGAGGATTTCAAAATTTTCCTTATCAACCTGCAGTGAAAAACGAAAACACAAAATCAGCAACCAAATAATCAATATTTTTGTTATTATAGAGTGAACTAAGTATACTTGAAATGATCCTAAAGTTAGAATATTGTTTTTGGATTGCACGCTAAAGTATTGTGGATCCTCTTTTGTTATTGATGGATCCAGATCTCTATTCATGAGGGTAATCATGACTCTCTCCAACTTCTTGTTCTTCAGGGCCTCGCACTCATAGAGCTTCAAAACAAACTTGAGAACCCCACCGCACTCCTCTTGACTAATTTCAAAGAAGTGAACCGCATACCTTTGCAATGCTTCAAGATCAACAAAGAGGTTGTTGTGCTTGTTAAACTATACCTCTCTGCTGCCCTTGCCTAAAAACATTGCTTCAATATGGAATGGTGACCCAAGTTTATCAAACACCTCATCGTTTACGTGCCGGTGAGCAGCCTTTACATGTGATGGATTTGGCAACAATGATCCTCTCTGTAGTTTATTTTGAGACTTTTTAGCTAATGCTTTGAAGAGTGCCCTGTATCCAATCTGCAAGATGTCACTCTCATCAAGTATTGCTTGCATTTCCATTGGTTCCAATTGATTCTCGTTCATGGGGGAGGTAAGGAGCCTCCCTTTCAACTTATGAAATTTTTTCTGAGTTATCATCTCTTCATTTACTTCTTTTGGAACTAGACGACTGTAATGCACTCTGGCATTGAAGCCTACACCGTTCAAGTTTGGATGTTTAAGACCTGCCAAAAAGCACCATGCATTATGATCATGTATAGAAAAGTGTATCCGTTTCTTAGTGAAGCACATTGAAGATACAAAAGCAAAAACTTCGAGTTACCTTAAAGCTCGTATTAGTTTTTTCAGGCCACCACTACAAATCTTCATGTTCTCAATGTTGCATAGATCTCGTTTTCCTTTCCAACTACCAAGCATGGTGTCTTTTTCTCGCAAACTTGTGATCTTCTTCTCAAGACCTTGGATTGTCTCTTTGTTTGATGAAATCTTCCGAGAGCATGCTTCATTAAGTTTCTTCAGCTGCATGTTCTCCATCGCCAGGAAGTTTCTTTGCCTTTCCGCATTCAATCCTCTCATTTCCAAATGTTCGGTGTATCCCAATAGCCCATCCTTGCCATCGCCTCTGAAATGTAGGAGGTTAGTGATATTAGCAGAGGAAGGTGGTGCATTTTTTGTAGGATCCTTTGGATAAATAAACCCATCGGTCCACAAATCCAAATGATGTTCCTTGTTTGTCCTTCTAAGTTCTTTCTCTCACTAAGATAAGAAAGACTCCCTCCTACGTTTCTGCAACGATGCATACTCTTGCAATACATCAACATGAAGATGATGTGTGTTCTTTCTTTGGGTAAGTGTTAAAGATGAAGGGTTTGAGGATTGCAAGTTCACATTGGTGTTTTCATCAGAAAAAGAAGCGTTCTCCATTCCTAGAGTTGATAGAGAAATAGACAGACACTCAAAACTCATAAAATATCTTAGGTTTTGGGAGGGAAGGTCATATTCTCATGTTTAGAGTTGATAGAGTTCGTGTGGCTTGTATTTTTGGAGGGAACGCTTGTAAGTTGGCATTTCAAATCATTAGTCATACGGTTAATTGGATTCCTGACAAGAGAATGAAGGATAAGAATGATAAAGACGGTGGATATCTACCAAAGAATGTCATTTTGGCTTTTTTTTGGCGCAAAAAAGTATCACATAAAATACACAATTTAACATTTTTATTTTCTCTCTCTAAGCCGACATGGAACTTCTTACAGGGCCCAAAAGTGAGTCCAATTTTCTCCTAATGATAGCAATATGTGTCTCATTTGGGCCTGTAATAAGCAAATCATCCACATATAGAACAATGATGAGAAATACATCACCCTCACGCTTTATATACAAGTGTTTTCTATTGGACTGTTACAAAATCCTTGTTTAACCAAATGAGTGCCAGCTTTCTCATACCAAGCACAAGGACACTGCTTCAACACATACAAAGACTTATTACATTTTCACATTTTATCTTCTTGTCCTTTTATGAAAAAACCGCGAGGCTGCGTTACATAAACTTCCTCAAGTATATCACCATTCAAGAAAGTAGTAACAATGTCTGATTGATGTACATCCCATTCAAAATGGTCTACCAATGCACATAGAAAATGAATAGTAGTCATACAACAAGTAAGAGCAAAAGTATCTTCATAATCTATGCCTTTTTGTTGTGCATAACCTTTTGCAACCTTTCAAGCCTTTTAGCAATCAATCTAACCATCTGGCTTGTGGTTCCACTTGTAAACCTGTTTCATACCAATGGTCTTTTTTCCAGGAGGAAAATCACATAAAGTCCATGTGTCCTTTTCTATAAGTGCATCATGTTCTGATTGCATGGCAGTCATTCATTTTTTTGAATTCTTTGCTTCATCAAAAGATAGAGGTTCCTCTACATTACATAAACTAGAAATAGCCAAAGCATAAAAATTTGATGCATAAGGTTCATTGCAAGAAATTGAACAAGTATGACTAGACATAGGTGCATCCAATTTATTGTCATGCAAAGTATGCACGTCATTTTGGCATACTTCTAGCCTACTCATTCTTAGCCCTTTCCACATCAAGTACATCATGTATATCTACATCAAACTAGGATGTTCTATAACATTTTCAAAAAAAGCCATAGGATGTACATTTGCCTCATTAACACTAGAATGGTAACAGGACACTTTTATGTCCTTGGACACTTTTGTGTCCTATTAAGTGACCATTTTGCTTGAATTATTTGAAGAGTATGAAAATGAATTTTTAGGTGCTATATATCCACAAAGTTGCCTTATGAGCTGAAAAAAACTTAGCTTTTTTTTTTGAGTATGGATCTCACCATTAACCTTACTCTTGCGCAACATTTTTGAACCTAAACTGTGTGAAAAAACGGGTCCTGTTTTGGCTTTTTTTCAATTTTTGGCAACTATACCACTCTAAACTTCATGTTTGTGAGGTTTAGATCGCTAGAGGTTAGGCATTCATAGTTCTCAACATGTTTTGATGCTTGTAGGGAGAGCTAAGTGTTAAAATTGAAAGTTATGACCAATTTACAAGAATTGCATAATCCTGTTTTTTGGCCAAAATTAGCACTTTTATGATTTTTTTGGTGGCTTTCTTGATATCCAAATTCAATTTTGATTGTGTAAGTGTAATGTATAACATAAAGCTAATCTTCCTTGAGTTTTGGGGGACCTAATATGCTATATAGCATAGTATATGATGATGGTTGAGTTTTTTGATTGCTGAAGATACAATACATTTTAGAGTAGCAAGTATAACTTTCTCAATATTGCTAGTTTCTTAGGCCAATTGTGTGTATTTTGTAGGTAGTAACCATATCTAATCATAGACTACAAACTTGGCTAGATATTGAGTAGTTTCTTTGGGTTTCTAGAGGTCATAATGCTAAACCCAGTTTTTTTATGTTTGCTGTATTTAGCACTTTATCATTGCCCCCAAGGTTCCAATTGTAAGAGATCCATTATCCTTTTGACATGATCCATGACCCAAAGGGAACTAAGAAAACATGTATATAATATCTGTATTGAGCGTGACTATAGAAACTTCGATGATAGGTTCGCAGAATGGCAAAAATGCAACTTTTTTGAACCTATTTTTTTGCCCAAAACAAGATTAGTGAGGTAAAAGCAACCATATGTTTTGGTCACCAACCCATTGAAGTTAACGGGCAATTTTATCTCATGTCCTACAAAAATCTCCACTCTTATTTATATGCAATCAACCGTAAGAAATTGCTGTTTTGGGCAAAATGCACTGGTCCATCAACTTTGGAGGCTTGTAGTGACCAAGGGACGAGAAAAATTACAAGTTTCTCATTTTTTCCATATGTAGTAGTTATTGAACTGTAAGCTCATGAAAGGATTTTTCAAAATGAGTGGATCTACTATGGTTTTGGAAATTTTTCCCAAAACCCTGAAAGGACACTTTTATGTCCTGTTAGGTTACCATTCTAGTGTTAAGGTTTAATGTGAGTGACCTAAAGTTAGCACTTACAATAGAAGGATACATCAAAGAGCAAGGACATAGAACATTGGGTGGAAAACAATTTGATCACTTGTGAAAATTCCACTTTATTATGGATATTTATGCACACATACATTTTTGCATGTGTCAGTTTTTATCTTTATCTTTTGACCTGTATTTTGGTTTATGATCCTTGTATATTTGTTACCATGGTATGAAAGAACTCAAGAAATATACAAGTATGAAATCAATTTTGTGCTCATTTTATCTCACATTTTGGTTTTACAGGCCTTGTATATTTACTACCATGGTACTTGAGCCATGGTATAAAATCACTCAACAATATATTGGGGTGGTTTTGTGCTGATTTGTGATTTCCTACACCTCACATAACTCTCTCTCATGAGTCTCGCACGATTTTTCCATTCGCTTGGTAAAGTTCGCTCCATGGCAAGACTCAGTCAAAACAAATATGGACTCTTGACCATACATCATGCCATCTCCACAAGTGACTTGTTTTTCCTTTCAACAAGACCATTTTGTGGAGGTATATATGGCACTTTACATTGGCGTTTTATACCTAGACTATCCAAAAATACATTAAACCCATGAGACATATAAGACACCCTCCATTCATATGGAGGGCGAAATAGTACATTTAGAGACATTTTTAGACATAGCCATAAATTGATTGAAGCACATGACTATTTCGGACTTACCTTTAAGTGGACATACCCATGCATGCCTAGAGTTATCGTTAATGAAAGTCACAAAGTACAGGGAATTGCGTAAGGATGGAGCTTGCATATACCCACAAAGTACAGGTAATTGCGTAAGGATGGAGCTTGCATATACCCACAAAGTATAGGTAATTGCGTAAGGATGGAGCTTGCTTCACTAGTAGGAAGATTCTCGAATTTCCAAGCTGACGTTTTTTTTGCCAATTCTACATTGACATGTGCAACACTAGTGCCACACTTCTGAGGTCTCTCAAAAGGGTTGACCTAGGAGACTAGCATATGAGAAACACAATCCCATCACTACTTATGGACTATTTTAGAAGTGGTGTATTGACGCAATAGGTCCACTACCATGCATCCATGCCAAAAAGGAGTATGTCATCATGGGGGTAGACTACATGACTAGATGGGTTAAGGCACGCTCCACTAGAAGGATTACTACTAAAGATGTGGGGGACTTCATTTTTTAGTGCATTTTTTGTAGGGTTGGTACGCCTTTGAAGATCTTATCTAACAGAGGACCTGGTTTTCAAGCATACCTAGTAGGAGAGTTAATGGAGAAGTTGAAGATTAAGCGTATGCACTCTACTCCTTATTACCGTCAATGCAATGGAGTTTGAGAAGGTGAATGGCCTTTTTTGTAGAACTATTACTAAGTAAGAGCATATGCACCCAAAGTCTTGGGAAAAACACTTAGATGCAGCACTCTGGGCTTACGGGACATCCTTCAAGACATCTTTGGGGTTTACTCCTTTTCACTTAGTGTATGGACATGAGGCTCTTTTTGCCCATATAGGTAGAATTGACAAGTCTATGAGTTTTAAAGGCTTACCATGAGGATGATCAAAAGAAGAAGGTGGAGCAACAAATCATTGATTTGGAGTGGTTAGAGCTAGATAGAGAATCAGCAATTGAACACTATGTTGCACATGCAAAAAAGTGACGAAGAAAGCTTAACAACCAAGTGATAAAGAAGGGCATCAAAGAGGGTTCTCTTGTGCTGCAATATGACAACCGAATTGACCATAGGAAGGATGGTAAGTTCTTGTTGAAATGGGAAGGGCTTTTGTGGTAGTACAAATGTTCATAATTGGATGGATGCTTAAACCCTACAATTATAGATTGGAGACCTAGATTGAGGGACGTGCAGACACTAGTCTATGCTTGGCAGATGACCATTCATATTGGGACATAGGCTAGAGTCTGTAGGTGTCAGAAGAGCGGTCTATGATGCATTCTTTTCATCACCCCCTCAGAAGCCATCACTTGTATGTAGCTAAGAGAAAAAAATAAAATTATATTTAAAAAAATTCCCATCTTGCATGGAGGTATGCAGCACTATGCGAGATACTGATTCGGGTGGAAAATCGAAAGGTTTTTTTTAGAAAAAATGCTCGTCAAGCTTTGATTGAGATGTGTGCTAGATTAAGAAGCTCACAACAGGGATTTTATAAATGTTTTAGTCCAAGACGCACCCCTCAATGCATATTATGGGTTCTAAGTTTGCAACACATTCTTCAGAATCTTTTTCCAAGTGTCCCCTTTTTCCTAGATAAGTAGAGTTCTTACAAAGAGGGTACACAAGACAAGACCCTTAGTGAACATGCCAAGCAAAGTTTAAAAGAGGAAGAAGAGTACGACTCAAACCACAAAGGAACAGACAATCCTAGAGAGTGAAGAAAAAAGTACAAGAACAATGTCCTTGCATGGAAACAAAAATCACCTCGTTCCCCACCACCAATTAATAAGGAGAATAGGAAATGGAGAGCCATCATAGTGGCTTTGCATGATATACAAAAATATTAAAACCCATAATTTACAAAGGTCCATACAAAATCCTAGAGCATGAAATAATTAAGAATTTTTCTTATACTACCAAAGTCCAACTGTCTTTGAAATGTCGTTGACAAAAAGAAATTAACAACCCTTTATCACCATTGCATGCAAAGTGAGTGGATGGAAGTTTAGAACCTCCTCTATCACCTCATCTCCATCTAGTACTTGATCTATGTTATCCATCGGGTCAAACTCCTGTAGGAGCACATATTTCATTGAGGCCTCTTCATGCTCACTTATATCTTCAACCTCCCTATCTCTCTCCTCAACAAAGGTTACGGGGGATTCTTGCTTGCCTTTTCCTTTTTTCTTATCGCTCTCCGTGTTCTCAAGCACTAGCGAAGATAAGACCATGTCCCAATAAAGCAATTGGATACCTATACACCCCATGCTCGAGTCGATGAGGCCATCCTAATCATCTAGCTCATAGTCCCTCTTAGCAAGCCCTTTCACAAATCTTAATAGGCAATATCAAAAATTCTTGTCAGATTTGTATATATGCTTTAGAAAATTAATCGATAATCATATGGTGTAAGTCCCTTAAAACAATTTCAGATTCACATATGTGTGCCTCCATGTAGTACTACTTAAAATTCACTTACTTACTAAAAATTGAATTTTAAATTAATTTTTGTAAAGAAGATAAATAGAGAAGTAAACTTGCGCACTTGCACAATAATACAGTTCTTGGATGCCATTTTCTAAAACTTGAATACTTTTAACATTGAAATGCTCAAAACTCAAAAAAAATCATGAAATACCAAAATAATCACACCCAAATTGAATTAAAGACTAAAAGAACTTAAATTAAACTTTACAATCAATAGTTATGTATAGAGTTGGGATGTAAAGCAAAATTCTCATTAAGATAAGGCCATGTGGTTGAGCTTGTACAATGATACATGGTGGGAATAATATTTTTGTACAAGTAAACCCCTTCTCTTTTCTAGACCTTACAATTTTTCTATTCACACAAAAGGAATACTATTCAAGAATTGAGGTATTTGCAAAGATGGCTATGATGCCGCCACATCTGGTGGATGACTGCAGATTTCTATTCTCCAAAGTTTATCAGGGATCCCCTTCATGCGGTGAACTGACCACCAAATTTGCTAAGGGTTATGCATTTGAGAAATGTGATGCGGCGAGAAAAGACCCAACAGGGCATATAATAGCATGGGCCCGGCTTGGGGAAGGAGTGTTGCAGATGATATCATTTAGGACTGGCGGTCTTGACCGTAAAGTTGAGACATGGAGGAAGCAAAATGCTTCCTCCCCTGGAAATGTCTCGCAGTCAGTTAAGAAGGCCCACATGACTCAAAGTGGCAGCAACATCTGCACAGAACTAGAGCAAGGTGTCAGAGGGGCAGTGGTTGACTACCTACCTGACTTAGAGGCATTTCTCCAAAGACTCCAAAAGCAGGTGTCACATCCAGGGTCATCAAAACTAACAGACCTGAAGGCCTCTATTCAAGCAAACAAGGACAAGCTCATGGTATATGAGGGTAAAGAGGGCGTGGCAAAAAGTTTGATGGAGGATATTGATACCTTGGAGGCGCGCATTGGTGTACTGCGGTAGCAAATACCTATCCCTGATGAAGAGATCAAAGAGGTGGAGGCTGAGCTAGGAGCAAGTCCGCACTTGTTACGACGGCACGGGGTTTCCGAAAATATCAAGAAGCTCCAAGCTGAGGTTGAACAACAGGAGGTATTGTATTTCTGGCTTATTGCATTGTATACGAATGTTGAAACTTTTTATTCTGCACAAGGTTTGGTGATTTGGCATGTTTCACTTCTTGACTGGTTTATTTGCTGACATTTTTATGGGTTTTAGTACTATCTTGGATTGGTTTGGTACTCTCTCTAACTGTTTTGGTACTTTTATTTAACACTAAGGGCAGTGCTGAAACTTTCTTTAGTACTTTATACTATTGATTCATTTCATTTGGTACTCATTTGAACTACTTGGTACTATATTGGTACTTCCTTGTTTCTAATTTTTGAGTCTTACACTGTACTATTTGTTTTGTTTTGGATTCTATAATGGCACAATCCATGGTACTTTTGGTGCTTTTATGATCATTTGGTCTTTTTCAATTCTATTTTGGGACTGCTATGGTACATGCTGCTTAGTGCTTTGGTATCTTCTTTAAATGTCTTGGTACTTTTCAGGTTTTTTTAAAAGTGCTTTGCTTATTTTTGGACTGTTTTGGTACTTTTTAAACTGATTTGGGTATTTAATCGAGCACTAACTGCTATGTTCGTACTTCCCTTGTAACCTTTTGGTGCTTATTTATTTTAATTGGTTCTCTCTTTGATCATTCTGGTATTGTCTTGATAATTTTTGGTACTCATATAGTTTACAGATATTGTCTTGGGTGCTATGTGGCACAATCTTTGGTACTTTGGGTGCTTTTCTGCTCATTGGGTACTCTTATTACTTATTTTGGAACTTTGTAGTTACAGTCTTATACTGTAATGTTGAGTTTGACTTGGGTACTTTTGGTGCTTGATACTGCTTTGGTACTCTTGAAACATTTGGTACTTCAACCTATTTTGGTACTTTTGGTACTTCGCTTGTAACCTTTTGTGCTTCTTTATTTTATTTGGTTCTCTCTTTGACCATTTTGGTACTGCCTTGAGAATTTTTGGTACTCATATAGTCTACAAATTTGCCTTGGGTGCTATGTGGCACAATCTTTGGTACTCTGGGTGCTTATCTATTCATTGGGTAGTCTGATTACTTATTTTGGTACTTTCTAGTTACAGTTTTATACTGTAATGGTGAGTATGACTTGGGTACTTTTGGTGCTTGATACTAATTTGGTACTGTTGAAACATTTGGCACTTCAACCTATTTTGGTACTTTTGGTACTTTCCTTGTAACCTTTTGTGCTTATTTATTTTATTTGGTTCTCTCTTTGACCGTTTTGGCACTGCCTTGAGAATTTTGGTACTCATATAGTTTACAGATTTGCCTTGGGTGCTATGTGGCACAGTCCTTGGTACTCTAGGTTTATATCTACTCTTTGGTTAGTCTAATTACTTATTTTGGTACTTTCTAGTTAGTGTCTTATACTGTAATGTTGAGTATGACTTGGGTACTTTTGGTGCTTGAAACTGCTCTGGTACTGTTGAAACTTTTTTGGTACTTTAGGTACTTTTGGTATTTCTAGTACCTTGATACTACATTGGTATTTTCTTCTAATAATGTTTTCTTTGCTAATTGTTTGATTTGGTACTGTCTTGGTTCTATTTTGTAATTGTTGCAATAATATTTTGGTACTGCATGTGTATTCCTTGCTAGCAGTCAATTTTGGTATTGTTTTGGTGCCTGTTGGATACTGTATTATTCTATTTTGGTACTCTTTCAATAATTTTTTGCTATTGCATGTGCTCTTCCATGCATCTTGGTTGTTTTGATAAGTAAATTATGAGAGAATTTTGTTTTGCAGAGAGATTATGCCAGGCTCTACAACGAGTCCTTGGAAACCCAAGACCAGTACGAATTTGTAAGCAAGCTCTCTGTTGATGTGAAGAGAGGGATGACTCACACGTTGAATCCAAGGCCTCATGTTGTGGACCCTGAAAACACAATACATGTGTTTGGTTCTTGTGTTGCATGTGGGGAGGCTTTGGAGGCTTCTTATGTGGTTGGTACCTTCATGCTTCCTTGCAGGCATCAGTACCATCCACTGTGTTTTGCAGGTGTATTGAGAATGGAAGATACGTGTGTGAAGGCACTTTGCAACACTACAATACCTTCGGAGACAAAGGCCTAGATTTCAAGGAGGTCATTATTGAAGAGTAAGTGCGGTGTTTGTGTTGGACACTACTTGCTTATAATATCAGTTGAATTTATGATCTAATCTTCTCTTTCATCTTTGTGTATATGTAGGGAGAGGATCTGTTGGTGCGGACACCCATGACAACACCAACACCCCTGTGGATTGGAAGGATCTTCCTGGATACGGCAAGTCAGGTGCCAGTCACATGTTCCACGAAGATCCTTATAAGTCAGTGCATGAAGTATTGCATGACATTGGTGCCAACACGATGGAAGGCAAAAGGGTGAGCCTGCTCTAGACTCCAGTTTGGAGCAAGATAACACTAAAGCCGAAGCATAGGAAAGCCAGCAAGGCCCTAATGCCAGCACAGTGGAAGGGAAAGGGTCTGAGGCTGGTGTGGGCTCTGGTATGGCATAAGCTAAACTGAAAACTGAAGTGCAGGAGAAGGATAAATAGGAAAGCGAACTGATTGAGGAAGTTGATGACATAGAGATAGAGCTAAGCAAGAAGAACAACGCAGAAATTTAGGCTGATGAGGAGGTGGCAGTGGAAGTTTCCTCGGCGGCCGAGTGTTTGGATGCAACTCCAAAGTATGTAGAGAAGAAGGCAGGCAGAAAGACGAGGCAGCAGGCAAACAGTGAGGTAGAACTTGCTGACAGTGCGAAGGAGGAGGAACCTGCCGAGGGTGCAAAGGAGGGTGAGAAGGAGGCTGCGAAAGAGTATGGCACAGAGGAGGCAGCTTATTTTGTGGAGGAGACGAAATCCATGGAGGAGGCCGAAGGTGCGGGGCAGGAGACAACCTTAGAAATAGGTTATAGCATTGACTGCGCCACACTCTCCAAACTCTTCTTTATGAAATGTAAAAAACGCCCCAAAGGTCGTGGTCTCAAGCCGCGAACCTCCAAGAATGATCTATTTAACAGCGTTTTGTACTTGCTTCTGTCTTATCATGAAATACGATCCCGTTTTGCGTTTGTCAATGTTTGGTGTCATGTCAATCAGATGTTAATGTGTCCGTTCCTTGTTATGTCATGATGTCAACAATTGGTAACCTTTAATGGTGCTGAATGTCCACACTTTCTATTTCCAAAAGGCTGGGTGTTCCTTTACTCATTTTGCTTTGTGGTACTTCAGTGAGGGACAGGTGGTGGCTGAATGAAAAGCGACCGGATACATCAATGCCGCTGGACGTAAAGGCGAGCACTAAGCGCCTTGTCATTCTGGATGTGAATGGAGTTCTGTTGAAGGATTATCATGAAGAACCCGAAGATTTGTGGAAAATCCCATTTCCAGAGGGATGTAGGCCTCGATGCATGTAGGTCTCCCAACACAAATACTGCGTGGTCAGACCTGATGCGGAGGATTTCATCCTTAGCCTGAGGAGGTGATGCTACGTGATGCTTTGGCCCTGCAACCAAAGACACAATCTGATGACCATACTGCATGCTTGCTTCCCTAAGTTGATGAAGATGCAAAGTCTCTTTTTAGGTATGAATCCCTTAACTTCCAAACTGGTTTGGCTGATTTTGGTACTGTATCTACCTTTGCTACTGATTTGTACATATTCTGGTACGATTGGTTCTTTTTGTACTATTTGGTACTATCGTGTATAGGATTTGGTACTGTTTGTAGAAATTGATACTGTCCACACAATTTTGGTAATGTTAGCCCAATTTGGTACTGTTTGCACAACTTGATACTATCCATACAACCTGGTACTATTTGCACACTTACTTTGGTACTTTGGTACTATTATGTACAAAACTTCCTGTTTTTATTTTTTTGGTGATTTAAGTACTTTGGTACTTTGGTAGTGATATGTACAGAACTTGCTATTTTTCTTTTTTTGGTGATTTAAGTCCTTTGGTACTTTGGTACTGTTATGTACATAACTTTCTGTTTTTCAGACTTTGGTGATTAAGTCCTTTGGTAAGGTACTTTGGTACTTTGGTACTTTGTTGCTTTGGTACTGTTATGTACAGAACTTGTTGCTGTTTTTCAGACTTTGGTACTCTGAACTGTATACCTGCTCTAACAACTTAGTTTACTTGACACAGATATTTTTGACCAGTCCCATTGTGAAAAATGGGCTTCCTCTATGAAGGATGTGGCAGGCATTTTGGGGCAGTTCGGCGACAAACCCATTTTCCTGAAGCTCCTGCAAACAGTTTGGCGCAAGCATCCTCAATTTAATGAAGCCAACACGCTCCTTGTGGACGACACAAGATACAAATCATTGAACAACGATTATGAGTCGTGCTGCTGCATTCGGACATATGAGCCAAACTATTACGATCCGAACAAGCCGAAGTATCTCATGGATGTCATTCTGCCATGGATCACAGGATGGCTAGATAAGAAGTTCCCCACCGCTTATAGCCGGCGCACACCCCTGTTTGATGTAGAGGACGACATCTCCCTGTATGTTGCTGACTACTTTGTATCTTTGGAAGGGTACTCGTACCGGTTTGACCCCCCTGATGTGTAAAAGACTGGCATTTTCATGTAATAAGAAATTATTGCTGGCATGAACCTTCATCTGCAAAAGTTTTACACATGCACTTAATTTTTTTGCACATGATCTTTTTCTTGCCACTTCTTTGGTAATTGTTCTATTGCTATTTGCATGTGAAGCCTGAATCAGCAGAAATGTCAAATAACCCACGAGCATTGATTACTCCTTCCCACTTTAATTTCTATCCCATTGATAACTAAACCCGGATTCTTGCACCTGCCTAAGATATTTTCAACCATATTAAAGTATCCTGCTATCAAACAAGGATTATGCAGTTTGGCTATCAAATTTGGTACTACAAGAGTCAGCTGAAAACAAATTAGCAAGTACACACTACTGATCACAAGTAAGATTCTATTCAAGAGAATTACAACTGTTGCTTCCAGTGGCTAGACTTGTAGTTGGGGTTTACGCTGTATGGCTCCCCTCGTGGTCACTCCCTTCATCATATGGCATACTATTGTAGATATTTTCATATATCTCTGAGGATAGTTTAAAATGGTTATGCAGGCCCGGTTTGACCTCCATGGGGAACCGTATGGCTTAACACTAGGTTGGTAACCTAACAGGACATAAAAGTGTCCTTTTAGGGTTTTGAAAAAAACCTCCAAAACCATAGTAGATCCACTCATTTTGTAAAATCCTTTCATGAGGTTATAGTTCAAGGCCTACTACACATGGAAAAAATAAGAAACTTGTAAAATTTCTCATCTTTTGGTCACACCAAGCCTCCAAAGTTGATGGAGCAGTACATTTTCATCAAAACGGTCATTTCTTACGTTTTGTTGCATAAAAATAAGATTAGGGATTTTTGTCGGACTTGAGATAAATTCCCTAGTTAACTCCAATGGGTTGGTGATCAGAACATATGATTGTTTCTCACTCACTATTTTTTGTTTTGCTAAAAGAAATAGGTACAAAAAAGTTGAATTTTTACCATTCTGCAAACCTATCATCAAAGTTTCTATAGCCACGCTCAATACAAATAATATATGCATGTTTTCTTAGTTCCCTATTGTCCTTTAGGTTCATAAGGAGCCATGGAGCATGTCAAAAGAATAATACATCTCTTACCAAGGAGAATCTTGGGGACAAAGATGAAGTGCTAAATATAGCAAACATGAAAAAAATGGGTTCAACATTATGAGTTGTAGAATCTTATAGAAACTATTCAATATCTAGCCAAATTTGATCCTTATGACTACATATGGTTACTACCTACAAAATGCATGTAGTTGTTACAAGAAACTAATAATATTGAAAAAGCTATACTTGATATACTAGAATGTTTCGTTTTCTTCTATAATTGAAAAAATCAACCATCGTCGTCTACTATGCAAAATAGGGTATTAGGTGCCCCAAACTCAAGGAATATTAGCTTTATGTTACAATATGTGACATAGAAAATCAAAACTACATTTGGATATCATGAAAGCCACCAAAAAAATCATAGAAGAGCTAAAATTGGCTAAAAAACAGGATTTGACAATTTTTTGTAATTTGGTCATAACTTACAACTCTAACATTTATTTCTCCCTAGAAGCATCAGGACATGTTGAGGACTACTAAAGATAGTTCTCTAGCATTATAGACCTCACAAACATGAATTCTAGAGTGGTATAGTTGCAAAAAGTTGAAAAAAGCCAAAAACAAGACCCGTTTTTTCACACAGTTTAGGTTGTGAAATGTTGTGCACAGACAAGGTTAAAGATGGAATTGATATTCCAAAAAAATTGTCGAGTTTTTTTCAGCTCATGAGACAACTTTCTAGACAGATAGCACCTCAAAATCCATTTTGAGACTCTTGACATAATTCAAGGAAAATGGTCACTTAACAGGACATAAAAGTGTCCCATTACCAACCTGTTGTTAACAAGATGGGAGTAGATAATGACCGGTGGTTTCTCATTCAATAGGGTATAAGTATCAACTTTGCCCTCAACCAGGGCATAGTACAAACCCTCAACTAGAATTCCACCCTTTACGATCTTGTTATGCCAAAGGTCCTTCAATACTCTTGGTGCCTCGTACATGGTTTTGGTGCACTTTAGAAGGTAGAAGTCCTCTTTCTCCTCGGCTGCTTTCACTGCAAAGTTATCCCCAATGGACAGTAATTGGCTCAGCACCTTAGGGTCTCCTTCATACATAGGCATGGTTAAATCCACACTCACTTGGGAGGAAAGCATATCATTGTAGTTCTCCTCATCATCCTCGTCCTCATCACTACCTACTTGTACAGACTCGGTCAATGGCTCAATGGGGTGATATTTTCATTCTTCATTGTGTTGTTTATTATTGCATCTCCTCCATTTCCCATGCACACAAGGATCACAAAAGCAAGATAGCGTCCGAAAACGCACATCACATGGATCGTGTGTTGAGTAGCCATAAACACAATGGAATGAGCGAGACCCTGCAATTGGTTTGCAGTCCCATAGTGGAGAACGCAACACATCATTCGATGAAACCAACCAGAAGACCCTTCTTGTGCTGGCACCCCCACCTTCCCTCGCTGTGTTAAACCTCGCGTTTAGAAAATTGACCACATCAGTCGCACACTTCATGGGCCACCCACCGGGCTTTAGCTCCTCATGCGTCAAGGTTCTCTTGATAATAGCACCTGCACCATCATGCTCTCCTTTTCCATGTCCTGAAGCGGAGAAGTTGTGCAGCATATGCAATCCTGTCAATTGATAATACCTGGCTACAAAATAGTATGGTCGTCATGCCTTGAACTGTGAAGCGGCACCATCTGACCAAACCCAATGATAATGAAAAAATTGTCCTTGTTGTTTCATCCAGCTGTCATGCAAGAGAAAACAATGCTGAACAAAGAGCGTGTCATGGAGCTTATCGTCTGATATGTAAAAATACAGAGTCTTCTCAATGGCTCCTACTGAATTTCTGATATAAGAGATGTGCACCAGTACTGTGACCTGTGTTGACCACCAATGCATAGATTGAATCTCATTCTGCACTTTAAAGCTCTAGTTCTCTGCAAAATCAACAACAAAAACCACAACGTCACTTGGAAACTTTAGCAAGCAATCCTTAAATTGCTGGGCCTGCCATCTAAAAACAAATTTGTCCTTGACAAAGCTTTTCAGATGGTCTGAAAAAAGATGAATGAAAGTTGCACTTTTCATCCTTTCCACGACTAACTCCTTTCTCTTCTTCTTGTTTCCTTCAACATTAACCTGTCCAATATCCACATCCTTAAATATCTTAACAATCACCTCCTTGCTATCTGCTGCAATCTCATCTGGGAAAAATGACAAATTCCTTACACCACATCTAGGGCACTCTCCCAGCAAGCATCTCTGTGCATGATATTCATGATCCTTAGGGCGAGGGCACAATATGAAATCCAGCAAGATACTTATGTGCTGAAAAACTGCCTGGTTTGCAGAACACTCACCTACTTCACATTGTGTACCACAAATGGAGCATGTACATGGATGTTCCTTTGCGTGATGCCCAAGCTTGTTCTGGCGCATTTGATTGAAAGCATCCCTGAAGTATACCATCTGGATATGGTAAATACAGTAGCAAGCATAGCGCTCCTTTAATTTTCGAACAAAGAATGGCTTGAGTGTCTCAAAGGACCTACGTGACAACTCCATCACAGGATACGTGCTTTTGAATCTTCTGTAGAGCTCCACCTATATACAAAATTTGATCCACATTAGAGCTCGGAATATTACTATAAAACAACAAAGCACCAAAGTAGTTTACAGTACCAAAATTAACAATGTAAACCACCAACTCATTCTAAAATACCAAATTTGGCACTGTATTACCAAATTTCAGGCTATAGTACCAAATTAAGTGCAGAAAAGCACCAAACTGGATTGATAGTACCAAACTGGATTCATAGTACCAAAGTGGGTACATTTCTATACATTACATAGAACCATCCTGTATTCATAAGACCAAGTAGGGTCCATAGTACCAGATTATGTACATTGCATAGTACCAACCGAATCCATAGTACAAAACAGGGTCTCTACTACCAAATTCTGTACATTGTATGGTACCAGCCTGAATTCAGAGTACCAAATAGGATCCCTAGTACCAAGTTTTGTACATTGCATGGTACTAGCCTGAGTTCATAGTACCAAGCAGGATCTCTAGTACCAAATTTTGTACGTTGCATGGTACTAGCCTGAATTCATAGTACCAAACCTAGTACCAAACAAGATCCCTAATACCAAATTCTGTACATTGCATGGTACCAGCCTAAATTCATAGTACCAAATATGATCCCCAGTACCAAATTTTGTACATTGCATGGTACCAGCCTAAATTCATAGTACCCAAAAGGATCATTAGTACCAAATACTATACGTTGCATAGTACTAGCTTGAATTCATAGTACCAAAAAGGATCCCTAGTACCAAATCCTGTACATTGCATAGTACTAGCTTGAATTCATAGTACCAAAAAGGATCCCTAGTACCAAATCTTGTACATTGCATAGTACCAGTCTGAATTCATAGTATCAAACAGTATCCCTAGTACCAAATTCTGTACATTGCATAGTACCAGCCTAAATTCATAGTATCAAACAGGATCCCTAGTGCCAAAGTGGGTACATGTCTGTACCCTGCATAGTACCAATTTGGAAACCTACTACCAATTTGGGTACTTTTTTGTATATTGCAAAGCTACAAAATGGATCCATAGTTCCAAAATAACAACTTTCCAGATACAAAAAAGTACCTAATTGGGATTGTGCATCTTTAATTTGTAGCATTTCTACCAAACAATGGTACTATGCATCTGTTTGGTACTATTCAGAATCTAGAAAAGCTTCAAATTGGGTATTACTGAGGTAGGAATTGGTACCAGAATGATACCAGGTTTGGCATGCTAGGAATTTGTCAAATTTTGGCATGCTGGAAATGGTACTATGGAGCTGAGAATTCGTACAATGATTGTTGGCTAACAAGTTGTGGTATTCTGTGTTAATCCAAGAGTAAAAAGGCGAACAAGGATTACAATGTGGGCAACACATATTACCTGAGAATCATCTGGAAGATGTATGGGATGTTTGATGACACATTTTGCCTTGATCTTGTGCTTACAGATATCCTTTTTGTTAGGAGAAACTCTTGTCTCAAATTTCCAGAAAGCGGCCACCAAATCTCTAGTTTTGATTGTGATACTTGTATGCAGAGGCAATTGTCTATGACAAGCACTAAGTGGCAACACTTCATCCTCATCTTTCATTCCCAGTCGACTGCTTGCTGCCGCTATATTACGTTGATGAACACCCAAGGTAGTAGCAATCTTGGACTGGTTCACAGTGGTTATGCTCTGATCAACATTGTTCGGTATCATCGTCAAAGAGGTTCTCTTCACAAAAATCTCAGTTGAATAGTGGGGCACTTTCAACTGAGTCAATGTGTTGCGGACGCCGGAAAGAAGACTCGATTGCACATCCAAACTCCTCAACTTGGAAAATGGCTAATGATGCATGAGTTGCTCTAGAATTTCTTGTTGTTCTAGTGTTGTTAGTCCTTGGGTCTGCCGACGCCAACAACTAGCCATGGCTTTGCATATATTGTTCCTTGATCTGTTTGTAGCAAGTTCAGCTATCTTAGCAGGGTTGCGCTTCTTGTGTCGTTGCTCACGCTTCTTTTGTGCCCAATAGTCCCGCAAAAATACTTGGTTGCTGACAGGTTCATGAATGCTCGTGGTTTCCATCATAGCACCCTCTGTAGATGTAGGTGCCCCTAACTCAAGATAGGTGAAGGAATCACGCTTAGTATCCATCATCATCTCTGAAGATATGGTACTGGCCTGAGCTGCCATGGCTGTATGGTGAGAGAGAGAGAGAGAGAGAGAGAGAGAGAGAGAGAGAGAGAGAGAGAGAGAGAGAGAGAGAGAGAGAGAGAGAGAGAGAGAGAGAGAGGGTGGGCGGGAAGGGTGGGTGCTCCACAGAGAACAAAACAAAGAATGTGTGTGTGTGTGTGTGTGTGTGTGTGTGTGTGTGTGTGTGTGTGTGTGTGTGTGTGAGAGAGAGAGAGAGAGAGAGAGAGAGAGCGAGCCAGCCGAATCTCCTTCCCCACTTCTTGCACCCACGTCGTTTATCTGTTATAACCCGTTTCGGGAAAAAAGAATAAAGTAGAGTAAATTATAAAGCCTCCAAGAAATTGATTTTATTTTTTCTCCTCTTTGTTCAATTTTGCATCCTTTACTTGGGTCTGATTCTCCTTACCACACCCACCAAGCCTAGGTGGTGTCAAGGACAACCAATTTTGTACCACCATCCCTTGCTTTCAGCCATATAGAGATGGTGAGTGATGGTAAGTAGAGAGGTAGAGGAGGAGAGATCACTGATAGATGGAAAAAATTGGTGAGCCATCTCTTTATATAACTCCTTGATACAAGTGAAATGCT